>NC_051212.1:8283137-8380637 GCF_015220715.1 Pygocentrus nattereri
AGAGATTCATCACTTTGTTAAGAAGCTGAAAGTACGAGTGCTTCTGCACGTAACCTCTCAGTGGTTCCCCCTGACGCTCTATGAGAGTTTCTCCTTTTGAGTTCTGGGGCCATATTACAGAAAATTCTTATCTTTTTGTCTTAAGATCTGACTGGTCAAGATAAAACAGAAGCAAATCTTATATTAATTTAAGAATCACATTTTATCTTACAGCATCTTTTCTTATCTTAAGTTAGGATGTCTTAACTTACTCAACTGAAGTTGACAATTAACCGTCGTGTCTTTTACCTGAGCAACGAACCCCGGAAAGCAAGAGGATAGTGAACCACTGTCGGCCCTCTGATGGCAAATCTGGTGGTCCACTGCCGTTTTGCTCAGTGTTTTCTGGGCGGTCCAAAATTCCACTTATCATCACTCATTTTCATCATATCATTTTCCCTCATGATTTACTGTTTTTTCCTTCCTCCTTTTTTTTAGTTATACTTAATAAATTAGTCTAGTAAATCACTGTAATCCATCACAGAGCCAGTAATGACATTTTCTGTGAAATCATTTTATATCCGGCCTAGAATTGATTTTTTTCCCCTTGTTTGTTTATAATATTTGTTCATTTTATTAAGTTTATTTTTTAAAATAAAAGTTTTTATTCAATTAAAATTTTTTGGGGAGATTAAAAACAAGTTAGAACTTGTATGACAGTAAACTGGGTGGGCCGAGAGTGGACCAGCAGTGGCAAACTGGTCAGTGGGATACAGATCAGAAGGGGACCTTATCAAGCCAGCTTGCTATCTGGGATGCGCACAGCTGCAATGTAAATACGTAATCAAGTTAGTTAGTCAGACAGTTACCTTTAGCTACTGTTAGTGGTGTAAAGATCGTTAAAAATAAAACTAAAGTGCAATAAACTGAAAGTTAAGAATATAGTGTCAGCGTTTCATGTTGTTTATCGGAGCGTCGCTGCTCCACAGTTTCAGTTTCATTTCCCAAACGCTTTAGCCGAGCGCACTAACGTTATTTCTCCTAATAAACAGGCACCTCTTCTGCTCTGTCTCCTCATTATTCACCTCCATCACTGTAATATTTTATCATTAACATTAACACACGAAGGTAATATGAGGGGACGGAGGAGCCAAAGCACTGTTTTCAAGAGTCAAAGCATCGTTTTCACTGTAGACAAATGTAGCATCATTATGCTGGTTATAGTGAACTAAGCTGCCTGTCACTGCATAAAACAATAGAAACGGATGATTAAAACAGAAGTGAAGACGCTCTGGACTTTATCTGAAAGTTCAGAAAATATTTAGGATATTTTGGCAACTTAGGATGTGTCTGTAATACAGTTTTCTTTTCCGGGAATAAGTTGCAATTATAGACTTGAGAACTGTTGTTCTGTGATAGCGTCTTAACTGAAGTTGCCATGACAACAAAGCAGATATGATCTCAGATTTAAGAATTTTCTGTAATGTGGCCCCAAGGACCTGTCAGTGGTTCTTCTTCATGCTTTTAGAGAGTTTTTCCATTTTGAGTCTTGGTTTCTCCCATGTGTTTGTCCTCATGCTCTTTACGAGCTTTTCCTTTTCGATTCTTGGTTCTCCTCAGTGGTTCTTGCTCATGTTCTTAGGAAGCTTTTCTTGACGGTGTCTTTATCAGCGATGCAAATTAGCCGAAATAGCGCAGAAATATGCAGAAATAGAAAATATTCAAACGCACACAAGCATATATGAAATATACAGTTAAATACAATACAACACAATGCAAGTCTTATGAAGGAAGGCAAGCCAATACACCTTCACTCATTGTCCATTTTATCAACCAAAACACTTTTGGAGTGCCTCTGAAGCCAAACGCATAATAAAGGATTTAATTCTTTCCCGTCTTCTAGATGATGCATGCTCATATTTTCAGGTAAAGTGGTGCGATGTTTTATTAAGAGCAGCTCCTGAAGTTTTAAATCACGTTTACTTCACGTCTCCTTCTGTGAGTTTATTGGCTGGTTGCAAAGCAGAAATCTGATTACTGTCTGACTCCTGTAGACCCAGAGCTCTTCCCCACTGAGGCAGGTACTATTTGGGTGGTGGATCATTCTCCAAAACTATTCTCAAAAACTCCAGCAGCCACTCGTACCAGCACAACACACACTAACACACCACCACCACATCAGTGTTACTGCAGTGCTGAGAATGATCCACCACCCAAATAGTACCTGCTCTGTGAGGGTCCATGGGGGTCCTGATCACTGAAGAACAGAGTAACAGAGTATCAGAGAAACAGATGGACTACAGTCTGTAACTATAGAACTACAAAGAGCAGCTATACAGTAAGTGGAGCTGATAAAGTGGACAGTGAGCGTAGAAACAAGGAGGTGGTCACAATGTTATGCCTGACCGGTGTAAGTGTTATGTTATAGTTATAGTTGGTAGAAAACTCTGATTTTAACTTTGAATCCTAAAACTCGTTTTTTTCTCTCAGGTTTTGTTTGGTTTTTTAGAACCGAGCTCCTCTAGTTGCGAATGAGGATTCTCACTGACAGAGATCAAACCAGATAAGAGCTGAATGAGGAATACAAAGCTGTAGAAATCACATGAAGGGTGTACACGGGGAGCGGAGGGTGTGCAGATCCACAAAGCTGCTAAAGATTTCAAACATGGATGGTTTTTTTGTCCTGTTTCCAGACAAAAGGCTCACGTGACTTCAAGTTTGAGTCTTACAGCTCGTACACACAGTTTGTTGAGGAAACTATGAGAGCCACTCTGTCCAAGACCAGCGTCTCCTTCGGCATCTCTTTGGGAGTATTCTCCTTCAGCTTCGACTACAATGATGAGCAGTACAAGAAGTCTGTGAAGAAGCTTCGTCGGTTTTCCGGAACGGTAGGAGTACACGACTGATGAGGGGAAAGGGAATAGAGGGGTGAATGACCTTATAATGAAGAAATAAATACAATACACAGTGGTGGAGATAAAGACCAGATGGCCATGATGAGCACAACAAAAATGTAGCCAATTTATTTATTACTGACTTATGTACCACCAGTGAACCTAGACGAGTCTGCTGTGGGAAGAAAAACCTCGTATCTGCTGTTTTTGTCGATTTTCAGTTTTTGACATCGATTGTCGGCCTTTATATTGTCTCGACACTTCATGATGAATGGACCAAAAGAAATGCCCCAAAACGGCTCGGAAACTATTCGGGTTCCATTGACTTACATTAGAAGTAAAGTGTGTTTTTTCCTTTTCCTGTAAAGTTACCGTTTTAGAGATGCGAGGTTTTCTTCTGACAGCAGCGACATGTAGTGTTGATGATGAGGGCCAAATAGTGGAAAGTCTGAAATAATGTGTTTTCTTTGGGGGACAGTTTTCCTCACAGCACCCTCCATGCACCTCTCCACCTTGAACGGAATGTTAAAAACATATTTATGACGATAAAACAGCGTCTCAGACATCAGGCAGTGAACTCATAACCATCTCGTGTAGGAGCTTCCTGTGAGGGAGCTTTTAGAGGCGGACGTCTGGTTCCTATCACCACCACTGTGAACAAGTTTCTGTAGAACAGAGCGTTTCACACCAAACCAGTCTGAATGACTCTGTTTATATCTCAGCAATTCACGTTAATCTTAACCATTAAATTATACAGAAATTATCCAAAAAATATTTAGATATTCTCACATAACCAACATGTCGTTGGCCAGTCTGGACACGTTTGGCGTCTGACGTTTGCTTCATTAGTTCAGCACTTGAACTACAAGGTTAATGTAGCTAACAAGCAATGGATCACCAATAAGCAATGGGCAGTTTTTTAAACATATTATTGATATTTTTTATAAATATATGTAACTGCTTATAGAATCAGACTCTTTTCTTGGGATGCGATGCTTGTATATATGTGAAAAACATATAAAAAATATATTTTTATCAAGTAAAAAGTTTGACTTTTTGTGCAATGGAGAGCTAAAGTTATTGCTACCATTCGGCTGTTTAGAGTTGTATACAAAAGTTTTAGCACCCCTGGTCAAAAGACTTGTTGTTGTTGATTTTCGAAGTGTAAATACCTAAGTGAACGCATCCTCATCCCCTACAAAGAACACACTTCTGCACGTTTTAGGGCTGTTTACTTACTGAATTTAACATAAAATGTGACCTGTGACAAAGTTATTTGTTTTTAGTTCAATGAGTTAAACAGAAATAATGCAGAGAAAATTCAGTTTACAAGTTTCTTCCCTGTAGATCAGTAACTTATTTTCACAAATCAACAGAACACGTCGTTTGACCGGGGTCCAATCCAACTGTGTTCCGAGCAGCACCAATTGAAGAGTTGCATTCAAGTCCATATTAAGTATAAAAACAGAAAGAGTGCAAAGTCTACTGCAAACTACAGTTCAGTTCCTCCGTCCTGCTCTGCTGTCTGTGCCCTCTGCAGGACAGCCAGTTCATCCATGCCCACTCTCAGATCGAGCTGGCGCGCTATGCTCTAAAGACAGAAGGCCTGATGCTGCACCCAGAATTTCTGTCCCGCCTGCGTGCTCTGCCGCTGGAGTACACGTACGGAGAGTACCGCCAGCTCTATAACGACTACGGCACCCATTACATTACTGAGGCTACGCTCGGGGGAGACTTCGATTACACCCTCATCGTCAACAAGCAGGAGCTGAAAAAATCTGGTGAGAGCAAAACAACCAATTCACGTCTTCCACTTCATGAGCTGTGCCCACGTCATGTGGTCAGCAACCCAAATATAAAGAAAGCCAGTTTGTCCTTTCAGCAACAATCGAACTACCTTGGGAGCCTCAACATGTGTGCTAATGCCTAGTAGAGGCTAAAGAAATGTAATATAAAAGAAATTTATACTTGCTTTGCTCTGCTTTAAGCTTTAGCTCAGCGGTAGCTGCTTTTCTCGCATCTCAGGCAGGAAACTTTTTCACAAAAGAAGAACAGTTTCTTGTAAAATGTCTCAAATATCAACTTTTTACGAGGCTGAAGTTGCTTCTCATTCGCCGGCTTCTTGTTCGAATTTTCACGTTCCGCCTTAAATGGTGCCTGAGGTGTTAGAATGTAACCGCTGTACCATTTAAGGTGGAACGGAGGAATTCAAACAAGAAGCTGGCAAATTGAAAAACTGACACCCCCCCCCCACACACACACCCCCACACCTTTCTTGAAGAAGCCCAGCTAGTGGCCCTAGTGGAGTTTGAGACCTCTGGCCTAGAGGATGACCACCACAAACTGTGCATCAGCAGATGAGCTACAGTCCATAAATGCCCACGCAAGAGATGTGTTTCCGATAAAGTGGCCAGGTAGTGAATGTCAGAGTGTTTTATGTTGGATTGTCCTTAAGAACATGGGCTCCCAAGCTTTACATCTCTTGACCTTCACAAACGACCAGAAAAGCTTACAGGGTCTACTAGGAGAACGATCTGACCATTTTTCTGACTCACCAAATGAAATAGCTGATCTTGTTTGGCAGCTACCGAGTGCTGGACGCGAGGCCGAAGAGGGCAAAGCTGCAAACAGAGTACTGACTCAGTTCAATAGGTTTTCTTTATTTGGGTTTTTTCTTGGTTGAGATACAGTGGCCTCTTTCCATGTAGATGGTCCAGCCTCAGGATCTTCCCTTTTGACAGAACTTTTAACCATTTATCCATAATCCAATTGAAAAGAGACAAATTTTACATTGACTTGCATTGAAAATATAAGCATAACTAGCTGGCATTCTGTCAGAACGGCCAATAGGCTCAATGTAAATACAGATTATTTTTGCTAATTAAAAACAATATGTGGCATTTCTTCAAATACGTGTGATTAAATGTCTATGTTGTAACGAACTTTGAGAGTTACACAAAAAACTGATAGCCAACAGCCCCCTAGCAGTGCCACCACAGCCAACTGGGGGGCCGCGGTTCACGTGTTGATATGCGCTGCTTTAGAAGATCTCGAGCAGTGGTACCCAGTCTTGGTCCCGGAGATCTACCACCTTGGTAAGTTCAGATCCAGCTCCCCAAGGCTCCAATTTTCAGAAGCTCCTGAAGCTTCATTACCTGGACCAGGTGTGTTATATTAGGGGTGGGGCTAGATGCTGCAGGGTGGTAGATGTCCAGGACCAGGTTTGGGCAGCCCAGATATTCTTTCTTCTCTCTTGATGTGCGAGCGTGTTTGTGTTCTGTGCTTATACAGGTTACAGTCTGGATGATGTTAAGCGTTGTACGGACATGGGATTTAAACTTGGGGTGGTCATCAAAGGAGTGCCTGTGTCTGTAGGGATGTCATCGGGAGACTGCTCCGGTCTGCTGAAGGAGTTTGGAGGTGAGGTGCCTGTGCATAAATACATGCTTCACTGTTGACCTGATTCAGATCGAAATAAAGGGTGTTCTTAAGTACGATGGGTTTTCTTTCAAAAAGCTTTTGTGTTGTTCAGTTTCTATTGTTCGCATTATGCAAATCATTTTCTATGTAATGCTAATTTTCCCTACATTGTGACAGACATCAGGCAGCATATGTAGAACCATTTCCTGTGGTAACGTAACGTGAGGGAGGTTTTAGAGGCGTCAAACTCTTTGGACGACTATCCCCACTGCTGTGAACGATCCAGACTCTGCCAGTTTCTCTAAAACAGAGACACCCAACCACTCTGAATGACTTGGGTTACATCTCAGCTTGGGCTGGGCGATAAAATAAGGACAGTAATTATCGCAATATAACTTTCTTTGAAAGAAATCTAAAAAATGTTTGATTAATGTTCGATACAGTAGAACATTCTCACACTTCCGCCATCTAGCGACAGCACTGGCGGCATTCTCAAATGCAAGACTGTACACTGTTGTCACCATGAGAGGGCGCACTTGTGAGTTTTTGATAAATTGGGTTGCCAGTTATTCTTTGGCGGCTGTTTAGATACACACACACACACACACACCCCCCCACACACACACACAAGCATATATATCTTTTCTGGGAAAGTGGAGCTAAGTGGTCAGCTGTCCGACCTTACCTGTATTTAATCGTACTAAGCTCAGATTGGCTTCTGGCTTTGCACGGTAAAACGTTCATGCAACCAGTTGCGTGTTGTGGCTTGCCTACAACGGTTTCTGTGCAACTCGATGGTTATATGAAGTCATTCAGAATCAAAGTTGCACGCAACACATTTGATTGTTCAACCAGATTATCAGCTTGAAGCTTTTATTTAGCTTTTTTATGACACAGTGTGCTGCTAGTCCTCATAAACAGCCACACAATAAATCATCTTTATTTTCCTGCTCATTGATGTGGTGAAATCAATGGCTCGAAAGTACGCCTGTCAACGTGATCACATGATGTCTTATTGCCATTTTGATTGACGCTTGCAACTGTTTTCAAATGTGCTTCAAATAAGTTGCAGGAGGCTTTACGAGTGTTAATAGGCTCACAGCCCTTTCTTTACTTTTGCCAGTGGTCGTTACAGAGTAGCTGAAGTATGATACCTCTGTCCAACAGTACACAGTGATGTCTCCTGGGTTTTGGAGCTTTTACTCCATATAAACACAGATTGTGTTTGCTGGTGTGGGCACGTTCCAGTTTCCTCCCTTTCAATGATGCACACAAAAACTACAGCAGTGCTGACAGCTCCCTCTTGTGGAGAATCAATAGTCTGCTGAATGCGAGTGAATCAGTGTAGTATGTTAATTACAAGCCATGTCCATGATGTGCTTTTCATAAAATAAATGAATTCTATGTCTTTCTTTCTTTTCTCATTTTATAAATGAGTTACAGCTACTAAACTTTGACTGTACTTTTACTCAGACTCGGAGGATCGGTCTTCAGTCCTGAGCGAGCACGTCGCCGTGGTGAGAGGGGGCGACAGTGAGACAATTTCCCGTTTGGCCGCAAAGGAACTTCCGAACCCAGACATCATGCAGCGGTGGGGGGACGCGGTTTACTACAACCCCGACTTCATCCGCACCAAGGTCAGAGCAACCAGGCATACGGGCAGATCCTCACTGTCCTCACAGCGCAAATTCACCTAAAACAACATTTCAGAAAAAATTGAATGTGCACATTTTTTTCTCTTATACCAAATATAGTCGATATATCGTTTGGATAAAGTCAGGAATCCAAAATGTCCTTCTTTAATTTTGCATTGGTGCTACTAATAAGTGATGCAGTCATGGCTGGACATGCCTGGTCACCAGCAAAAACAGTGGTTGCATGTTGAAATGTTTAAGATGATCCTTATTCATAGACATGCTTTGCTCTAAAATTGTTTTGATTATCTCCAAATTTCACCAGGACAGGGTGGGCAGCTTAGGCTTGACCTCAGCTGAGCGTGACGACCGTGTGGGAAGTATTAAGTGAAATTTACTTACATAGTCACTGAACTTGCAGCCGGCATCTTCAGTCCATTCAAGCTAAAGCAATACGTTGTCACTGATGGCAAAAGTCACTTTCCTAAAGAAGCAGTTATCCCAAGACGACGGGTTAGTTCAAATAGCTTGCTGTTTTTTAGGAAAATGGCCAATTGCTTGAATTATCAACAAATATATTTAAAACTGTAAGAAAACATCGACATTTTTAAAAACGTTGTGTTCTTTCACCATTTTAAAGAGTCTTTCCGCTTAACCGTGCAGCACCTCGGGCAAAAACCCCGTCTCCATAGACGAAAATTAAATAATAAAATGTATAAAAAGATTTTTTTGAAGGGTAACATGCCTATATATTCATAATAATGTGTTCATTTGGAATAAAACTGGAAAAATTGTTTTAAAATGTTTGAATGGTATTTAAACGACTATGCTGTAACTAAAAACATTCTTTATGATTTTTTTTAGCTTATTTTCATAAGCTCAGCAGCTGTCCTTCACATTGTGTGAAAAGTTCATAACAACTGGCTCCGAAATTGTTTCTAATACAATCGTTTTGCGTTATCTTACATTAGAAGTTAACCCCTTACACGGTCAGGGTCCGCCGGCAGGCCCGAAGCTTTATCACACACATCTATAACTCAAGAATAGTTCAGCCAGTTTGCTTTAAAGTCTCTGTGGACTGTTAGAAATAAAGGTACCATGCAGGTACATGATCATCAAGGTACATGATGAACCCTCAAAGGTGCAACAGCAGTTTTAAGGTCCAGCTGTGCTCCTTAAATAAGTTTTTCCCAGTGGAAAAGCAGACATTTGTAACTTTTTATAAACTAATGTTTTAAATCAGAACGTTAAAATAAAAGTCCTGGAGGCGAGGCGGGGGGTGTGGAGTCAGTACAGCTTAGAACAGGTTATTTCAGTGGATTATGGTTCAGTTATGTTCCCTGACTAAAGGCACTGAGATGGACCCCTGAGGGTCCCACCCCAGTGATAACAAGGGTACTGCCCCAGTGGCAGTGTCGTACCTTTTTCCTAAGAGTGTAGCTACTGAATAATAAGCCTGCGTGGAACCTTTTAGAAGGTTATAAGAACATTTTTTGCCTTCTCCTGTAAAGTTACCATTTTGGAGATGCTTGTTTTTCTTTGGACACTGACAACGATATGCTTGGTCACCTGGTATGGTCATGCTGGTCGACCAGCCAGCACCAGGCCAGCACTAGACCAGCATAAACCAGCTTAGACCGGCATGGCATGCATGCTAGTCTGTGCTGTTTTCTCCAGCAGGGATCTTATACGTCCCGATTTAGCACAGCGTGTCTAACTCATCACACACTTTCTTCAAAACGGGACGAAAAAGCTGAGGACCTCTCCGCTTTTGTCCAGTGTGTGACAGTCCAGATCTGCGGTTGTCACGGCGCTAATCGCTGCTGCTACTGTTAGCTATGCTAGCACATGTCTCTCCATTTTTGTAGAGAAGTCTTCATCTTGCAAAATAAGTCTGTCAGAGATTACTTAACAACCCCACAAAGCTTTGACGCCACCGTGTGGTGATGAAGGCGTGCAGTTAGCACAGTGCTAACTGCTGAGGTGCTGTTTACTTGTTCCATTAGCAATATTAGCCTCATAGCTACAGCGCAAAGGTATAGAAGCACCGCCGGGCATGTCTCGGCTGATAAGATCTGCCTTTGTAATGAGAGATAAGAGGTCAAATGTGCTAATTTGATGACTTTCGTGTTAGAACTTTCCAGCAACGCCTTTTCTTAGCCTAACAGCCTGTTGTGTCCAAGTGCCCCGTGGTTTAAGCTGGTTTGGTGCTGGTTTGGCTGGTCACCCAGCATGGCTATACTGGTTGACCAGCATAGCAGCAGCCAAAACAGAATATATCGCTGTTGTCGGAAGAAAACCTTGTATCTCCCAAATTAGAACTTTACAGGAGGAAGAAAAAACGTGCTGTAGTTTTAATGCAAGTCAATGGAACCAGACATCTTTCCTTGTCATTTTGGGCCGTTTCTTTTAGTCCGTTCATCATGAAATTTACAGACAATGTAAAGGGCAACGGGTCCTTTGAAATTATGTCAAAAACTGAAAAATGACGTGTATGTGCTGGTTTTGCTGGTGATTGGCCAAGCTGACATTAGTTATATCTGAAAGGAAGGACACATGCATGGAAACTAGGAGATCCACTGCTGTTAATTGCCTTTTTGTGCTGTGTTTCGGAGACGCGTTTAAGCAGTTTTCCTCTAATGAGCAGCTCTAAAGCTTCAGTTTTGTGTTTTGGGCTACAGTTGTCTCCGCTCTATGAGCTGGTGACCGCGCGAGACTTCATCTCTGCTAACATGCTGAAGAAGAACCTGCAGCGTGCGCTGGACACGTATCTGAAAGAGGGCAGCTCATGCCGCTGCACCCCCTGCCTAAACAACGGAGTGGCCGTCCTCAAAGGTCAGAGTCTAAAGTCCAGCGATGCTGACCGCCTACAGCTATGAGCGAGCGAGCGGGAAGAGCAGCGAACTCAAGAAGCACAAAGCTCTACTTGTTTAGTCTCAAGTAGAGTTATATGAGTAATAATAACTGAGTGTTTGTTTCATTTATACATATTTCACCTTTATAGAGGAATTAATTACCATTTAGTGATTATCCAATTATTCAAAACATTGAATCATTTCTTTCCTGCTTGTTTTACTTCATTCCTGTTTTAAGCACTTTGAGATTTTGTAAGTACATTTAAAAAGTGCTACGTGG
Source organism: Pygocentrus nattereri (assembly GCF_015220715.1). Classification (NCBI taxonomy): domain Eukaryota; kingdom Metazoa; phylum Chordata; class Actinopteri; order Characiformes; family Serrasalmidae; genus Pygocentrus; species Pygocentrus nattereri. Next base: position 8,294,200 of record NC_051212.1, read on the forward strand.
GCCAGCCTACCAGATTGGTTCAAACTGTGGTTCCACTGTACAACGAAAAGTCCAGAGATAGCAACAAACAATGTATATACAAAAATATCATTCATATGGTATATCCCAAACACTAACCCCTAACATTGGTGACAGTAATATGTATAAATAAAGTAAGTATTAGCTACTTTAAGCATATTTACTGTTAAAATGTGTAAAAGAGAGACTGCATCGCTGTCATTTGTGAAGTAAATGTGTCTCAAAGTCTTGAAATCAGCAAGAAACGTTAAGAATTGTCACCACTGAAACACATTTTCTGCAATTTAATGAAACTTTTTTCTGTTCTAATGAAAAATATTATGATTTTATGTGTGAACGGTTCAAAGCTGTGATTGCTAGTCATGTACTGGGCAGTGTTTTTCGCTCAAAATGAGCTAAAATTGTCACTGCAGACACATTGGGTAATATTTTCTTAAAGTTATGTGTTATGAGTGTTTTGGTACAGAGAAATTAATAAATTAGTCAAATAAATAAATATACTTAATGTCTAGGCTCACTCAAAGCAAAAGGTCCAAGCCTGTTAAAAGTCTGCCATTGGTTTTGAGCTCTGAACTAATTTGGTAGAATGAACCACATCAGTAATGCTTTATTATAGGTTGATTATTATTATTATTATTATTATTATTATTCTTACTATAGAGCTGATTTTTGAGTGGTAAACTCAGCATTGAGGTTATTATGACGTTCTTTATTGTGTTCCTCAGGCAACAGATGTGAGTGTATCTGCCCTGCTGGCACTCGGGGAATAAGCTGTGAAATAACGATGAGAACAGGTTGGTCTTCATCCATGAGTCTTAACTGTCCTGCTGGTTCACGTCTCACTAGCTTGTCGCTTTATTTGACCTGTTTCTAGAAATGAAAAGTAGGGATGAAATCAGGAATAACTTTTAGTATATGCACATTACCGATCTACGCTCGATTGAATCTACACCAATCAGGCATAAGATTGTCTGACCACCTCCTTGTTTCTACGCTCATTGTCCATCTTATCAGCTCCACTTACTGTATAGCTGCACTTTGTAGTTCTACAGTTACAGACTGTAGTCCATCTGTTTCTCTGTTACCCCCTTTACCCTGTTCTTCAATGGTCAGGACCCCCATGGACCCTCACAGAGCAGGTACTATTTGGGTGGTGGATCATTCTCAGCACTGCAGTAACACTGACGTGGTGGTGGTGTGTTAGTGTGTGTTGTGCTGGTCTGAGTGGATCAGACACAGCAGTGCTGCTGGAGTTTTTAAACACCTCAGTGTCTCTGCTGGACTGAGAATAGTCCACCAACCAAAAACATCCAGCCAACAGCGTCCTGTGGGCAGCGTCCTGTGACCACTGATGACCAACACAAACTGTGCAGCAGCAGATGAGCTGTCGTCTCTGACTTTACATCTACAAGGTGGACCGAATAGGTAGGAGTGTCTAATAGAGTGGACAGTGAGTGGACACAGTGTTTAAAAACTCCAGCAGCACTGCTGTGTCTGATCCACTCAGACCAGCACAACACACACTAACACACCACCACCACGTCAGTGTTACTGCAGTGCTGAGAAGGATCCACCACCCAAATAGTACCTGCTCTGTGAGGGTCCATGGGGATCCTGACCACTGAAGAACAGGGTAACAAAGTATCAGAGAAACAGATGGACTACAGTCTGTAACTGTAGAACTACAGAGTGCAGCTATACAGTAAGTGGAGCTGATAAAGTGGACAGTGAGCGTAGAAACGAGGAGGTGGTCAGGATGTTGCGCCTGATCTGTATGTTTTTCATGTAACTGTAAAGATATTTGATCTGCTTATACCTAAATGCTTAGTAATTGACAAAATGACCGTCATTTCCAAAAGTGAACCTTTTAAATGTATGTATTATTATTTATTGTTTGTGTCGTCACGTCCTCGTTTGTTAGCTTTATGCGTTTTATTACACGCTTCTACGACCTAAGAATAGTGTGACCAGTTTGCACTGAAGTTCCTGTAGTTACTAAATAATAAGGCTTAATATGTTACTATGTCATTTTAAGGGCTTCAGCACTTAAAGGTGTATTTAACTGAGGAGTGCTGACCTCACAGCACTCACAGGGGACAGAATGAGTGGCCTTTTGCTTTATTTACAAATACATAAATAAAAACATTTTGAAAAAGCAGATGAGCATCTGTGTCGTTTGCTTTGTTCACCGTAGGAGTTGCAGTGGACGGTAGTTGGAGCTGCTGGTCCGATTGGACCTGCAGAGGTCAAACCAAGCGGCGGACACGTCAGTGCACCAATCCGGCGCCGCAGAACGGTGGAGTGCCGTGCCAGGGACTGAGCGAGGAGACGGCTGATTGTTTGTAACGATTGTCAGTCCTTCTATCAGCTTTTCAGTGAAGGCATGAAAGTTGTGTGGTTTGTAGAGGAGCAGCTTTTGAAGGACATGTTGAAGAACAGCATGTTGTGTGTTCACATACGGAGCGTCCACTGCTCCTGTTACTGACAAATAAACAAATAAAACGCTCAGCAACACAAACTTTGTGGTGTTTCATGTTGAATCATTGTGTGAATCTGCATGTCTTTTCTCTGTGGTTTGTTAACAGGCACGGTAATCAGGACAGTGTTTTTTGATAGAAGTGTTTATTGAAATGACTCCTTTTCATTAGAGGCACTAACAGCATTCATCAGCTATCAGACACTAGACGTCTAGACGTCCCCATCAGCCATGGAAGGACACCATCACTTAGCAGCTTCTTCTCTGAGTAGACCTCCCTTGGCAGGGGAAGCCGTTGTCTTTGGGTGGGGGGTTGTTGCACTCTCGAGTTCGGGTCCTTATCCGAGACAGGCACGGGGTCCAGTCCCCCCAGCAGCTCCACTGCCCGTGAGTTGGACCTGTTGAGAACAAATGAGGTTCATCCAAAGCTCATGACGTCCTTCAGTGCCTTTACGCAGCCTTTAACATTTCAGCCTGTAATATACTGGCACATGCAAACGTTTGTCTGTCTATCTATCCATCTATCCATCTATCTATCTATCTATCTATCTATCTATCTATCTATCTATCTATCTATCTATCTGTCTGTCTGTCTGTCTGTCTGTCTGTCTGTCTGTCTGTCTGTCTGTCTATCTATCTGTCTGTCTGTTTATCTGCCTGTCTGTGTATCTATCTATCTATCTATCTATCTATCTATCTATCTATCTATCTATCTATCTATCTATTTGTCTGTCTGTCTGTCTGTCTGTCTGTCTATCTATCTATCTATCTATCTATCTATCTATCTATCTATCTATCTATCTGTCTGTCTGTCTGTCTGTCTGTCTGTCTGTCTGTCTATCTGTTTGTCTGTCTGTCTGTCTGTCTGTCTGTTTATCTGTCTGTCTGTGTATCTGTTTATCTATCTATCTGTCTGTCTGTTTATCTGTCTGTCTGTCTATCTATCTGTCTGTCTGTTTATCTGCCTGTCTGTGTATCTATCTATCTATCTATCTATCTATCTATCTATCTATCTATCTATCTATCTATTTGTCTGTCTGTCTGTCTGTCTGTCTGTCTATCTATCTATCTATCTATCTATCTATCTATCTATCTATCTATCTATCTGTCTGTCTGTCTGTCTGTCTATCTATCTGTTTATCTGTCTGTCTATCTATCTGTCTGTCTGTCTGTCTGTCTGTCTGTCTGTCTATCTATCTGTTTATCTGTCTGTCTGTCTGTCTGTCTGTTTATCTGTCTGTCTGTCTATCTGTTTATCTATCTATCTGTCTGTCTGTTTATCTGTCTGTCTGTGTATCTATCTGTCTGTCTGTCTGTCTGTCTATCTGTTTATCTGTCTGTCTGTCTGTCTGTCTGTCTGTCTATCTATCTATCTATCTATCTATCTGTCTGTCTGTCTGTCTGTCTGTCTATCTGTTTATCTGTCTGTCTATCTATCTGTCTGTCTGTCTGTCTGTCTGTTTATCTGTCTGTCTGTCTATCTGTCTGTCTATCTATCTGTTTATCTGTCTGTCTGTCTATCTATCTATCTATCTATCTATCTATCTATCTATCTGTCTGTCTGTCTGTATGTCTGTCTGTCTGTCTGTCTGTCTGTTTATCTATCTATTTGTCTGTCTGTCTGTCTGTTTATCTATCTATCTATCCGTCTGTCTATCTATCTATCTATCTATCTATCTATCTATCTATCTATCTATCTATCTATCTATCTATCTGTCTGTCTGTCTGTCTGTCTGTCTGTCTGTTTATCTATCTATCTATCTATCTATCTATCTATCTATCTATCTATCTATCTGTCTATCTGTCTGTCTGTCTGTCTGTCTGTTTATCTATCTATCTGTCTCTGTTTATCTGTCTGTCTGTCTATCTATCTGTCTGTCTGTCTGTTTGTCTATCTATCTGTCTGTCTGTCTGTCTGTCTGTTTATCTGTCTGTCTGTGTATCTATCTGTCTATCTGTCTGTCTGTCTGTCTGTCTGTCTGTCTGTCTGTTTATCTATCTGTCTGTCTATCTGTCTGTCTATCTATCTGTCTGTCTGTCTGTTTATCTATCTGTCTGTCTGTCTGTCTATCTGTCTATCTATCTGTCTGTTTATCTATCTGTCTGTCTGTCTGTCTACTTGGAGACCTCTCTGGTGGACATGTGTATTTGCACGCAACATACAGAAGAACATTTTGTAACATGGATTGTGTTTCGGACCCCTTCCTCGAGGGGATGAATCTGATAACTGCAAGAGAGTTGAAAGAGGACTCAGTCTAAACTTGGTGAAGCAGCTATCTACTATTACTGTTATATATTATATTAATCACTATAACGTAAGACTGTGTGTGTGACGTTAATATATAAAGACATTACAATTCTATATGTCAAAAGCTGCAGCTGCAATTTAAGATTTTTAATTAGATTTTTTTTGAAGAAAAAAATTCTAAAATATAGAAAACAGAACTTTAGTTTAAGTTCAGAACTAAAGAACCAGACAATTGCTTAGACGTGGATTTTGCAGAAGCAAGTCAGATTTCTCAGAAGAAAACAAAAACCGAATTTTGAATTTCTGGATTGTTCGAAATCTTATCTTTTTGAAAGCTCTAATCACCTTTTCTTTCAGTCTTCTCGCAGGCGACACCAGTGTAGCCCTCCTTGCAAATGCAGCTGCAGGCCGTCCTGGAGAGCACGGGAATGCCATTGTTCCTGCAGGTAGCACAGCGGCACGGGTTAAACTGCTGCATGTACTCCTCCCACGCCTGCTTCAGCAGAGGCAGCCTGCTCCCCACCTGATCCGCCACCGTGCTAAACTGCACCAGCTCGTAGATGGGCAGAACCTGCGGACACAGCGGAGCACACATTTATGCCACAGTTTAATGCCCGGCAGTCTTATAGTAATTATATACAGTTTTGCGGCTGGTAACCAGCATTAAAAATTTCTGTGACTTGTGCCACAGAAGCCTTTATGTTGGTCCCAAACTCCAGCAGCACTGCTGGGTCTGATCCACTCATTCCAGCGCAACACACACTAACACACCTCCACCACATCAGTGTTACTGCAGTGCAGCGAATGATCCACCACCCAAGTAGTACCTGCTCTGTGGGGGTCCTGACCACTGAAGAACAGGGTAACAGAGTACCAGAGAAACAGATGGACTACAGTCTGTAACTGTAGAACTACAAAGAGCAGCTATACAGTAAGTGGAGCTGATAAGATGGACAACAGAGGAAAACATTCAAGTAGAAACAGAAAAACGATAGCAAAGTGCAAACAAGTGAGTCTTTAACTGTGATTTAAATGAAGTGTGGTGGCATCCTGGATAGACTGGGGGAGAGTATTCCATAATTTGGGAGCTACTACACTAAATGAACAACCACCCGTAGAAGTCCATTTAAACCTTGGAACATGAAGAAGGCCCAAACTTTGCGATCTTCTAGTACGAGATGGACGTATAGATGAAGAAGATCAGCCAAATACTGGGGAGGCTGCGCAGAGCTTTATATGTAATAAGGAGAACCTCGTACTGAATATGGGATGTAATGCGTGACCAGAGAAGACTCTGAAGGATGGGAGTGATATGATTATTCTTCTCTGGAAAGGTGACGATCCTAGCAGCAGCATTTTAGCAGTTTGAACACACTGTAACGTAGTGAGGGCTTTGACAGGGAGGCTGACAGAGGAACATAACTATCACTAAGGCATGCGCATGTTTTTCTACATTGGCTTGAATGAAATTGCTGTTTGAACAACAGAAATGATGTGAATGTCAAAGGAGAGCGTGGGGTCAAAGATAGCTCAGAGATTGCAGACATGGGGAGAAGGTGTTACCAGAATCCCATCAATATTGATGCCAAGGACAGATGAACTAGATATCAGTTCTTTGGAGCAGACTAAAAGCGATTCAGTTTTGCCAGCAATCCGTTTTAAACAGTTCATTCTCATCCATGACTTTTTGTCATGAATACAGTTACATAGAGCAGCTGGTGGTGTAGTCTGAGCAGGGCTGATGCTAACGCAGATCTGAGTGTCATCTGCATATAAAAAGAAAATTTTAACCATGATAGCATATTATATGGCCAAGTGGCAGCATGTAAATAGTAAAGAGCAGCGTACCTAAAACTGAGCCCTGTGGAACACCCCTATTTAATTATTTGCCTCCTTTAAGTATATGTTAACCCTTCAGAAATTCATGTTTGATTAGCCGGTATGGTTACTGTCTACTTTTTTACTGGCTAGTAAACCATCTTCTATTTTCTTGTCCACTGATCTGGTAAAATCATTCGTTTGTAGAACATCTTTCGACATGATAACATGACACGTGAGCATACTGGAACTGATGTGAATGTCAAAAGAGAGTGTGGGGTCAAAAATAACTCTGAGATTGTGGACGTGGGAAGAAGGTGTTACCAGAATCCCATCAAAATTGATGCCAAGGACAGATGAACTAGATATCAGTTCCTTTTGAGCCAATTAAATTGAATGCCTTTAAGGCAATTGCTATCATTCAGTCTTAAAAGCTCATACTCATCCATGACTTTATGTCACAAATAAAGTCAGATAAAGCAGGTGGTGGTTGTCACGATTGGCCCCTCCCGGTCATCCATGTGCTTGTGTTTACCTCCCAGTCTTGTCCATGTGCTTTTTGTTTTGATTTTTCACTGTCCCGCCCCCTTGTTTTGTGACCTCGCCCTTGATCTTTTTCACCTGTGTTTTCCACCTGCGTCGTGTTTTCTGTCATCAATCCCTGTTATACTTAAGCCCTGTGTTTGCCCCTTGTGTTCGCTGGTCTTTGTTTGATGTTTGATGTATTGTTTGAATTGTTTTGTGTCTGCCAGCTTCCGTTGTTTGTTTAGTCTGTGTTTATTTCATTATGTCTGTACCCCGATCTCTCTGTGTTGGCTCCTTGACCCTGGACTGCCTTGACCCTGATGTTGGATTTGCCCCAATTAAATCTTGCTTATCTCCGCATTTGCGTCCGCCTCATCATTAGCCCCCCCACCATTACAGTGGTGTAGTCTGAACAGGGCTGTTCCTAACATAGATCTGAGTGTCATCTGTGTAACAATGAAAATTTAAACCATGATGGCGTATTATATGGCTACGTGTAAATCATAAAGAGCACCGGACCTAAAACCGAGCCCTGTGGAACACCGCTAGTTATTTTTTTCTGTCTGTTATATGTTTGTTAACGCTTTGAAAGTGAATGTTTAAGTAGCCAGTATGGTGATTGCTTTTGTAGTGGCCAAAAAACCATCTATTTTCTTGTTACGGTGTCTTGATAGAGTGAAATCAATCATTTGTAGTATGTCTTTCGACATGACCACATGACACATCATCCTCCTTGAATCTTATTTCATGAAGTTGAGATGCTTGTAACTGTTGCAGCAGTTTCAAATGAGTTGTGGTTTACATTATACAATTCAAGAACAATGCAGTTTCATGTGGGTTTCAAGCAACTAAAGTTGTTTGAAAGTTTCACATAAACCAGCCCTACGGGTTTGAATGGATAATTAACTTAATTATTAAAATAGAACTGTTTCATGTGCAAAATATATATTTGTTTATTTTATACACAAGAATATTTTAACATGCAACTAATTCAATTGCCACTAAGATTAAATCAACTTATATATGTAATTATTAAAGTTTTCTCCTGAAAATGTTATTTCTGATAGAATGAAACTGTAGATTAAAGGTTAAAACAGCTTTGCTTATAAAGAACTTCCAGTGATAGTGCGTGATACGGTGGCTAAAATCCCCCCAAAAAACAATGATGAAAGCTACTCTGCTGTAGATCAGCAACAGAAAAGTGAAACAAAGAATGCAAAGCACAGTTCTAGCTACAGTCAATAACACAGGTGAATGTACCTCATGATCAATAACTGCTGGGCTGTATTTGAGAGATTTCCCCCACTTCTTATAGGTGTTGGCATCACGGACAGCCAGCTGAGCGGCGCTGAGGCCAGTGGTTCCTCCTTTCACGTATCCAATCACGTCTTCGATAAAGCTGTCGTGGGAGTCTCTGTCTATAAAACAAATTCCACTGTAGATATCAAAGTCTTATTTCCTTAAAAAATAAACAATGAATATTACCTCAAACAGGCGGCACATACCTGCAGAGAATGAGCCTGTTTTTTCGCATTTGTCCGACTTCACGTGTGGTTTGATTTCAAGCCCCTTAGATGCAGGAATATTCAGGCCCAGAGATATTCCGAAACAGCTGCCTACTTGTGAGCCCTCCATGTCTGACAGAGGGAAATGAGTGCAGTTTAAAGAAGCTTGGTTATATCACAATTTGGGACTTTGTTTCTGTCTCTTCAAGTCACTAAAGGTTCAGGTAGGTGCAACAGCAATGAATAAACAGGTTTTCATAAAAGAGTTAGATTTCTGTCTCATTTGACAGATAGATTGCTGACCATCAGCTGGGGTGCGCATTATGACAATTGATTATAACAATTTGTCCTACACACTGAGCGGTCCCACTGCACATGCATATATCATCAGTATAATACAGTTACTTAGTGTTTCACACATTTTTCACACACAGTTTTGAACATTAAGTCCAGATTTCAAGTATTGGCTTGATATAATACTTTTCCCCTCATAAGGAGATTTAGGCTGTCAATATATCCTGTCTACAGTTTTATGTTGGAAGCCACCTAGAAATACATTTCCAAAAGTATTCCCTCATCTCACCCATCCAAATCACTGAATTCAGGTGTTCCAGTCACTTCCATGGCCACAGGTGTATAAAGCCGAGCCCCTAGGCCTGCAGACTGCTTCTACAGACATTAGTGAAAGAATGGGTCGCACTCAGGAGCTCAGTGAGTTCCAGCGTGGTACCGTGATCGGACGCCACCTGGGCAACAAGTCCAGTCGTGAAATTTCCTCATTACTAAATATTCCACAGTCAACTGTCAGTGGGATTATAACAAAGTGGAAGTGATTGGGAACGACAGCAACTCAACCATGAAGTGGTCGGCCACGTAAAATGACAGAGCGTGGTCAGTGGATGCTGAGGGGCATAGTGTGCAGAGGTCACCAACTTTCTGCAGAGTCAATCCCTACAGACCTCCAAACTTCATGTGGCCTTCAGATCAGCTCAAGAACAGCGTAGAGAGCTTCATGGAATGGGTTTCCATGGCTGAGCAGCTGCATCCAAGCCTTACATCACCAAGCGCAGTGCAAAGCATGGAATGCAGTGGAGTAAAGCACCACCACTGGACTCTAGAGCAGTGGAGACGTGTTCTCTGGAGTGACCAATCACGATTCTCCGTCTGGCAATCCGATGGATGAGCCTGGGTTTGGCGGTTGCCAGGAGAACGATACTTGTCTGACTGCATTGTGCTGAGTGTAAAGTTTGGTGGAGGGGGGATTATGGTGTGGGGTTGTTTTTCAGGAGTTGGGCTCGGCCCCTTAGTTCCAGTGAAAGGAACTCTTAATGTTTCAGCTCCAAGAGATTTTGGACAGAATGTCATGCTCCCAACTTTGTGGGAACGGTTTGGGGACGGCCCCTTCCTGTTCCAACATGACTGCGCACCAGTGCACAAAGCAGGTCCATAAAGACACGGATGAGCCAGTTTGGTGTGGAAGAACTTGACTGGCTTGCACAGAGTCCTGACCTCAACCCGAGAGAACACCTTTGGGATGAATTAGAGTGGAGACTGTGAGCCAGACCTTCTCATCCAACATCAGTGTCTGACCTCACAAATGCACTTCTGGAATAATTCTTAAACCTCATGGAAAGCCTTCCCAGAAGCAACACACGCTAACACACCACCACCACGTCAATGTTACTGCAGTGCTGAGAATGATCCACCACCCAAATAGTACCTGTTCCATGAGGGTCCATGGGGTTCCTGACCACTGAAGAACAGGGTAAAAGGGGGCTAATAAAGTATCAGAGGGAACCAGTCCTGTGACCAGTATGTTGCAGGTTCAATCCCCAGAGCCAACAATACATGACTAAGGTGCTCTTGATCAAGGCACCTAACCCCCTGCTGCTCACTGGGCGCTGCAGATAGAGGTGCCCACCGCCCTGGGCAAGTGTGCTCACTGCTCACTAGTGTGTATGTGGTGTTTCACTGCATGGATGGGTTAAATGCTGAGATGAAATTTCCCAGTTTTGGGATTAATATGGGCCTCGTAATCTTAAATATCATTATATTGCCCATCCCTAATCCCAAGCGTAGTTGATCAGCCAAGACACGACAGGTGTCTGAAGCCTGTTTCTTTAGGTTTCCACTGTAGCTATGAGGTTAATGTAGGTATGTAGCAGAAGCTCATAGCCAGTGCTCAGCATCCAGCCTCGTCAAGTAGTTTTAAAAAAGCTTAGCTAAAAAAACAGCAGTAACGCAGTATTTTTCACCATTGTTTCCCATTACTTAGCTACCTTTGCCAATGTGTCTTAGCTGATTGACCACGTTTGGGTTAAAGGGGAATTCAAAATGTCAATAATGAAGTGGTTACTATGTAAACCGAGTCATTCAGAGCGGTTTGGTGTGAAATGCTTTGCTCTAGAGAAACTTACTGAGTGAGAATTGTTCACAATGGTGATGATAGGAACCAGATGTCCACCTCTAAAAGACAGTCGTCACATGAAATGGTTATGAATTCACTGCCTGATGTGTGACACATTGTTTTAAGGCAGTTTTGTAGATAGACTTTGGTCAAAAATATATATTTTGGAATAACAGAACAGAACTAATTTTTTTTTTCAGATTTTCCACCACTTTACCATCATCATCAAAAACTCAGAAGACATGCGTAGGTTCACTGGTGGTCCTGGACAGTAAATAAAATGGCTATATATTAGGAGCCACCATTGTAAAGAAATCTGAGTCAAGTTTCTCTACAATGAACCATTTCACATCAAACCACTCTGAATGAGTTCGGCTACATCTCAACCACTTATACATCTCACTGCCACTTATGCTTGAACATTCTCTCCAAGTGCAGGTGTGTAAAGTTAATTACGTTCTCTTTTCATGGCTTCCTTGTTGACCACCAGCACATAGTCCAGCACCCCTCCCATGACGCCCTGCGTGACGTAGTGGGTGCCGTATTCGTTGATGAAGCGGGAGTAGGAGCCGAAGTCGTAGTGCTCGGGCAGTTCCATTAGTGACTGCAGCATGTCCTCGTCCAGCATCAGGTCCTGGCTCCTCATTTTAAAGCGTGCCGTTTCCACCCTCGACTTGAGCCTGATAAATCCCACATCCTGCACAGAGACACAAGCTGCTGGATGAGGTTCTCCCAGTCTAGTCTTCTTAACCAGACCACACCTGTGTACTGTTTAACTGATACACCAGAGCCAATGGGCAGTGGTGGATGAAGTGCACAGACCATGTACTGGAGTTAAAGTAGAGACCCCCAAGGTAAAATATTACTCCAGTAAAGTAGAAGTTTCTTCCTTTAGACCTCCACTTGAGTAAAAGTACTAAAGTATTTACCTTCAAATGTACTTAAGTATAAAGTAAAATTACTAAAAGAGTAATTCTGGCTCTGATGTCCTGTTATCATCTTTATAACCAGACTGGCTTCATGAACTCATTTCAGGTGAAAGTCCTCCAGCGTCTCTCTTGGTAAACCAGTCTTTTAATAGAACGTCATTAATTAGTGACGCTGACGTCTATTAAAATGATCAGAAGCACAAAACACTGAAGGTAAACAGTTTCCATCAGGGAGAACCGAGTGGCTCTGAAATCACTTTTTACACACAAGCAAAGTTTCAGTTTCAGATTTATTTACAACTTAGTTCCAAGTTTAAGTTGAATAAAAACTGGCTTTAAACTCAGGATCACAGATGAGCTCCTTTACTATGTTGATCTGTAGGCGTCTGTTCATAAACATAAACCAGCCCAAACTCATTTACTATAAAATGAAATGGTGTTTGTAGAAATTCAGAAAAAAGCCGCGTCAGTCTCGACTGCATATGTGGACATATTTCTATATTGAGCTCTATTTACACAAAGTTAGGTTAGTTCATCATTTATGTTGAACAGACTCTCCCAAAGTTTTACGCTGCTGCGCTGACGTTGAACCGCGTGCTGCACTGGGTCGGTATGACCAACAGGTCAAAACCAGCTCTAAACAAAGTGACCGCTGGGCCCTGATTGGTGCTCTGGCTTTGCGCTTCTTTCGTTTTGACATGTTACGTTTTTATACACACAGAAACCAAAAGGAACGACAGATTTCTCAGAATGTAGGAGGAAAAAGTCGGATATTAGACTCTGAAATGCAGTGGAGTGGAAGTAAAAAGTCACCCAGTAATGGAGAAACTTCAGTACAGATACACCAAAAATACTAAAGTACAGAAACTAATTACATTTACTCAGTTAATGGGGTGGCCAGGTTGGGCTCAGAAAGTCAGAGACCACTCAATTATTTATGCATGTCCAGTTAAATCGGCCACTAAATACAATGGGGTCATACTAACAAAGCACTAGAATTCCACTGGGACGCAAGCAACAACTAGAATTATCACACAGTTGGGTTTTTTCCACTGTATTTATATCCAGTACTGACATTATGGATGTTAGCCATCGAGAACTGAAAGCAGACGGAGAGCAGAGCAGACCAGCAGGATATAATTTTAATAACATTGTAAATATAAACGAAATATTTCTCGTTTCTGAGCGTGGCCTGAAAGCGTGTGGTGTTTTGGCCTACAAGCATATCTTGTAGAGTGGGGGCTTTGAAGACTGTCACTATGTGCAGGGTCTCTCACATTTTCAACATTTCATAGGGTTTTATATGTCCTGTTTAGCCTCTTATTCTCCAGGGTATGTTTTGATTTGTCCATCTGAATTTTCATGACCAAATCATAAGGCAGATTATTCAGTAACTGCATTCAATAAACGTCAGTTTTTATTTATTTATTTTTTTTTTTTAATAAAAGTTCCCCTCAAGTTAACAGGATGTGTGTTTTGTGATCTAAGCATTTCACTACATGCTTACAATTTACTGCTGAAAGCCAAAAATCTCAGACGCTCTGTGTTTTATTTCATAAAAATCATTTTTCCAGAGCAGATCACTGAAGAGACGCCGTCTGTTTATAGTTTAGAGCCCAGATTTGGGGGAAAAACGGCTCGACTTTCAGTAGAAAAACAAAGTTCAGCTTCTTTTATTATAAGGGTTTAAAATGACGTCACCGTCTATTAGACTGGAGAGAAGAGCTACAGCCTCACACGACGCCCAGCTTTGAAGCTGAAGAGGTTAGCAGGCAAAGGGTCCTGTAAAAGTCGATTGTACTTTACCTTATTGTCATACTGTGATATATTGGTGAGGAACTGGCTCTCTGAGCTCCCAGACAATCCCACTTCTACGTATGAGATCCCGACTGAAAAGGAACCGTGGCTAGATTGTTCTGTTTGTACAGCCTTCAAAAGGCTCAGAGCATCGCTGTAGTACTCCGTCGACCCCTCACTGCTGGAATGTGCCTGGAATTCACATGGAGCACAAGAGGGAATGTGTGATTGTGAGTGACGTCATGGTTGTGATTCGGTCTCAGGCACAACCTGAAGTCAAGTACAGTACATCATCATTCACAACATGGTTCTGTATAGAACCGTGAACACTAAGAACCCTTTGCATATTACAAGGATTATTTGCATCATAAAAGGGTTCATCAGAATGTATTGTAGATGGTTGTAGAGGGTGGATGGATGGATGGATGGATGGATGGATGGATGGATGGATGGATGGATGGATGGATGGATGGATAGACCGATACCTTATAAATATTATCTAATGAAAAGAATTCTTGTTTTATCTTAGTAGAAGCAAAAGCTGCATGTTTTGTTGATTCCCGAAGTAAATAAGTGAACACGTCTTGCAAAGTGGACACACTTAAATCAAAAAAATGATCCTAGACCAGCTGATTTATTTAAAGGTATCCCTCAATTTTCCCCAATTTCTCCCTGACAGAAAGTTGAAATGGTTCTGAATACGCTGCCTGATGTCTGATACACAACAGCAGTAAATCTGTAAACCTCACAACACCCTGCATGCACCTCTCCTCCAAGAATGGGTTTAAAATATTTACAATTAGGGCCAAACTCTCTCAGATTTAACATAAAATCAATGTTCCAGGCGACAGGCAGTGTATTAATAATTCCTTCAATTAATAACTGTCTGTGCAGGAGCTTTTAGAGGTGGTCGTCTGGTCCAAGTATAGATAGCATTTGACGTTACTTAACCACGGGACAGTTTGAGGTAAATGTGGAGATGCGGTTTGATGCTAAATGAGGCACATTCCATTACTCATGGGCTGCATCAGCTTCATAGCTGGAGTGTAAAACTAAAGAAACAAACTTTAGGGGCAGTCGTGGGCTGGAGGTTAGGGAACCAGCTCTGTGACCGGTAGGTTGCTGGCTCGATTCCTTTGGCAGACGGTCCGTGACTGAAGTGCCCTTGAGCAAGGCACCTAACCCCCAACTGCTCCCGTGGATTGGGCTGCCCACTGCTCCGGGCAAGTGTGCTCACTGCCCCCTAGTGTGCATGTGTGTGGGTGTTTCACTTCACGAATGAGTGAAATGTGGAGGTCTAATTCCACAGTGTGCAAAAATGGTTCGAAATTCATTAAACACGTCCTGGCTGCTGGCTTGCAAGTGGGGCACAGTTTACCATGGCCTTTTTCTTAGTTACCGAAGGTCAAGCAGCGTGTGCTTCTGGCCACATTACCACATTTCCAAGCCATGGTCTCCCACCAAAAATCAGAGCGAATCTTCAGCGTTTTCTAGAGATCTGGGCCTAACACTGTTTTCAAGTTTTTTTTTGTTCTGTTATTGAGCCGTTTGTGTAAATCACAAATCCAGCCTTATATTACTTTAATCACCATCGTGGTGGATTTTTTAAAACTTTATCAGTAGCTTTCAGATGTTAGGTTGTTGGTTTTAAATAAGTGCATTAAATTAACAAAGGCGGCACGGTGGCAGGGCCTGGGTTCGATTCCCCGGCCGGGTGACCGGGGTCCTCTCTGTGTGGAGTCTGCATGTTCTCCCCGTGTCTGCGTGGGTTTCCTCCGGGTTCTCCGGTTTCCTCCCACAGTCCAAAGACATGCAGTCAGGCCAATTGGACATGCTAAATTGCCCCTGGGTGTGAGTGACTGTCTGTGTCTGTCTGTCTGCCCTGTGATGGACTGGCGACCTGTCCAGGGTGTATCCTGCCTTCCGCCCAATGACTGCTGGGATAGGCTCCAGCACCTGTTTCTTCCTGTTTCTTCCAACATAGAATTATATTGAATGAACTTCATCAGACTTTTCTAGCGAGTGGTAACTCTGTTACAGTGAACCCACCCATGGGGTAAATTGTGACATTGTGCTTCCCTTTATTTCCAGTGGAACTGTGCATGAACGGTAGCTGCTAGAAACAAGGTTCTAGAGTTAATGAGTAGCAGAGATGTTCTAGAGAAACAAGGTTCTAGAGTTAATGAGTAGCAGAGATGTTGCTTTTATAAAATCATGATCGTTCCAACTTAATGTATTAGTGATCACAGCGTACCAGTAGACGGTATGAGAGGAAGTTGTGAGGCTTCCTGAAGTATTTCTCAGCGTCGTTGTAGTGAAGGTTCTCACAGAAGGAGTCGTAGGTGAGCTGCCTCCACTCTCCGTTGTAGATGTACTCACACACGCCGCCGAAGTATTTGGGGTCCAGAACAGGACTGACAAAATCTCCAGCCAGAACGTTGTAACTGGAAAAGTGCACAATTGCCGATTAGTGAGGCATATACGGCTGTGCGGCCTTGTGAAAAAGTATTCGCCTCCTCCTGATTTCCTCTGTTTTTGCACACTTCTGACAAGGAACGGCTTCAGATCCACGTGCAGAATGTGATATAAGACAAGGTGAACATGAGGAATTATGTTCCAGGTCATTTAAAGACAGTTCAGTAGCGATCAATGCATGATGAAAATGAAAAGATAGAGGGCATGAGGAGGAGGCTAATAGGTTTTCACAGCACTGTGCACACTTAAACAAATAAAAAGGTACACCAGTGATTTTCTTTGATCTATGCCGTAGAAGAAACCTACAGAACAGTCCTGCAGGGCCTAATTTCACCAAAATAAAAAATACATGTCATTTTCAGTTCAGTTTATCTAATACAGTCATCTTGTTTGTTGCATCTAAAACCTCCTGTATCACTGTTGAGTTCTCATAGGGTTAAAATCCTAAAATGCCCAACAAATTTTCTCTCTGTGGTATCTAGGTAGATACAGCCCAGTGAGCTCTCTCATTGGTTAGGACTTCAGGAGTCCTAAAGATTCCCAACTAACATAATTACGGAGTGTCAGTGGACTCAACCAATCAGCAGCAGGAATCAGCAGGGAACAGTTTCTCTGATACTTTGTTACCCCCTTTTACCCTGTTCTTCAGTGCTCAGGACCCCCATGGACCCTCACAGAGCAGGTACTATTTGTGTGGTGGATCCTTCTCAGCACTGCAGTAACACTGACGTGGTGGTGGTGTGTTAGTGTGTGTTGTGCTGGTATGAGTGGATCAGACCCAGCAGTGCTCCTGGAGTTTTTAAACACCTCAGTGTCGCTGCTGGACTGAGAATAGTCCACCAACCAGGAATATCCAGGCAACAACGTCCTGTGACCACTGATGAAGGACTAGAGGATGACCAACACAAGCTGTGCAGCAGCAGATGAGCTGTCGTCTCTGACTCTACATCTACAAGGTGGACCGACGAGGTAGGAGCGTCTAATAGAGTGGACAGTGAGTGGACACAGTGTTTACAAACTCCAGCAGCACTGCTGTGTCTGATCCACTCGTACCAACACACACTAACACACCACCACCACCATGTCAGTGTTACTGCAGTGCTGAGAAGGATCCACCACCCAAATAGCACCTGTTCTGTGAGGGTCCATGGGGGTCCTGACCACTGAAGAACAGGGTAACAGAGTATCAGAGAAACAGATGGACTACAGTCTGTAACTGTAGAACTACAGAGTGCAGCTATACAGTAAGTGGAGCTGATAAGATGGACAATGAGCGTAGAAATGAGGAGGGTTATGTATTGAGGTTAAGTTTAGAGTGTTAGGTTTAGGTTAAAGGAAATCATGATGGTAAAATTAGATATTTCGATAAACATTCAGCTGAATGTGATTTAGTAAAATTAGGTTTAAGGGCTGATTTCCCAGTGGATTTCAAGCCTAATCATGGACTATGGTTTCCTTTCAGTGGACAATCTCCATTGAAAACCCTGTGTAGATCAGGACTGGGCTCAATCCCTTGCCGGGAAACCGGCACTGGAATTAGGTATGTATCTTCTTAGTATCTAGAGTGGACCATTAAATCAAAGTTTACCCCTTTGTGGCCTTCTCAGCTCCTGGGATGCTAAGCATGCCGACGCACTTCGTTTCTCGTGTGTTGATTTCCTCACAATTGTCTTCATCGCTGCCAAACCCACAATCAAACTCACCGTTACAACGAAGGTGCTGACCAATGCAGCGTCCTGTGAACAAAACCACATAGAGATTTATATGAACATACTCTATATGGGCAAGGACGGGCGAGGTTCACCACTTTGTGAACAACTGCATGAGCAAATAGTCCAACAGTTTAAGAACAATGTTTCTCAACGTGCAACTGCAAGGAATTTATGGATTTTGCAAAGTTCAAAAGCCAGCATCTCTGATGGTGTGGGGTGAGTTAGTGCCCATGGCAGGTGTAACTTGCACATCTGTGAAGGGACCATTAATGCTGAAAGGTACATACAGGTTTTGGAGCAACATCTGCTGCCATCCAAGCAGCGTCTTTTTCAGGGACATCCTGCTTATTTCAGCAAGACGATGCCAAGCCACATTCTGCACGTGTTACAACAGCGTGGCTTCGTAGTAGAAGAGTGCGGGTACTAGACTGGCCTGCCTGCAGTCCACACCGTCTCCCATTGAAAATGTGTGGCGCATTATGAAGCGCAAAATACGACAACGGAGACCCCGGACTGTTGAGCAACTGAAGCTGTACATCAAGCAAGAATGGGAAAGAATTCCACCTACAAAGCTTCAACAATTAGTGTCCTCAGTTCCCAAACGCTTATTGAGTGCTGTTAAAAGGAAAGGTGATGTAACACAGTGGTAAACACGCCCCTGTCCCAACTTCTTTAAAATGTGTTGCAGGCATCAAATTCAAAATGAGTGAATATTTGCAAGAAACAATAAAGTTTATCCGTTTGAACATTAAATATCTTGTCTTTGTAGTGTATTCAATTGAATATAGGTTGAAAAGGATTTGCAAATCATTGTATTCTGTTTTTATTTATGTTTTACACAACGTCCCAACCTCACTGGAATTGGGGTTGTACAACAAATCCATGTCCGAGCCTCCATGAGCGTCGCCAATGGCGAATGTTTATGTATGAAACTTAAATTTTTTTTTAAACAGGCTGTAAATAAAAACATGAAAGATAGGCTGCATGACACTCTGACTTATTAGCTTGTTGGCTAACTGCAGCTGCACACAAGTCACCCCACTGCCGCCATCCCATCCCAACGACTTTTGCTACATTATTTGCTGTAGGCTCTGCTCTAGGATGTGTATATGTGTGACAGACAGCAGACACTGGCCTGTATCAGGACATGTGAACATTTCTCCGCAGTCATCTGGAAGCTCACACACGCCCCCTTGTGGACACAGTTTCTCTTCCCACTGACTGTGCACGCACTCGGCACCTTGGAACTGAGAGGGATGCTCCAGGTACTGGAAACGCAGCTGCAACAACACAGGAACATCAGTGAGGACCGATCTCATAAATCTCATTACCTGCATTAGCCTATGGTGGTTGGTTAGTGTAGTGGGTAACACCTTTGCCTACTATGCTGTAGGCTGGGGTTCAATCCCCCACCAGGGCAGCACCCTACACTATACCAATAAGAGTCCTTGGGCAAGACTCCTAACACCACCTTGGCCTTCCTGTGTAAACTGATCAAATTGTAAGTTGCTCTGGATAAGAGCGTCAGCCATATGCCATAAATATACACGTACATCATTTACTGGCATTTAAATTTCAGCAAAAAAATCTAACACACATTTTTTACCCCAAATAGAGTTGTGACTGCGTGATGTCAGAAAGTCTATATGTGATGGCTTGAAACACCAAGCAGTTTGAGGAAATTGAGACATGCAGTGCGAATGATGCTAACTGGTGAGCTTCATTAGCTTCATCACTCCCGTTTAAAACATTTCACACACCAAGAGCTCCTGTGGAAAAGACCAGCCTTCATTTATTTCATTTTCCAAAACCATTAGATACAGGTTTTGGGGGCTGTTTCTGAGAAGACTGCATAAGGAATACGTGAAAAAGCAGGGGTTTCCAAAACTGAGCTCAAAAAATGAGAAACCTGGACTCGGCACAGCCACCTGCAACACCGCGTAGATCACCAGAACTGCTCTCCCAAGCTGCCGCAGATCTGAAAGCATCCACAGATGTTTCTCTCCATCCTTTCACTGTGAGAAGTCCACTCAGCGCTGTGGGTTTGAAAGGATGTGTAGCTGCAGTGCTGGCTCTGCCTAACGAGTGACACTTTTTGGTGTACCATTCTTTTAGACCCCCAATCAAGCCTCATTGTAACTGGAACTGCTGAGTGAGTGCCCTACCCTATGTGCCCTACATCTATGTACCACACTCTCTATTAGTGAAGTATCTGACTGCTTTAACCTCAGAACCACATGACTAAACATCTGGAAATGAACCTCCGTGTAATATTCCAAAAACAACTGCATCTAGTCTCAGTACATTCCCGTGTGTGTGAAACTGTTACCGCTTTCTCTGTGCAAGAGTTGCATGGTGTCCAGGATGACCAGCTCTTCAGTTTACAGTCTATAGGAGCAGGAGAGTCGGCCTGACGAGCCTTTCTGAAGAAGCTCCGAGTCCTGCAGGCAAAAACACCAGGGCTGTGAAACATGTTGGTGCAAAATTGACGCAAGATCAACACACACTACAATTTAAAATACTGGAATCAGTGTTTTCAGTGATATAAAAGCAACTATTTAGTTGCAAATTCATGTAAACGTTGTGGAAGGAAACCTTGTCTCCAAACTGGTCATTTTACAGGTGGAGGAACTTGTTATGGAAGTCAGTGTATAAGGGTTTTTTCCATGTATGTTGGGACCATTACTATCGGTCTGCTCATCATGAAGGTTTAACACAGTGTGAAGGGTGGCAGGAGCTTTCAAATGGTAGAAAAAAAGTAAAAAAAGTGGCAAAAATGGAGAAAAAATTGTTTTTTTGTGTGACAGCAATGATCTATTCCATGATACCAGTATGATCAACTTCACGGGTCTTAAGACTAATTAAGTGACCCATATTAGTCCGACAACGGGGAAACTCCACCTCCGCATTCAATCCATCCATGAAGTGAAACACCACATACGCACTAGTGAGCACACACACTAGGGGGCAGTGAGCACAATTGCCCGGAGCGGTGGGCAGCCCAATCCGCAGCGCCCAGGGAGCAGTTGGGGGTTAGGTGTCTTGCTCAAGGACGCCTCAGTCATGTGCCGTCGGCTCTGGAGATCGAACCGGCAACCTTCCGGTCACAAAGCTGGTTCCCTGACCTCCAGCCCACGACTGCCCCCCTAATTAGTCTCAAATAATTAATAGAAAGCTGTAAGAAAGAGGGACTATTAGATGTTTCTATGAATGACGAAAGGCCCCGTGAATGAAATTATAATCAAACTAACATCCAAAACGGCTCATAATTCAAAAGTGAATGTTGAATGTTGAGGCAGAGAAATTCACAAAAACAAAACTGTGAGTTTATTCTTACAATATACACTCACTGGCCACTTTATTCAGTTCAATTGCTTATTCACACAAATAGCTAATCAGCCAATCACACGGCTGCAACTCAGTGCATTGAGGAATGTAGAGGTGGTCAAGACAACGTGCTGAAGTGCAGACCGAGCATCAGAACGGGGGAAGAAAGGGGATTTAAGGGACTTTGAACGTGGCGTGGTTGTTGGTGCCAGACGGGCTGGTCTGAGTATTTCAGAAACTGCTGATCTGCTGGGATTTTCACGCACAACCATCTCTAGGGTTTACAGAGAACGGTCCGAAAAAGAGGAAATATCCAGTGAGCGGTCAGTTGTGTGGACGAAAATGCCTTGTTGATGTGAGAGGTCAGAGGAGAACGGGCAGACTGGTTCCAGATGATAGAAAGGCAGCAGGAACTCAAATAACCAACCAGAATCTCTGAGGAACGTTTCCAACACCTTGTTGAACGTCTGCCACGAAGAATTAAGGCAGCTCTGAAGGCAAAAGGGGGTCCAACCTTTTACTAGTGTACCTAATAAAGTGGCGGGTGCGTGTACATCATTTACTCCTGCAGTAACCAAAACATTTCAAATAAGCAGTGAGGCCTAAAACTGTACTCTTAACCAAGACGGCTCTTCCAGGGTTCTTCAGTGAAGTAAATGGTCCTATATAGAACCATGAACCCACACACATGATTAAAGGTTCTTTGCGTTGTGACATGGTTCTTCAGATTGATGGAGAATGTGCCCTAGATGGTTAAAAAATGGTGCTACATAGCATCAAAAAGGGTTCCACTAATGCTACAAGGCAAATAACCTTTGCTGGTACCATATAGACCCCTTTTTGCAAAGAGTTTGGCCTTTAAAATGTTAGTTGGTGTGTTATGTGCAGCACTGCACCCCTTAGCCTCATCGGTTCAAAAGAACTCATGGGTTTTTAAAGCTTTCTGTGTTTTGAATGGGAAGTTTAGCCTAATAACACTGAGCTTAGAACCCATTAGAACCCATCGAACACCCAGGTATTGTGTGCATGACAACACAGTCACAGCTCACTAGCAATGTTCATGCCTCAAAGCCAGAAAAAGTGGACGTTCTGCTCCTCTCAGCCCATAAAAACAAGTCTGGACCTTAAGATACGGAAATAATTGCAATTCAAATCACAGCCGCACCGTTTAATTACAATGAGATATCTTCCCCGGTTCATTCAGCTCTAAACCAGGCTAATGAAACAGGCCTAAACAGACAGAACCCATCAGCGTACTAAGCCGAGTAGTGGTTAGTAAAGCTGGCCAGTGTTCTAACCCAAAGAGAGGTGCCTGGATAGGAGGAATAAACAGAGGAATAAAACAACCCCTTTACCTGTTTGGTGATGAGCTCCAGGAGGTACCAGGCTGGGCTGAATAACACAGACAAAAAAGAGACAAAATAACCCAAGGACCTTGAGAAGGCTTGAAGGCTGTCATGGCTGAAACGGCTGATTTTCTGCTGACCCCAAAGCCAGATGTGCTCCAGAAGCTCTTGTCAATACCAGTGAAGGTAAATGATTGACAGGAGGTAAACACTTGGGTAATTTTTAGGAACCTAGGTGCAGCAGGACAGACCACTTTCCAGTAACGCTCCACCTCCTGGTAAATACCAGAAACACATGAAACTGTTTAAGCCAGCAGTTAAAGCCACAAGCTCTCATTACATCTGCCATAACATCATGACCACCTCCTTGTTTCTACACTCACTGTCCATCTTATCAGCTCCACTTTCTGTATAGCTGGTCTTTGTAGTTCTACAGTTACAGACTGTAGTCCATCTGTTTCTCTGATACTCTGTTACCCCCTTTTACCCTGTTCTTCAGTGGTCAGGACCCCCATGGACCCTCATGAGCGTGTGCTATTTGGGTGGTGGATCAGTGTGGATCTCAGCACTGCAGTAACACTGACGTGGTGGTGGTGTGTTAGTGTGTGGATCAGACGCAGCAGTGCTGCTGGAGTATAAACACCTCAATGTCTCTGCTGGACTGAGAATTGTCCACCAACCAAAAATATCCAGCCAGCAGCGTCCTGTGGGCAGCATCCTGTGACCACTGATGAAGGACTAGAGGATGACCAACACAAACTGTGCAGCAGCAGATGAGCTGTCGTCTCTGAATCTACATCTACAAGGTGGACCACACTGACCACCCTGATGGAAACAGGGGTCACCAGTGCCTTGTCCATCCTCAGGTCCACCACCACGTCAGTTTTACTAAGGAACTGGTGGTGGACCTGAGGAGGGACAAGGCACTGGTGACCCCTGTTTCCATCAGGGGGGTCAGTGTGGACACTGTGGATGATTACAAATATCTGGGTGTGTATATTGACAATAAACTGGACTGGGCTAAGAACTCTGGCGCCCTCTACAGGATGGTCTCTATTTTCTGAGGCGCCTGAGGTCCATAGTCCATCTGCCGGACTATGCTCAGGATCTTCTATGAGTCTGTGGTGGTGACCGCTATTCTCTATGCTGTTGCATGCTGGGGAAGCAGGCTGAGGGTGGCAGACGCCAACAGACTGAACAAACTGATCCACAAGGCCGGTGATGTTGTGGGTGTGGAGCTGGACTCGCTGACGGCCGTGTCGGAGAGGAGGACGCTGTCTAAGCTGCAGGCCATTATGGACAATGGCTCCCACCCACTCTACGACACGGTGATGAGACACAGGAGCTCATTCAGTGCAAGACTCATTCTACTGAAATGACCACAGAGCGCCACAGGAGGTCATTCTTACCTGTGGCCATCAAACTCTATAACTCCTCCCTCAGTGTGTGATACTGTGGCTCATCTCTGAAAAACTCAGTACCAAATTTTACTGCTCATATGTGTAATAATAATAATTGTGTGCAAAAACTCAGAGGTGCGATGATTTGAACGGCCTTATACTAGATGTTTAACATTTATTATCACCGTCAGCGCCTCTTCACTGTATTTACATCTCGTGTACATGCTGCAAATTTCTCTTATTACTTTCAAATTATTAAAAGTGTTTATTCTTTTAAATGAACGGTTGCAACTAACAACTGCAGCTTCCCTCTGGGATCAATAAAGGGTTCTGATTGTGATTCTGAGAACGATCCACCACCCAAACAGTACCTGCTCTGTGAGGGTCCATGGGGGTCCTGAGCACTGAAGAACAGGGTAACAGAGTATCAGAGAAACAGATGGACAGAAGGGTGCCAGCGTAGAAGAAGGCAGAGAAAACACTGCAAATGCTCCTTTATTGAACCGCCACTTCTACAGGCAGCAGCTCTCCAAACCAGCGACCCACAAAGCGGAGACGGTCACCACTAGCCATCTGAGGGTGAACACTACAAACATGGGCTGGAAGTCAGGGAACCGGCCTCGTGACCAGCTGAAGGTTGCTGGTTTGATCCCCAGTGCCGACGGTACGTGACTGAGGTGTCCTTGAGCAAGACACCTAACCCCCCAACTGCTCCCCGGGCGCCGTGGATGGGGCTGCCCACCGCTCTGGGGTTAGTGTGCTCACTGCCCCCTAGTGTGTGTGTGTGTGTGTGTGTGTGGGTGTTTCAGTGCACAGATGGGTTAAATGCGGAGGTCTAACTCCACGGTTGGCTGATACGGCGGTTTATTTAACAGTAAGAAACAAAGAACTCCTCTTTCTAAAAGTATCGGTATCGGGATTTTCGCCTCGGTGTTATTCGGTATCGGATCGGCTGACTTGGTTTAGCGGAATCGCGCCACCGCTAAACCAAACCAACAGAAACACGCAGACACGGGAGCGCGCAGCAGTTCCCGCGCAGAAGGCGCGCAAACGGCGTTGAAAAAGGCGCGCCCCCGCGTCCCTCCGTTTGGTGTGTTTGAGCTGAGTAACGCCGGCTAACGGTCGCTCCGCCGCGGCTCCGGTTAAAGCGGGATAACCCGGTGAAATGCCCGCCGAGCGCCGATGAGGACCCGAGTCAGACATGGTAGGACTGAACGGAAGCACAGCGACAGCGACTTGGGCGGTTTTCTGAGAGCTGCTCGTGATCCGGCGGGGTTGTTAGCGTGTTGGCTGTACCGTTAGCCGTGAATGTTGGTTTGTCATGGCCGCGTTTCCCCCGTGAAGCGGCTCGAGGTGAGCAGGCAGCGCGAAGCGGCTCCGCTTCATGTCCGCCAGCTTCGTCCTCCAACTTTCGCGTTTCATTCTGGCTCCACGGTGCAACTGCCGCACCATTTAAGGTGGAACGGGGAAATTCGAGCAAGAAGCACAGACGCCAGAATGTAACTGCTGCACTACTTAAGGTGGAACGGGGCAAGCCGAGCAAGAACCCGGCGAATAAGTGAACGCTAAAATGTAATTGCTGTACTGTTTAAGGTGGAACGGGGCGAATAAGTGAACGCTAAAATGTAATTGCTGTACTGTTTAAGGTGGAACGGGGCGAGTAGGTGAACGCTAAAATGTAATTGCTGTACTGTTTAAGGTGGAACGGGGCGAATAGGTAAACGCTAAAATATAATTGTTGTACTGTTTAAGGTGGAACGGGGCGAGTAGGTAAACGCTAAAATGTAATTGCTGTACTGTTTAAGGTGGAACGGGGCGAGTAGGTAAACGCTAAAATATAATTGTTGTACTGTTTAAGGTGGAACGGGGCGAATAGGTAAACGCTAAAATGTAATTGCTGTACTGTTTAAGGTGGAACGGGGCGAATAGATGAACGTTAAAATGTAATTATTGTACTGTTTAAGGTGGAACGGGGCGAGTAGGTGAACGCTAAAATGTAATTGCTGTACTGTTTAAGGTGGAACGGGGCGAATAGGTAAACGCTGAAATGTAATTGCTGTACTGTTTAAGGTGGAACGGGGCGAATAGATGAACGTTAAAATGTAATTATTGTACTGTTTAAGGTGGAACGGGGCGAGTAGGTAAACGCTAAAATGTAATTGCTGTACTGTTTAAGGTGGAACGGGGCGAGTTGGTGAACGCTAAAATGTAATTGCTGTACTGTTTAAGGTGGAACGGGGCGAATAGGTAAACGCTAAAATGTAATTGCTGTACTGTTTAAGGTGGAACGGGGCGAATAGGTAAACGCTAAAATGTAATTGCTGTACTGTTTAAGGTGGAACGGGGCGAATTGGTGAACGCTAAAATATAATTGCTGTACTGTTTAAGGTGGAACGGGGCGAATTGGTGAACGCTAAAATGTAATTGCTGTACTGTTTAAGGTGGAACGGGGCGAATAGGTAAACGCTAAAATATAATTGCTGTACTGTTTAAGGTGGAACGGGGCGAATTGGTGAACGCTAAAATGTAATTGCTGTACTGTTTAAGGTGGAACGGGGCGAATAGGTAAACGCTAAAATGTAATTGCTGTACTGTTTAAGGTGGAACGGGGCGAATAGGTAAACGCTAAAATGTAATTGCTGTACTGTTTAAGGTGGAACGGGGCGAATTGGTGAACGCTAAAATATAATTGCTGTACTGTTTAAGGTGGAACGGGGCGAATAGGTAAACGCTAAAATGTAATTGCTGTACTGTTTAAGGTGGAACGGGGCGAATTGGTGAACGCTAAAATATAATTGCTGTACTGTTTAAGGTGGAACGGGGCGAATAGGTAAACGCTAAAATATAATTGCTGTACTGTTTAAGGTGGAACGGGGCGAATTGGTGAACGCTAAAATATAATTGCTGTACTGTTTAAGGTGGAACGGGGCGAATTGGTGAACGCTAAAATATAATTGCTGTACTGTTTAAGGTGGAACGGGGAAATTCTAACAAGAAGCTGACGAACAGGAACCGTGGAATTCGTCAGCTGACTAGTTTAGCTGGGTGGTTTCAGGATTGCTTGGTTTTCTTGGTTGTAACAAAAGCGGAGAACAGAGCAGTAAAGCTTAATGTGTTTAGAGCTGTTTACAGCCAAACTTCACCTTCGTACATATAAACCTTCAAACTCTACGCCTTCGGCATTCCTTATACAAAGACCGGATTTGACACCGGAAAAGCTGTGAAAACTGTGTGAAGCTGAACTACTGCACTGCCGGTTTGTTTACTTCACTCATTTGTTAAACTTCCCAGTGCGAACCCGATCAGCTCCACGGGTTCCCGATCAGCTCCACGGGTTCCCGATCAGCTCCACGGGTTCCCAATCAGCTTGACGGGTTCTTATACGCTGCTTAATGATGCTTCTTCAGGGGTCCAAAGAAAACGGTTCTCTATAGAACGCTTAAAGAACACTTTGCATCGTTAGTGTTCTTTGAACAATGAAAGGCTTCTTGAGATTGATGTGCTGTAGATGGTTCCGTGTAGAACCTTTTTGAAAAGGGATCTGTTTAGCACCAAAAAGGGTTCTTCTAATGTAACAAGCTTGACATCCTAACAGTAGAAGAACCCGTTTTGGCGCTATACAGAACAAGAAGCTGGTATGGTTACACTAAAGGGCACCTCGATCATGGAGCTACCCAGCTGCCTCTGACGTTTAACTGTTCTTGGTCGTGTTTGGGTGGGTCTTCTGTATGAATTTCCTTTAAATACTTGTCTTCTTAACCGTCTGTAGGAGACCGCAATCGACTTCAAGTCCCTCCGGGCCAAGTTTCAAGAGGAAATTCAGTCGAAGGAGAGGCCATCTGTTCCCCACAAGCCCAAATGCTTGCCACCTCAAGCAGGACGTACCACCACTCCCTTCATCATCAGTTCTTCTGGAGAAGACCACAATCCTGCTGCATCTAGTGCCGTTTCACGGAATGACTGCAAGGTGGCACAAGCAAACCGGCCCTCGTGTTTTTTCCACCACGGGAACAACGGTGGAAGTGGCGTCGCAAGGCTTCCCTTCAGAGATCGGCAGCTGCCTTTAGTGCTTCCAGCCTCGTCTACTCATGAGCCGAAGCGCGACCCAGACGTTTCATCTAGTAAACTGGTTACGTCACCAATCAAATGCAAAAAGAAAGCCATGCCAACACCGTTCAAGCCCCCCAAGTTTTCCAAATGCATCAAAGATATCATAGAAGGTTCTGGTGAACATGCTGAAAACGGCAAGGTCCACAGACCTCCGTCGGCAGAGCCCACCCTGATTGGGTCAAATGGCTTCGACCACCAGAATGGGGGCTCAGACTGTGGGTCACCGTGTCCGAGCCCAGAGCAGTCAGTTACGCCTCCGCCAACAGGAGAGAACTCCTCGGCTGTGGGCGGCGTCACCCATGTCCTAAGCACTCTGGAGAAAGCCAGGAAGAAGTTCTCTCCCAAGAGTTTGTTGATGTATGCCAAACCCAAGAGCTTCTACGCTAGCAAATGCTCTCCTGAGAGGTCTGTAGCGTATGAAAACGTTCACCACGAGGCTGAGGCTGGTTCCTGGCAGTCAGGACGTCCCCCTGGTAGCTCCTTATCTTTACCGCAAGCTGATGGATTCGCTCGCTGTAAGTCCTCCAAAGTTTTGTGTCTGTATGTGTGGTTGTTTAGTCGATTGCATGGTGTGTATTGATTGTAGGGATGGGCAATAAAACGATAGCAATGATTATCGCGGTGTAGCTTTCCTTGATGGTTCGATAAAATGTTTGATATAATGGCCCATTTTCACACTTTGTGTTATAGTGACAGCCCTGATGGCGTTTTCTGCGGCGAGGAAAGCCAACACGGCTGTCGACGCCATGAGGCGGCTCTCTTCCTGGTTTTTCAGCATGATTAGAGAGGGATGGGGACGAGGACTCAAATGAGTCAACAGATATACTTTGGCCAGCTTAAGTTTGCTGCTGCTCCTAAGCGGACGTTTGTGGGAAAATCAACGGTTTACCACTTGTGACCAGATCGCCTTTTTAAATTAAGAACATCACAACAGTCCCATGACAAGTTTAGGAAGTCTTCCCGCTGTTCTGGTTGGGTTCTGACCATGAAACATGCTTTGAAAGCAAAAATTGGCTTTCAGACTTGAAGGAAATGGTTTGACGTTTGTCGTGATGATGATGATCGAAATCCACTGGTGTGAAGTCTTTAGTCATGACGACGTTTTTGGCCATGTCGCCCGGTCCTGGTTGATTGGTAGCTATATGGGGTTGTATCAGCGGAAAGTATAACCAGTCTGTTCTGGCATAGCACTCACTCGCACGGTGTGATGTTGGCTGTGTAGTCACTTCTAAGGGGGGGATAGAGTTGATTTTTCTGGGGGTCTGAATGAGTTTGTGATACGCGCAGCACATTTTCAGTACTTTGTTCAGTGACGGCTGAAGTTCAGTTACTTTCACGGCCTCACGCTTTCAAAGAGCCTGTCGCTGTCGTCCGAACTTTACAGGACAAGGAATAAAACCTGTATTTTTAATGCAAGTCAGTGGAAACAAAGTTTGTCCGTGTCGTTTTGGGCTGTTTCTTTTATTCATCGTGAAATTGGCGTACAGTGTAAAGGGTAACGAGAAAACCTTGTATTTTTTTTTTTTTTCAGTTTTTTGTTCCCACAACAGCGATATGATGCCGTAAATGTAAGACAGCTATTTATTATGCCCCGCCCCCTTGTTTATTTATTTATTTATATAAATATGAAGCTAGAGTCAGCTATTTGCCAGCTTCTTGTTCGAGTTTTTCCGTTCCGCCTTAAATGGGCAGCAGTTACAATCTGGTGCTTTAGGCATCAATATTGCTGGACTATTTAAGGTGGAACGGGAAAGTTAGCTAGCTAGCTACCGAGATATTAGCATGCTATTGTCTTTTAATGCTTGTTATGAAGAAAATGACCATAATACACGACATTAATCCAAGATAATGTCTTAGTTATTGTCAATTTTTAAGGGAGGAAGTTCTCATGTTTGTGGGTTTCTCTGGTCGCTCGTGCAGCCGTCTGGCCGGCTTTTCTTTTTTTCTCATAACACTCCGTTTGGAGGGCATGCAGCCCCAACACTTCGCCCCGCCCCTCTATCTAAACTGAAATGGGGACATCCTAACACTAAACGCACAAATCGGCTCAGTGGTAGGGAACTGGGGTGAAACGTGATTGGGCCTGTATCTTTATAGAGGTGGTATAGAGCCGTCTCTGCTGAGAGCGCTACGTTATATTGATTGAGTCTTATTCAGGGCTCTGCTTGCTTTGTGTGCGTCAGTATAGCTGTTGCACACGTACTAGACGTTGGTATGCTGGTGTTCTAGCAATAAAATGCACACCACATATTGCCTGTTCTAGCGCTGTATTTCACGATAATGCAATTCAGAGTTTAAAACTAATCTCCTTCATCTAATCTATCTAATCTACTGGTTTGGCTGATTTTCAAGGCCCAGGCTGGACTAGTACGATCCTTATTGGTACTGTTTGGTCCAAAAATCCATGTCAGAGAAATTCTAGTGCTGAATATCTAAGGACAGTTAATCTAATAACTTTGCAAGCTTTGATCATTTTACCTTTTTTTTTTTTTTTTTTTTTTTCCCCCCTTCAGTCACAGAAACTGATTCTCACATAAATGGAGATGTGAAGCCTGCGATGCTGGACGTTCAGGCTCCTCTGGCCCGCAGACCCCTGCCAGACCTGCCATCTCTGGGGCCTTCGCCCATGAAACCACCCAGACCCCCACAAGTGGATCTCAGCTCCTACTCTCAGACAGTGAAACATGAACCCAGAGCTGAAGCACCTTCTCTGAGTGAGCTTTTAGTTTCGAAGAAAGTGAAGAACAGCGGGCCTGTCAGTCTCTTTCTGTTATTGTCTAAAGAAATCTATATATTTAAATATATTAGGGCAGCGATTAGTGACTGTTTTCTTAATCGATTAGTTGGGAAATAAAAAACCTGCAGATATTAAGTCTGGTTTTAATGGGTCGTTCAGCCAATTAAAATAAGAGGATTCCTCTTCTTGTATTGAATAAATAGACCGGCACCTACTGATTTTCTGTATTTCTCCTCTAATGATGGTAGAAAAATAAATAAAATAGCTTCTGTGATTGATAATGTAATGAAATTTGGTGTTACTGCTCACGCAAACGGCCCTCGGAGGCCTAAAAGCAGTTCGTTATATGCAGCGCTGCAGTAAGCGTGCGCTCAATGTCAGCGTTTTTAGATGTTTCAGTCCACATTTCAAATAAATATATAAAAAGAAGCTTTTAAAAAATCTTCTCCGATTTCTATTTTCGTGTGAATACGAGACTAAAACGTGGGAAAAGTTCCAGCTGATCTCACGTATACAAGCAGCCCTGATGATCATGCGGTTTAGTGGAGCAGGTTAGAGCAACAGAATCAGCCGAAAAGCAGTGAAGTGCAGTTCTTTGCTTTTGACTTCACAGCTGTCATATATGTCAGTATCTCACCCTGCAGGCTCTGTGATGTGCATTTCCCTCTTTTAATCACGTGACGTAAATGGGATGAGCAGAATGTCCAGCCATCTAATCGGGAACCTGGTTTGTTGCCAACAGCTTGTATTATTGCCGTCAGTGACTGTGATTAGTCATCACAGACGTTAAATCTTAAATCATCTTACTGTTAACTCTTACGCAGTTCATATCTTTTATATACAGTTATATACAGAGCTGAGTGATTTGGGGAAAACGTGTTAGGATTTTTCCGACCTGTGTGGCACCTGCGACTTTAATATTCGTTATTTTGTTGGTTGCAACCAGGGGCAGAGTTATAGAAACATCCTAACTCTTAAGTCTGATCTGTTAAGCCACCATTTCGCCAGTTGGGACGGAATATGTCGGTCACAGAATATAACCGTTCCTACGTTTATAATCAAACAGGAAAATTAAGCATCCTGTCTAGAGAAAAATTCCAAAAAACTGTCCCGTTCCTGCTGATGGCTGTTCTGATCAAATCAAGAATGGACATGTTTTAAAGTTTTAAAAACTTGTCAAATAAAATATTGCGGCAATGGTGAATAATGAGCAGACCGATCTGAGCGTGTGGCTGTTTATTAGGGGGAATAACGGTGCGGCTCACACAGCAGTTAAAGCTTTTGGGAGTTATTTTTTTTATGGAAAGTTATTAACGGCAGAGGTTTGGCTTAAGTTTTACTTAAAACTAATTTTAACTTAGTTTTAATGATCTTTTGATTGTTTTACACTTTAGCTGTGTGTGTATCACTGTTTGCTTGCTTAATAGACAGGATAATGGTTTCAGTGAGTGGCCACAGCCTGTTATGACACCAGTCATTCTGTTACATTTCTACATTCAAGCGTAGCTGAATATTTAATGTTATGTTCAATTTTAGTAACGTAAAAACATTTTTAGCAATTAATGCTGTGTTCACTCAGAATTTGAAAGCTGTAGATATAAAAGCTGTTTTGCTTCATTCTTTTCTGCTTTAAGGAATGTATGTGGCTGACTGATTTTTCTACAGAGGAATGCCGATGATCGATTCCCCACAGATAATTCTGTACAACATGCTTTGTAACATGGTACAAACCATGTTGTACAGGCAGACGTCTCATCAGTGTTGGACCAAAGCCTTGTATGTTCAAAATAGTAACTTCTCCAGACAGGGAAGAGCATTCTTAGCTTATGGTGGACGTTTTAAGTCATTTAATCGTTTTTATTAGTCTTTTAATTATGAAATGGTTACGTAATGGGGCAGCTGGAGTTTTCAAATTAAACAGTAAAAATGTCGATGTTTTCGTTCCAGAGCTATCTGAAGTTCCTGATCCCGCGGCAGCAGATGTCATGGGTCCAGAGAATCAGGCTGTGCCTCCGCCTCCTGAGTTTGATGCTCCAGAATTTCCAGATTTTGAGGCTTCTGTGCTGGAAGCTTTAAGTAGCAGTCTCATAAATCTTGCGGCTCTGGAGCTGGAGGCCACAGAATTTGGAGCCCCGCAAGCGGACAGTTTGCCGTCTCCGCCAACAAAACCAGAAGAAGCGAATGATATGGACGTTGAAGGCCCTCAAAGACATGAGGAGGTGATTCAGAAGCACTTGGTTTACCCTGCAGAAGCGGTCGGTGTTCTCCTGGAGAGGTCAGCTGGTCCAGAGCACTGGAAGGATTCGCAGGCAAGCACAGCACTGCAGACTGAGCTGCTCAAACCTGTGACTTCGGAGACGACCGTAAACAGAGCTCGTAACGTCCAGACTGACTCCAACAGTAGTGAACTCCCTTCAGAACCAAGGTGAGGAAGCATGAAGAAAAGCTGCTGTTGAAGCTGCGTGGTTCCCTTTCAGTGAAGATTTCTATGTGCGCAGAGTTGATTTTAAAGTGGTGCTTTGTCCAAATCTACTTTTCATTTTTGTCTCTTGCTTCAAATGTAGTAGATTACCAGCACTGGAGCTCTGAGATGCATGAGTCGGTCTTCTTTGAGCACTGATTTCCATGATATTGTCAGAAAAGCATGATGTGATGTAATTCATCATATGCATATTGTCCTTGCCCACCCCTTCTGAAGCTTCTGCAACTTTTAACTGATAGTTTGTTGGCTGTGATCGGTTCATTGCTAATCTAAAACAAATATCAGACACCAAGCATGTCTTGGTTGGTCGGCTTCGTTTGGAGTATCTGAGGAAATTTTACATATTACCATAGGAAAGATGAAAACTTGGGGCCCAATCCCATTCTTTATTTTAACCCCTACCCCTTGTTTTTGAGCGTCCCCTTGCCCCTTGGAGCTGAGTTACAAGTGTTAGTGGTTGAAATCTTTCCCTGCAAAATCGGACCTTCAAATAAAAGAGCATCACTTCATTAACAGCTACTAGCGCTGCTCTGTGGGCGACGCTGCCCGTCTGCAGTGACAGCAGAGGAGGGGAAAGTTCAGCTCCTCACTGCTGGGCTTTAGTTACATTTCGGGATCATATGCCTTCAAAGACCTGGATGCCTCCGTCAGGAGACCCCGGGGAAGACCCAGGACATGCTGGCGTGACTATCGCCCAGCTGGCCTGGGAGCACCTCGGAATCCTCCCCGGGGAGCTAGTGGAAGTGGCTGGGGAAAGGGAGGTCTGGACCTCATTGCTTAGGATGCTGCCCCCGTGACCTGAACCCCGGAAAAGCGGTGGATGATGGGGGGATGGATGGGTGTCTTCAAAGAGGGGGACAGTGATTTATTGCCCACCCCTGATTCTTTGGTGATATTGAAACTCATGTCACCATATTTGCCAGCTTCTGTTTCGAAATGTTCCCGTTCCACCTTAAATGGAGCATGTGACACAGTGGTATGTAGCGCTTTCAGTGTCGGATGCTTTGTGGTGCTTTGATGCATTTCAATTAGCATTTCATTATGCATTATTATATATGATGGTTACATTATTTCTTTGTCGTGTTTATGATTCGAAGGGCTTGCGCCGCTGCAGAGGCCAGTGGTTTAAATCGTCCTGACTGTGACGGGTTTGAGAGGTCACAGCAATCGTATTTTATTAAAATACTCATTGGTGCTTCATAACGAGCACCTGAGTACTTCATCACCCCTAATGGAGCAGCAGTTCATAACCTTTTGAAGCGCAGCAGGGAATTTAACTGGCTAGCTACCGCGACATCAGCGTAGTACGAGGGATTTTTTAATGATCATTATGAAGCAAACGACCGTGTGTCCTCAACACTTCGCCCTACTCTTCTATCCCAACGATAACCGGCACACCCTACTCCTAGGTGTGAACGCACAAAACTGGGGTAAGGGCCAAGTGGGAGGGCCAAGGGGTGAAATGGGATTGGGCCCAATTCTTAATTAGGACTCTGAGCCAATAGTTTGTCAGTGGTTTTAACTCCGTAACAACCGTCGTCTTATTTTCAACATTCCTCTTCTAGCCTCAGTCAGCCGGGAGATCATTATGAAGCCTGTGATAACGTGTACGAAGAGGTGGAGACGGTCACCAAATTCCATTTTGGGCAAAACTCCCGCAAACGTAAAGGACCTCCGAAGAGTAAGTGAGCGTGTTCAGCAGCGTTGGCACTAAAGATGCTTGTAGACGTGATGCAGTTGATGGTATTTTCACCAGTGTTTCTGTGACATGAGTGACATTAATATTTATTTTTACAACATTTTAAGTGATTTTAATACTTTTTAAAATTTTGATGTGAATTTTCCTTTAATTTTTATTAAACGGGTCTCGTACCAATTTTTCTAAATCTTAGTATGTTTAAAGTGTTCGTGTGTCAGCAGTCATGCAGAGTGGTTTGGTGTGTAATGCTCAGTTTCTTGTCAAACTTGACCGAGCCAGAATGGTTCCCTGTGGTGGTGATAGGAACCAGATGTTCCTCATTAAGTTATTTCAATTTTTAATTTGGCTAAATAGTGCCTAAAGAAAACACGCTCCCCTTCATGATCTTACCATCATGAACATTACTTATAAGAACATATCAGGACATGTAGGTTCACTGATTTGCTTCGCATAGTAAATGAATTGTATGCTTGGTGTTGTGGACGTGTGACCAACACTGCGAACGAATCAGTTGGGAAGATTCTCTACAATGAGCCTTTTCACTTCAAACCACTCTGACTGACTTTGTCTTGATTTAATTTTACAAACATGTTGACAAATCGGTGATATTTCTCATTTAAGGGGGCAGTCGTGGGCTGGAGGTTAGGGAACCGGCCCTGTGACCGGAAAGTTGCCGGTTCGATCCCCAGAGCCGACAGTCCATGACTGAGGTGTCCTTGAGCAAGACACCTAACCCCCAACTGCTCCCCGGGGGCTGTGGATAGGGCTGCCCACCGCTCCGGGCAAGTGTGCTCACTGCCCCCTAGTGTGCATGTGGTGTTTCACTTCACGGACGGGTTAAATGCGGAGGTGGAATTTCCCCGATTGTGGGATAAATAAAGCATCACTTAATATTAAGAAAGTGATTTGTGTTGTGTTTCTGTCAGATCCCTATGCTGATTCTCCAGTGGTGAGTGAAGTGGATTCAGTGAAAGATATCGAGCACAAATAAGTCCTCAGAGGTGGGTGTCGTTCATCATTTAAATCTTTCTTTCAGAAGGAGGACACGCGCAAAAGCATACGGCATGTGACGCAGTGGTATGTAGAGCTTGGTGTCGGATGCTTTTCAGGGCTTTGATGCAGTTTTGCTAATAGCATTTCAATTGGCTTT
The DNA here is from genome assembly GCF_015220715.1 of Pygocentrus nattereri. NCBI lineage: Eukaryota > Metazoa > Chordata > Actinopteri > Characiformes > Serrasalmidae > Pygocentrus > Pygocentrus nattereri. Next base: position 8,330,361 of record NC_051212.1, read on the forward strand.
TTTTTAGCATTTCATTTTTTATTATTATTATTATTATTATAGTTACATGATTTCTTTGTCCTATTATTTGAAGGGCTAGTGTGACTGCTGAGGCCAATGGTTTAAATCCTACTCACTGTGACAGGTATGAGGTCATATCCATCATATTTTATTAAAATGCTCATTCAGTCACCTCTAAAGCTCATTTCACACCAGGCGCAGTAATACGCTCCTGTATTAGTCTGTGTAGCCTTTCTCACCAGTGCTAGCAGTTTCTACGCAGAACCAGTAAAGAAATGCTACAATATACCACCTAGGCTAATAAACAAATAGACAAATCTAGTTTTTACCGGTTGACTGAATTGCCTTGGGTCGGTTAATGTTGTGAAGACACAGGCATCCCATCCTCTTTATATAGAGCTGCATCACATGGTGAGAGCCAGTAACAGTCAAGGCAGCTATCTGATTTTTATTGTTGATCTCTTTTTTGTCATCTACATAAAGTTTATACAAGATAAACGAACAATATAGACTTTTCAAACCTTTCATCGCCCAAAAGATTCACCCAGCCTGAGCATTTCAAACGCAGTTGAATATAACGGTCAGTGGAGCGTGTTAAACTTCACTGTGTGAATATTTCTTGTATTTAAAATTTGTTAATGATGGAAAAAATAAGCATAAACCTGAAAATAAACATAACTAGAGGCTAGATGGCTGTGCCAGTTACATCTGTCATACATCCAATATCACGCCAATCACTGAGCTCAACCTGAATATTTAGATATTCCCAATTATGTTTCCAAATAATTATAAGAATAATATTTCATATTTCAGATTGTTGCTTTGGTTAAATGACAAAATAAAAATGTCTGTTATTTGTGATTATACATAACAGCAGCACTGCTGTGTCTGATCCACTCGTACCAGCGCAACACACACTAACACACCACCACCACGTCAGTGTTACTGCAGTGCTGAGAATGATCCACCACCCAAACAGTACCTGCTCTGTGAGGGTCCATGGGGGTCCTGTCCACTGAAGAACAGGGTAACAGAGTATCAGAGAAACAGATGGACTACAGTCTGTAACTGTAGAACTACAGAGAGCAGCTATACAGTAAGTGGAGCTGATAAGATGGACAGTGAGCGCAGAAACGAGGAGGTGGTCAGGATGTTACGCCTGATCGGTGGCCTTTTTAAAATAAATAAATAAATAAATAATAATAATAAAAAAAAGTATTTTGAAAATGTTTTTCTCCTGCACTTTTACCCTGTAGCCTCAGTGCTCAGACAGAAAAAGGGGTTTGTTGCTGTCTGAGGCTGACATGGATGTGTGGCATGAATGAGGTTTTCAGCTAAACCACTTAGTTTTTCTGTACGTTAACAATATTAACGCTGCTCAGTATAAAGGCTTCTGCTCAGGATTTGGCGTTTAGGTTACAATCACTTATATAATTAGGGCTTTATATTAAAAAAAAACATTGAATGCCACTGCAATTAAGAAATATTAGAGTATTTTAATTATTCAGCTCTAGAAAATACTATGTAAAAATAAATAAATAAATGTAACCAGTGTGTTTCAAGACGTTTCCTTATAGAGCTTCACGTCTTCGCAGTATTATTGATGCAGAAGACTCTGCAAGTATGTTTCTGCTTATTTTTGTACGAATTGGGGTATTTTTGGTATATTTTGGTTAAAATAATACAGGTCAGCCTTTATAATGCAGGTCCAGCCATCTCCCATTGAATCATTATAGTGTTTTGTAATATAATGAAGACCACAGTATGAGATCACAGTATAATCACAATATTTTGAACATATGCAGCACTGCTGTCTGATGTCCATGAGCAACTCATTTTGCCTGGTCAAACACCATAAAATACTGCCCTACTGTCCTGTGATTTTGAGTGGTACGTTGGTAGACGTCTTCGGTGCTGCTGTCTGTAATGCCTTTCAGGAAGGAACGCTCGAGTCCTGACCACTCTGATGAGAAGGAGCTGCGAAAGAGAGAGAAACAGCGTCTGGAACGGGAGAAAAAGGAGCAGAAGGAGAGGGAGAAAAAAGAAAACGAGATGAAAAAGAAATTTAAAGTGAGTCGCTTGAGAGAAATGATGATTGCAGCTTTGAGAGGTTGGTGGGGTGATGCTGTGAAAACTGTTAAGAACAGTTGAATTCATTTGCCTTAAGTGATGCTTTATTAGTCCCACAGACGGGAAATTCCACCTCCGCATTTAACCCATCCGTGAAGTGAAACACCACATACACGTTAATAGACACACACACTAGGGGGCAGTGAGCAAACTTTCCTGAAGCGGTGGGCAGCCCTATCCACGGCGCCCAGGGAGCAGTTGGGGGTCAGATGTCTTGCTCAAGGACACCTCAGTCATGGACTGTCGGCTCTGGGGATCGAACCGGCGACCTTCTGGTCACAGGGCCAGTTGCCTAACCTCCAGCCCACGACTGCCCGTTTAACATTAGAAAAACATGCAAGACAGAAAATCATCAAAGCACAAAGCACTCTCGGTAGCTTTAGTCTCGGTCTCCCCAAAATGATATCTAGTAAAAATGAAGTCAGTTAAAATCTGTACAGGTACCACAAATAAAGTTGATTAATGTAGAAAGTCCAGACTTGTTCTACTGCAATTCCTTTCTAGATTAAGCTCTTAAATGTATTACTAGAAGGTACCAGAGCTTCACATGTTGGTCTGTGAAGATTCACACTCCTGGTCAGTCAGTGTTGCGTTGGTTGTCTAGTGAAGTCTCCACACCTGCTACAGAGAACAAACCTGCGTTTTTCTCTTTCTATTTAGAATAAACAGCATCCGTGTGTTAAAATGTGTTCTCTGTGGAGGGTTTTACTGAATTTGCTTAGAAAAATCAGCAAAGCACCTTTTGCATAGCGAAAGCAAATCTGTTACGACATCATTTCTTACCTGATTTTATGGAGCATGTTGAACTGCATTCCAACCATTGGTAGAAGTGTAAAAACATAAATAAAAGTCTGAGCTTCACTCGTTTGTGCAGCTACACTGTGGTTATACTGGTTCACTGTGTGATCTGGAGCTGTTGATTTTCTCCACTGCCCCAGTAGATCACTGGACAGGAGGAGCCAATGTACCACGCCCGAGTGCTAGTTGCCAGCAAGCTGCGCAAGCATGACCTGCAGGTGAAGAGCGGAGACACGGTCAGCATCATACGCACCACCAACTGCCCCAAAGGAAAGTGGCTGGCCAGGGACGCTCAGCACAACTGTAAGAACGCATGCTGGAACAGCAGTACACTAATATGGGCCAGTCTGGTCACTTGGACGGTCCCAGACATTGGGGTGCGGGGGTGGGGGGTGGTGGGTGATCAGTGCTAATACAAATAAAGCTGTTATAATGTAGGATAGTAAGCCAAAGATGCCATGTACTACATACAGTGCAGGCTTTTTTTGGAAGAACTTTATCAGTAGTTTTTGCAAAAAAATCTACAATTTTTCCATTTTCTGCACAATACAGTGGTTAAGATGAACAGACAGTATGAAATGGTTACATGTAGAGAACTTTACAGACTCGGGTTTGGTTACAGTGGTGGTGGTGATAGAAACCAGGGGTCACCATGACTACAGCACAAATATAGCCATTTTATCCAAAACCACCAGAAGAACCTACACGTCTTCTGAGTTTTTATATGTAGTGTTGATGGTAAAATCTAAAGTTTTCTGTGGGTGCTGTCTTTGCAGTATTGTTGGTGCAGAAGGCTCTGCGAATGAGAAGCTTCTGCTGGTGTACGAGACCCTGCGTGCATCTCCCCACCATGAACCAAAAAAAAAATAAGGAAAGAAAAATGAAATAAAATCTGTAGGTCACAGTAAAACACTGCAGCACGACAGGAACAAATCTGAGCTTGCGTTCGCATTGATATCAAACACACCTTAATACTCAGTCTCTCTCAGTTTGTTAGTAACTGTGTTTAATAGCATTTGGCTGACGTTCTTATCCAGAGCGATTTACAATCTGATCATTTTACACAGGCAGGCCAAGGTGGTGTTGGGAGTCTTGCCCAAGGACTCTTATTGGTATAGTGTAGGGTGCTGACCCTGGTGGGGATTGAACCCCAGACTACAGTGTTACCCACTACACTATCCAACCACCAATCAGTGTGATTTGGTTCGCTTGGTCGCCTTCATGCTTGGAATTAACCATTTTCGTTCGCCTTCTGTCCGTATGCAGTGGTGATGGGCTTGGAAGAGTTTAGGTCTCTATGATTATTTTATCATTGTTAATATTTTGGGGCTTCAGACACGAAATGCGTCTTGGCTGGTTTAATCCATTTGGGGTAAGGTCAGGTAATATGAACGCCAAACCATCACACTAATTCCTGCAGCGCATTTGCTGTAAAGCACTGTTGGCTCTCATCTCTGCAGATGGCTATATATCTGTCATGAATGTGGAGCTGAACATGAAGGAGATGCTGGAGCTGGGGAAGAAGGCGCAGGCCTCCGCGCGAGGAGCGGGCGAGGCAGACACCCTAAGCCTCAGCAGCAGGTCCAAACACCATCCCTCTTTCTGTTCTCTAAACCGGGCCCATCAGCTCTGCTGCTGGAGGTTCTGCCGTCATATTTTGTTTTTTCTGTGCTAGTACGCTTCGTCTCAGGAAGAGCTGGTCAGTAAGCTTATTCGGTTGATGGTGTTAAAGAAAGCAAACCCGAATAAAGTCAGTCAGTAAGAAGGGCCTGGCACTGTTATGTAATCACAGTTGAGTTGATTGCAATAGTTTAAGCTGCCTGCAGTCGTTTTCCACAGTTGTTAGATTTCACAGTAATATTAAGCTGCGATTTAAGCAAATATGTGACATTGCTATGTTCAGGCTTTTGTACACCAAATTCAGATTTCTTTATTTGAAATCTTCATTGACGCTTGAGCTCAGATGACTTGGGTGGATTTTATCTGCTCGTAAGAGGTTTTTGCACTAATGGAGTTCGGAGTGCATTGTCATTAAAGCAAAAGAGAGACGAGCTTTAAAATTAATGTGTTTGAAAAATTCGACTTTACACAGTGTTTTATGCTCATAATGTATGAAAAGAAATTAATTTAATGCAAGTGAAAAAAGTCAGAGCGTTTTTCATTAGTGGTCTCAGATTTTTGGACCAGTGTTTGTGTACAGGATGAACTAGTTCTATAACTAAATATCTGTAAACTAGAGTTTGTGTAATTTGATAGACTTTAGTTCACGTTATGACAGTCATATATTTACTGTTCTTAGTTCAGGCACACTTGTTGACATGGTGTCAGACAGCATACTGGCTGATCGTATGTCAGGGTGGGAAACTGTATCACTTGTTTTTGCGACTTCGGCAGCCATTCAGACGTAACGTCCTTGTGGTAAACTGGGAGCTTTACAAGTTTACAACTTTATGAGGGCTGTCCAAAACATACCGTAAACACTGACTCACAAATACACAGCTCTGCCTCTCTGCCTCTCATTTACCCCCATCTGGCATCTACACTGTTCACAGAAAATGGAGATCCCAAACTTTTGAGGGGTGGTGTACTAAAAAAACCAATTTATGTATGTTATGCAGCCTGATTGTCTTCATTTACTAGATGTGGTTATGAAAAGGTATTTTCTGCTGCTCAGAACAGAAATATCACCTTGCTGACTGTGTTTATACATTTCTGCAGGTCTTCACATTATAACCCAGTTCTCACGAGCAGCTGTAAGTGCCTGGTATTGAGAATTATAAGACCTGTTGAATCGTACTGTATCTGTAGTACTGCGTCTTTTTTGATCTTTCTGTTCTGATGTGTCCTGTTTCAGTTACTGATGATAGCGAAGAGTGGACTGGAGATGATGAGACCTTGTCCACTTTACCAGAAAGCTTGTGAGTTTCATTGGTTCTGTTTAGGTTCTGTGTTAGAACGTTTCTGACTGGAACTATGTTATGTGGTGGTTGTTGGAGACATGAGGCTATGATGAAAACATCTTGAGGTCCAAATTAATTAGTTTTAAATGAAATATGGCCTTTCTGAAATGGACAGGACCTGTAGCCTTATTTTACCTGCTGTGTTTTTACCTGCTGTTTCCTCAGGGGTCCTAACAGAGCTGTCTCAATGCCAGACATGTGTAAGTGTAGCCTTAATTGTCATTACATCTTTGTTAGAAGTGCTTTTTCTTTGTAGACGCTAAATATGTGGAGGATTTCTTTTAGGCATGCGCCGAGATGGTATTTGTGCTCTGTTGTCTATCAGTTTTCACATGCATATCTACAGATACATGAACGTTTATGAAATACAACCCCAATTCCAGTGAAGTTGGGACGTTGTGTAAAACATAAATAAAAACAGAAGACGATATTTAGCAACTCCTGTTCAACCTATATTCAACTGAATACACTACAAAGACGAGATATTTAATGTTCAAACGGATAAACTTTATTGTTTTTTGCAAATATTCACTCATTTTGAATTTGATTTGATATCTCGTCTCTGTAGTGTATTCAATTGAATATGGGTTGAAAAGGATTTACAAATCATTGTATTCTGTTTTTATTTGTTTTACACAACGTCCCAACTTCACTGGAATTGGGGTTGTACCTGGATTAGCAATATTAATATATTAGCAGATTCTCATTAATTCTCTACTGGTGCTGATTTTGATATTGTCCGATTTTGTTGTAGATTTGTTTTTGTGCTAGAAAATAAACGAGTATTAAAAGGTTTTAATTATGTCAGTAAGTCGTCTCATATCTTGCTAATGCTTTTATTTTTAATATTCGGTATGCTAATTTAATTCTGGAAAGAAAACAAATTTATTCAAGTGTGCTAATTGAGGTCTGCATGTTGTCAGTCAGTGAAACGCATTTAAAATAAAAATGTATATCAAAATAAAAACTGACCGTCTCGGCCGTAGTGTTCTCACATCCGTCCAGCCCTGGCCGCGAGTAATCACTTCTCTCTTCTTGTTCTAGTTGGTATTGTCAGTGCTCACCGTGCACTGAGTGCTGACAGTATGGAGGACATCCCCTCTCAGTAAGTTAAGACCTCCAGCACGCTGCATAGGATTATAGGCTTTATTAAAAGCAAGTGGTACAGGAAGTTTACCTCTTGCATCTTTCTTTTTGAGGCACGAGGCTCTTCAGAAGCTCGCGGTCTTCTTCCAGAACTCCAGAGAAGAGCTCAATACTGTAACGGATCACACCAGCTCAATTCCAGCCAAGTACAGTATACTAACTACAGTTCATTACCTGTGATGATGCTTCCAAATGCACGTAAACCTTTTCACTTTCATTAATATCTCATGTTTCTCTGCAGCTTCAATGGTCCAGGTAAGGCAGCTCTGTATCTTCTATATATTCTGAGCTTTCAGGGGTGCACCAAACATTAACTAGTTGGTTGGATAGTGTAGTGGGTAACACCTCTGCCTTCTACGCTGGAGCACCTGGGTTCAATCCCCCACCTGGGCAAACACCCTACACTATACCAATAAGAGTCCTTGGGCAAGACTCCCAACACCACCTTTGACTACTTATGTTGTCACTGTGAGTGGTGGCACTAAAATCTTAAACCAAAATCAGTTGTGTGTTTAAACACAAATCAAGTGAGAGGCAACTGGCTGTTTAGCACAATGAACTGTTTAGTCTTATGTGACTTATGTGGTATAATTTTAGTTTTGTTCATTTTTTAAGTGAACAAACTTAAATATGGCATTTATTTTGCTGATTGTAGTGCATCATGTCTGATTACTGAGTCAAACATATTGGAAAAAGATAAGTCAAGTCATTCCATCGATGTACAAGTACACAGTGGAGTGAAGTTACGTTCCTCCAGGAACAACACGGTGCAACAAGGAACAGAGTACAAAGTGCGAACGAGCAGACATCGCATGCAAACAAAAAAATTAAACTGTAAACAATAAATAGGATAAATTAAACAGACGTTAGACACAGTAAACAGACGTTAGACACAGTAAACAGACAGGACAGTGCAGCACCAACACAGCACTCATTCTGGACAAGAGGTCGTGGAATAAGGTGCAGAGATGTTTAACACGCTGTGATCTGGGAGTCTCAGGCAGATGACAGACAGAAACACAGCAGTTACTGAGGTAGAAAAACCAGAGTAAAACAGTGAAAACACAGTGTAGCAGCAATGATCCAGGTAGTGCAGGTAGAGCATCATGAGTGTGTGTGGAGGTTGGCTCAGTCCTTGTGAGTTTAAGAACCTGATTACTTGAGGAAACAAAACATAAAATGTGCTGTAATGTTTTTATTTATTTAATTAATTTGTTTTTCCCTAATATGTTCTGCAAGTTCAGATGACCTTCAGGTGGATTTAATCTGCTCATGAGGTTTTTACATTAACTTATGAAGTGCACGCGGTCATTAAAGCAAAAGAGAGACGTACTTTAACACTCAAGCCTTTTTCAAAAAGCATCTTGATTATTCGTCTCAGGTTTTTGGACCCCACTGTGCCAGGATGAGCTAGTTATATTGCTAAATATTTGTAAACTAGAGTTTGTTTAGGTGCAATTGTGCATTAAACTGTGCAGACATGTTCTTTGTAGAGGATGTGTTCACTTAATTTAAAGAAATTAGACCAGGGTGCCCAAACTTTTGCATGCAGCTGTAGTGCTATGTGCCACAACATTTTAATACAAATGCAGCAGCAGCATTTAAATGCGGTGCGAGTGCACTTCCCTCACGGAATAGACAAAATAAAAACAAATGGGCAGGTTGTGTAAAAATCTGATCTTGGTCGATTCTTATTGTGCATCCACGTGAATGTTTACATGTTTTTCTATATGCTTGGGTACTTTTGGTGTTTAAGGTGGGGAGATTAGAGTTTAAGAGCACTTTTGACAAAATTTGGGAGCACATTTTCCACCCTGTAGCACTGATGGTGAATGTTTTGAGTTGGGCTGTTGGTGTGTGTTGTAAGAGGCGTGTGAGGGTGGGAAATTTTTCTTGCGGTGTGGCTCTAATAAACAAAAGCTAAGAACAGTAAACATTCAGATATTGCAGACTACAAGCCAACCACAGTCTGCTGCTGCTGGCTCCAGGGACTCTACCTTCTACCCCATTTGAGCTGCTGAAATTCATCCTATGAAGAGAATTTGATGGATTACTGGTTGATTTTTGCCTTTAAGCAGCTCTGACTCTACCCGTTCATATTAAATGGACTCCAGCAGCAAATGCTGAAAGTTGGCATCGACTCTGGGGGGGGGGGGACTAAAGGGTGCATCTCAAGTTGAATTAAAAATCAACCTGTTCAAATCATCAGACATTAAATGAACATCTTAACTGTAAACTTGGGACAAGCAGTTATGTATTTGTCAGTTAATGGTTCCTTGGCTGATGAACATTCATGCCACTGTTGATGTTTTTGTGTGTTTTAGGTCTTCTGAGTGTTGTGGAGGAACCTCCTTATGTGTGAGTATGACTGGAGAGACTACATGAAGTTCTTGGTCTGAAGTCTTGTGAAGGGTTTTGCTTGGTCTAAAACTAAAGTCAGTCCCTTGTTTTTATGATTAACTTGGGGTTGTGAGTATGGACCCTGTAACATGAAAGGCTGCTGAGAAAATGAGCAACTAATATGACCCAGTAAATAAGCTTAGTACCTCATGCATTTGGTTCTGTGTTCTGATTATGAGTCTGTTCTCCCCCCAGTGAGGAAGACCAGTTCAGTTACGCAGACGTCGAGCTGCTGCCTCCTCCTGAACTCTACGCTGACTTTTTCTGAGCATTCAGGTCTGTTTTGCTTTGTTTCCAAGTGCTGTTTTTTATTTTATCCCTCATTAGATCCTAAAGCAGCAGTCTGGCCAGTAAGATTTGCCATTTCTCCAGTCAGTCAAGGCAAGCCACACACACCATTACATAAGATTTTATGTTAAAAAAAGGAAAGAAGTATCATTATTAAATGAGGAGAATTAAAACGGGCTAAAATATGGTGAATGTGCACTGTTGAGAGTTGCCCATTAAATATGAAATAGTGATTTAAATGTTTTTCGGATTCAAGACTTAGTCATAAGTCTTTACATCACAAGCTCAGACTCGAAAAGAAGGTCCGGCTCGACGTTCAGGTTTCCAATGCAAAATCAACATTTTACTGATGAAGATTTGATGACAATGGACCATTTACTCACATCCTTCATGAAGTTTTGACGGAGTTCTCTTTGAATTCTTTCAACACGCCCACAATCAGATTCATTTGCTCAGGGAAGGGCGCGAAGTACCACCCACATTATAAAATGTTCCACCACATGTGCCGTATCATTTTCCACCAGAGAAGTCTCAAACTTCAATTTCAGCTTTAAAGTAAGGAAGAAATCTATATTTTTGTCGAAGCTTTCAATTTAAGGGAAAGGTTTTGATCTTAATTATTCTGATTTAGGGTCATTCTTTCAGTGTTTGTACCACAGATTTACTATATAGTGGATATAACTTCATCTAAAACCTAGGAAACACTCCAGTTCACTTTTGGTGTAATGTCAGCATAATGCAACAAAAAAATGTTGGCAAATCTCTGAATATCTTCAGTCGTGCAGCTGGCAATGTAGGCTAAGGCTTTAACTTGGCTAGCTAGCAAATGATCATGTAGTGAAAGTCAAATTTTCCTGACTTTGACATTGAAGGGTTCGTTGTAGTGAGTAAACATAGTTAGTTTCAAATTGTGCCGTTCACCCTTCAGTCCGGATGCAAAAACTGCAAATTTATGCTATTTTGAAGTTCCTGTTTTAGTGGGGTCACAAAAACTGATGCTTTTGCAATCAGAACAGAGTTAATTTGCGTAGGAGTCTTAAAGGCACAGTATAAGACGGCCTGTTTAATTCTAAAGATATGGTGACAGAATAGAAAGGTGTTTTAATATGGCATCATAACATTAAACAGCACAGAAGTCATAAATGGGCCTCATTGCTGCTGTGCAGGACTAATTTTCAGTGTTGTGCGTGGGAGCGGGTGGGACCAGCCCACTGCGGGTGGTAGCGGGTCGAAGCTTGCATGAAGAGAAGTCCCGTAAATTAACGAGTAGCCTAAATAAAGTAAAGCGATCACTAAATCATATGTAAACAATATAAAATAACAGAAAAGGTTCAAATGTATGAAATTATTCTAGAGTTGCCAAGTCACCGATTACATGAACAGCATGCAGATTCTCACATCTTATGGAGACGGCGGAGCCTTCAGTCTGACAACCACAGCTGCCCATCAAAACGCCAAAAATGTGTGCTTTAATTCTTGTTGTGTTTACCGGGAATAAATGCCGTTTGGTGAAGTTACTTCACTTTGAGCCTGATGACCATGACTGCCGTGTTATTTCAGCAGAGAATAATGTATTTGTGATCAGATGTTGGAAATTGGACGTCAGTTTGCCTTTTGACGGAACTGTACGGGCCAAATGACTTCAGTTTTCTGTGGGAGAGGGTGGGTGCTGGATGAAATCCTGCAGGAGCAGGTGGGAGCGGGACTAAAAAACCAGTCCCGTGCTGACCTCTACTGCAGGCTCCAGTCAGTTGTAATTATAACCATTCAAAATATTTATGCTAAGATAACTAAACACAGTGCATTCCAACCATTGAGGAATGAAAAACAACCTAAAGTTTGTTCAAACAGGTCGGAGCAGTTGGGTTTATTTCAGGATGGGTGCTGTTTTTGGTATTTACCCTTGAGGCTTGAGTAATCTTTCTTCCAGGCTTTACCGTTGGAATAAAACCTCACTGCTGACTTTGTCTTCCTAACAGGTAAACGGCACCATTTCTTCACTTGTTCTGGAAGACGGGCTACTTTAGGAGGTTGAAAAGCTGAAGGCCATATGGTGCCCATTCAGTCTGCAGTGTTGTTTTTTTGTTTGGTTTTTTTCTGAGAGCTGCTGTTGATGCTTTTACTCCCCAATACAGTCTCAGTCAAAAGGACCAAGCAGTGGCCTTTCTCAGAGCTGTGTTATGAATTCTGATGTGAAGAAAGGGAAAAAATAGATAATTAGAAGGCTTGACACTTCTGGGTGTGAGTGTAATGTCTAAATGTTATGGTGTATTGTCAGTTGAGATTATGGCTTTGCACTGTCTTGCATTTCCTTTTTTTCCCCCTGTTTGTTTTGTTCTGGCCTTTTTGTTTTGTTTGTTTGTATTAAACCAGTCATTTATGTGAATTGATGCATACAATAAATGTGTAGTTGGATTCTGATTTGAGTTTAATGATGCTTTTTGTTTTAAGACCAGTCATTTTCCTCATCCGTTTAATCGGCTTGTTGAGTCCCTGATTTCTTTCCTGCCAGCATCGCTCAAAAAATGATTTTATGGCCATCCTAAACATTAAGCCAATACTTTACATACTTATACTCAGAGGTGGATGAAGTGCACAGCCCATGTACTTGAGTTAAAGTAGAGACCCCCCAAGGTAAAATATCACTCCAGTAAAAGTAGAAGTTCCTCCATTTAGACCTCCACTTGAGTAAAAGTACTAAAGTATTTCCCTTCAAATGTACTTAAGTATAAAGTAAAAGTACTAAAAGAGTAATTCTGGCTCTGATCTGGTCCTGTTATCATTTTTATAACCAGACTGGCTTCATGAACTCATTTCAGGTGAAAGTCCTCCAGCGTCTCTCTTGGTAAACCAGTCTTTTAATAGAACGTCATTAATTAGTGACGCTGACGTCTATTAAAATGATCAGAAGCACAAAACACTGAAGGTAAACAGTTTCCATCAGGGAGAACCGAGTGGCTCTGAAATCACTTTTTACACACAAGCAAAGTTTCAGTTTCAGATTTATTTACAACTTAGTTCCAAGTTTAAGTTGAATAAAAACTGGCTTTAAACTCAGGATCACAGATGAGCTCCTTTACTATGTTGATCTGTAGGCGTCTGTTCATAAACATAAACCAGCCCAAACTCATTTACTATAAAATGAAACGGTGTTTGTAGAAATTCAGAAAAAAGCCGCGTCAGTCTCGACTGCATATGTGGACATATTTCTATATTGAGCTCTATTTACACAAAGTTAGGTTAGTTCATCATTTATGTTGAACAGACTCTCCCAAAGTTTTACGCTGCTGCGCTGACGTTGAACCGCGTGCTGCACTGGGTCGGTATGACCAACAGGTCAAAACCAGCTCTGAACAAAGTGACCGCTGGGCCCTGATTGGTGCTCTGGCTTTGCGCTTCTTTCGTTTAGACATGTTACGTTTTTATTCACACAGAAACCAAAAGGAACGACAGATTTCTCAAAATGTAGGAGGAAAAAGTCGGATATTAGACTCTGAAATGTAGTGGAGTGAAAGGAAAAAGTCGCCCAGAACGGAGAAACTTCAGTACAGATACACCAAAAATACTAAAGTACAGAAACTAATTACATTTACTCAGTTACTCAGTTACTGTCCACCACTGCTTATACTTACTTTATATTAATTAGAAGCAACCCACTTTGGATAAATCCCAAACTGATTTAACTGAGTTGTATAAGACCTGCTAGATTTCTCCACTAAATCTTATTAGGAGTCAGTGCGCGTGTGCAATAGTAACAGGAAAAACACCAACCAGCAAATGGCTTCAGCCGGCATGGTGGACATGAAACGGCTAATTTTATTTTCAGTCTCCTGCCATCCCTAGTTATTCAACTGCAATGAATCAGTGATGCGCATTAACTTCACTGTGTTTTTAATGTTTTTGACCAAATTGTTTCATTTTGCTTATTTTGAGAGAAACTAGACAAACACCAGCGAACTAGCTTGGTCTGCTGTCATGGTAACGGGTACAAAAGGTAGATTATATAAAACAGCGGTGATTTAATGTGAACCAGTATATAAAGTTGTATTCCATTAATATTCAACAGTTCTTGGTTTTTGTAGCTGTAGGTGATCTCGACATGTTAGTGTGGCATGGAGTGACCGATGGCATTAGCTGCCAACTGGCATGATGGTCAACATGCGAGCTGCACCAGAGCCGCTTTACAAGTTCTCTGGCTGCACCTCAGTAGGAATGTTGTGCACAATTATTAGCTCAGTTGGGAGTGACCAGAAATTGTAAAGCAGTCTTTAAAGTTCTGTTTATTTCTTTCACTTTAGACTTTAATGTTTACATGTTTGCCTCAGCAGATACTGTTTAATACAGTTTGGATGACAGTAAATGTTTGTGAATTTGACCGGTATTGGCATTCAATATACACTCACCAGCCACTTTATTAGGTACACCTAATAATACACCCTGTTCAATTGCTTGTTAACACAAATAGCTAATCAGCCAATCATACGTCTGCAACTCAATGCATTTAGGCATGTAGAGGTGGTCAAGACGACTTGCTGAAGTGCAGACCGAGCATCAGAACGGGGAAGAAAGGGGATTTAAGGGACTTTGAACGTGGCGTGGTTGTTGGTACCAGACGGGCTGGTCTGAGTATTTCAGAAACTGCTGATCTGCTGGGATTTTCACACACAACCATCTCCAGGGTTTACAGAGAATGATCAGAAAAAGAGGAAACATCCAGTGAGCGGTCAGTTGTGTGGATGAAAATGCCTTGTTGATGTGAGAGGTCAGAGGAGAATGGGCAGACTGGTTCAAGATGATAGAAAGGCAACAGGAACTCAAACAACCAACCAAAAACTCTGAGGAACGTTTCCAACACCTTGTTGAAAGTGTGACATGAAGAATTAAGGCAGTTCTGAAGGCAAAAGGGGGTCCAACCTTTTACTGTACCTAATAAAGTGGCTGGTGAGTGGAACAGTCTAATTGTGCTGTGAACACCAGTTACTATTAACTCTTTAGAAATAGAGAAATGTGATGTAAAGGAACTGCATAAGTCCTACAAGCACCATTTTTACATTGGATTCATTTAAATTGAAAATGGAAAATTTGACGTAATTAAAATGCATTCGTTTTAACTTTTGCGCTTAAATATTTTTTGGGGTGTACAATCAAATCCCCTGAAGCGCGTCTAAACTATGCCCAGCGCTCTCTGGATGCATCTGCATGCTCAGTGCCTTCATGCTCTGGTGGTGTTGATCCTGATCCTTACCACATTACAGAAATCACCACTAGGGGGTGCAAGAAATCCAAAATCCAGCAGGGCAAAACTTGAAATAAAGAGCAGGTGAACCTGACTTGCTTAAGTTCAAGCAGATGTTGAAGATGTTCGCTCTTAAAAAGAGGGTCCTTCAAGTGTTCTTTAGTAAGGAAACCATGAACACTCAAATAACTCTCTGCATGATTAAACGGTTCTTTGCATCATGAAGTGGTTCTTCGCATCGTTTAAATGGTTCCTCAGACTGACAGAACGTGTGTAAATGTGTGCTGTATGTGGTTAGAGGAGTCCCTCGGTTACCAGGTTGACATCGTAACAATAGAAGCGCCTTTTCAAGAAAGAACCGTCTACGGCATGTTCTCCGTTGTTCTAAAGAACCGTTTCACCATGCGACGAACTGCTGAATCATGCAAAGGGCTCTGTGAGTGCTCTTGGCTCTGTATAGATCCACTTTCTTTACTGAAGAACTCGTGAAGAACCATCTTTAGAAGTGTTCGTTACTTGAAAAGCACATCGTAGAGCGTAAAAGGATGTGCAGGATGTCTTTTTCGAGTCTGGGAAGGCCTCGTTAAGCATGTATGAATGTAGTGAAGATGTGCCAAACTTCAGTTATAGACTGTGATCTTCAGCACAGACGGCACTGTTAACATGGACACGTATCTAAAAAGATAGCACGAGGGGGTGCTTTGATTCAGACCACTCCAAATGTGATCTGATGCGATACAGCGATGACTCGATTCATTGCGTTTTCCGATAGGGCCCAAATGAGGAGAGGCTGAAAATGAGCCTTTTGCTGATATGATGACGTTTCCATGTTCAGTTTATTAGCACGTTTTTCGTTAAAGAAGCGATATTTGAAACAAGCGCTGTGGTCCATAGTGTTCATATCCAATGCTGTAACCCCCCCCATGCTAATATGTGAGCGACAATTTGGTACAATACAATACAGTGCAATGAAGCGTAACTTGTACTGTTACATCCACAACCAGCACTGATACAAACATACAGATATTCACAAATGTACCGATGTTCCTCTCCAAGCAAACCGACAAAAACACTTTCTGAAGCCCCATGTCTGATTTTTATTCATGCTGCGACTCTGTGGCAGTCGTGGGCTGGAGGTTAGGGAACCGGCCTTGTGACCGGAAGGTCGTCGGTTCAATCCCCAGTGCCGACAGTCCATGATTGAGGTGTCCTTGAGCAAGACACCTAACCCCCAACTGCTCCCCAGGTGCCGTGGATAGGGCTGCCCACCGCTCGGGCAAGTGTACTCGCTGCCCCCTAGCGTGTGTGTGTTCACGGACGGGTAGGATTTAAAAAGTATCTCTTAATCTTATCGGATGCTTTGCTTGACGAATGTGCAGCTGTTTTACTGTGTTATTGTTCTGTTCACCTTCACGCCTCACAGTAGGGCTCTCTGTGCTCTCCTTTCATCAGACTAGCATCCACGCCAGAGAGCAGCTCCCACCCCATATATGACTCTGACAGCACTGGGCAGCTCCTTCAGTGACCGGCTGCTTCACCCCAAGTGTGTTAAGGAGGCACTCTGAGCTTTGTATTTAAGTTGTTTGTATTGTCCTCCTCACCATCCCATGTGTGATATAAACCAGTACCTCATGTGCAAAACTCCACATGGATTTCGGACAAAATATCATTGCAATGTAAAGAGCTTTTTATTTATTTATAATATTTTATATTGTTAATATTTTTATGAAGGATAGTTTGTTTTAGCTTATTTTTTATGTTTAGTATTTTAAATATATATATTGTCTATAGTAATAAGTAACAAACTGTAAAAACCCTGTTAAGTACTTAAGATTAAGTGACCCTTATAAGTCCCACAATGAGGAAATTCCACCTCCGCATTTAACCCATCCGTGAAGTGAAACACCACATACACACTAGTGAATACACACACACTAGGGGGCAGTGAGCACACTTGCCCGGAGTGGTGGGCAGCCCAATCCCCAGCGCCCGGGGAGCAGTTGGGGGTTAGGTGTCTTGCTCAAGGACACCTCAGTCATGGACGGTCGGCAACACAAGAACCCTTTTCTATGAAGAACCATCTACAGCACATCCTCCATCAATCTGAAGAACAATTGCACCATGCAAAGGGTTCTTTGAGTGTTCTTGGCTCTAAATAAAAATCTATTTTCTTTATTCTATATGACACCAGAAAGGGTTCTTCTATTGTAACAAGCTTGGCATCGCAACAATATAAGAACCATTTTCAAAAAGGTTCTATGTAGAACCATCTACAGCACATTCTCCATCAATCTGAAGAACAATTGCACCATGCAAAGGGTTCTTTGAGTGTTCTTGGCTCTAAATAAAAATCTATTTTCTTTATTCTATATGACACCAGAAAGGGTTCTTCTATTGTAACAAGCTTGGCATCGCAACAATATAAGAACCATTTTCAAAAAGGTTCTATGTAGAACCATCTACAGCACATTCTCCATCAATCTAAAGAACAATTTTACCATGTAAAGGGTTCTTTGAGTGTCCTTGGCTCTATATAGAACCATTTTCTTTATTCTATGTGACACCAGAAAGGGTTCTTCTATTGTAACAAGCTGGGCATCGCAACAATATAAGAAAACTTTTCAAAAAGGTTCTATGTAGAACCATCTACAGCACATGCTCCATCAGTCTGAAGAACCGTTTTACCATGTAAAGGGAAAACAGGGACCACCTACGGAGGCCCACTGTGGTCCGCATTCAGAAAGAAGGGCAAAGAGAGAAAGCAGTAGGGGGGCACTTAGCATTAAAACACATAGAGAGCAGTGAGGCCTTTTACATTCAAATGCCTCAGGCTTGGGATCCATTCTGAGATCAACTGCTCTGTAAGCCTGCTGACTTGATAAGGCTGGACGGCCAGACTCCACTTGGAGAGGGAGGGAAAGTGAGAAGGGGAGGAGGGGCTGGAGGAGAAGGGGAGGAGGGGCTGAAGGAGAAGGGGAGGAGGGGCTGAAGGAGAAGGGGCGAAGGGGAGGAGGGGCTGGAGGAGAAGGGGAGAAGGGGAGACGACTCTGTTGAAAGTGAAGTGAAGGGCTCCACCAGATTCACAGAAGTTCAGAGAAGCTCTGCAGACTTTCTTGTAGCTCCTCTTTCTCTCCATCCCGAGACCTGATTGCAGACTTTAACTTTTTGCCCCTTCCCTTTTTCACCGAGTCAAGCCTGGTTTGGCTGCCCTGTCCATCTGCTTCTCTCAGTAGCAGGGAAGGAGGGAAAGCGGAGAGCTAGCCAGCCGGAATGCAGCGCCTGCTGGGGGAGAAGGTGATGGCGGCGGAGAGCAGAAACGGCAGCTCAGCTTTAACCCCCACCGAGGGCAAAGACAACAGCCAGAGGAAGGTGCTCATCTTCCTGGACCTCTTCTGTCTCTTCCTTGGTGAGTTTCACCTCCTTCCCGAGTCTCTATGGAGCTGAAAGCTCTCCATTTGTTGTCTGTGGTAGCTGCTGTCATGATCACTGAACAGCTGTTTAAATAGTCTAGTGAGTGACTCCCACTGTGAGTCTGAATATCCCTGCAAAAAAGCCAGTTTTCTTATGTTCAACAGCTCCTTCCACTCACTGTAATGCACACTATATGGCCAAAAGTTTGTGGACATCCCTTCTGTTGAATTCAGATGGACCCCTGGATCCAGAACTCAATGCACTTCTGTGATCTCCATAGAAAAGCACTGAGAAAAGAAGAGGTCGCTCTGTAGTAGCTGTACCCGAGACAGGTCAACATGCCTGGAGGAGTATAATCCCCCCATCACTGGGCTGTGGAGCACTTTTATGTGAAATAATGAAGACTCTGTTGACCTGCGAGTGGAACTTCTCTGGAGTGATGGAGCTCCATCCAGTTCCTTTGGGATGAGCTGATGAGTTGGAGTGATCCGGAACTGATCATCCAACGTCAGTACCGGACCTCACTAAAGCTCTTTTGACCAAATGCAATCAAATCCTCACAGCAATGTATCAGCATCTAGTGCAAAGCCTTTCCAGAACAGTAGAGGCTGTTAATTCAGCAAAGAGTCCTTTTTTTTATATTGTCAGTCTTGGATGTAACATTGAAAAGTAGGTGTCCACAAACTTTTGGCCACGCAGTGTATTTAAGGGTCTTTTTGATGGACTTTGTTTCTAATGCTTCTCAAGTGTAGTTGTGAGGAGAGGCATCTAAGTTTTCCCAATCTAGTTCCTCTGCTTTAATATTGCATGCAGCTCTCACGTTGGAGCTATAGCATTTTATTTTAGACCAAAAACGTCCAAAATGAGGAATTGAATCAAACAAACTTCACTGGTTGTTCAAAGAAGTTCTACTTCAGTTCTATAAGAAGATCTTGGACTTGTTTTTGTTTTTTTTGGTTATTTCATCTAAAGTTTCATTACAGCAGGAAAAATACACTGGAAGATGGTTTTAGACTTCCCTTTTTTACCTGCATATCGCTGTTGTTGGTTGAAAACCTTGTATCTCCATTTTTGATGTTTTTCAGTTTTTGGTATAATTTGAAAGTACCTTTTGGCCTTTACATTGTGTGTAAATTTCATGATGAACGGACCAAAAGAAACGGCCCAAAATGACTTGGAAAAAACGTCTGGTTCCATTGACTTACATTGAAAGTAAAGAAGGTTTTTCCCCTTTTCTGTAAAGTTTCCGTTTTGGCGATACAAGGTTTTCTTCTGACTACAGCGATATGATAGGAGCATTAAGAGTTTGGTCTACTGAATATGAAGAAATGTTGAATGGAAGCACTTTTTGGTCTTTATTTAGACTGATGGTGTCCACTCAGAGCTTTCTGAATGATCTGGCTTTCAGTCCTTCTTGGTTTTATGTTTTTCGTACGTTCTCTTCTCTCCAGTACCCAGACCAAATGGTACACCTATGGATCACACTCTTAAGACTTCTTAATGCGGTGCTGATCTAGAATCAGCTTTTCCAACATCGATACAGACAGTAGATTCTAGAGCAGCAGTTTTATTCGGAGAACCCAGGAACCCACCTGGTGTCACATCCTCCCGCTGATTAGAGACACATGCCATGTGTGGGATGGAATGAATCCTTCTCCGCTGGTGGAGGAGCTCTCAGAGCTTTTATGAATTAACAGTGCACACCTCTAAAAAGGCATTTGTTATGCCTTTGATGGTATTAAAGGAGATAATCTTTCACAACCACATCAAGCCATGCTGATGGTGTAGGCTTTCATGTAGAACATTTGATTGTACTCATGATTCTGTGTATATTGCACCAACAACATCAACAGAACCTTCATTATTTCATATAGAAGTCTTTTTTTCTTTGTCTATTTCATCTTTTTGGAAAGACGACCAGAGTTCTTTCATTTTTCGGTGTGCTTGAATAGTGCTTATGGAAAAAATCTGTTGTTCCTTAGATTTATGATGTTTTCCTGGTGTCCAGTTGCGTTTTAGGCTTCCATTGGGTGGTTTTGCTCACCCGTCACTTCATTGTCACGATGACGGATCTGTACGATTACATAACTGTAGGGCTGGGATCTCCAGCTGCAGCCGCAGTCCTGGAAGGCCTCAGTTCATCACGGCACCGTCCCCAGTGTAGCAGACCTGGCAGCTGCTTAGCTGTTGAGCACTCAGGCACTTCATTGAACTGAATGTGGTGGGTCACAGTGAGAAACACCAAACTGAGCAGCAGAGACGTTGCATCTCAGGACTGGAGCTGTAGTTCAGTCTGTGACTCTGAAGCCTGTGTGCTTCTTCTTATCCTTCTCCTTCCTTTCCTTCTTCTTCCTCTTTTTCTTCTCCTTCTCCATCTCCCTCTGCTTTTCCTTTTTCTTTTCCTTCTTCTTCCTTCTCTTTCTTCTCCTTCTCCATCTCTCTCTTCTTTTTCTTCTTCTTTTCCTTCTTCACCTTCTTTTCTTTCTTCTCTTCCTTCTCTTCCTTCTCCTTCTCCATCTCCCTCTTCTTTTCCTTCTTTTCTTTCTCCTTTTATTTTCCTTCTCTTCTCCTTCTTTTCTTTCTTTTCCTTCTCCTTCTTCTTTTTGTTCTTCTTCTTCTTTTTTCTTCTTTTCTTTCTTCTTTCTTCTCCTTCTCCATCTCCTTCTTCTTTTCCTTCTTCTTCTTTCTTCTTTTCTTTCTTCTTTCTTCTCCATCTCCTTCTTCTTTTCCTTCTTCTTATTTTCTTCTCTTTCTTCTCCTTCTCCATCTCCTTCTTCTTTTCCTTCTTCGTCTTTCTTCTTCTTTTCTTCTCTTTCTTCTCCTTCTCCATCTTCTTTTGCTTCTTCTTCTTTCTCTTCTTCTTCTCCTTCTTCATCTTCTTTTTCTTGTTGTTGTAGTTATTATTATGACTCCTTGGTGAACATACGGATCATGTTTCTCCAGTGGTTCTTCACTTTGTGTCTTCAGGCTTCTGATTGGCTGCTTCATGATTCCTCTGATTGTGTCTGTCCAGCTTGTTGCAGGTTGTTCTCTTCTTCCATCTTCAAGTCTTCCAAGCATAACGCTCTTCTCCAGTGAACTGGTTCCTCAGACCACATCCAGAAATAACAGAGCTCCAGTTTGTTTATCTGGCTAATGTCTTTAGAGAATGAACATGTAAAATTTCATGAACGAAGAAGCAAAGGTTTTGGTTCTGAATGTAGCGAATCGGCCTCAGCGCTCTCAGCCGGTCACATCTCAGAAAACATGCCGTATTTGTCGGAATGCTGGAGTTATTCCAAACTACCTGGACATGGTTTGGTATTCTTGTTAGAATCTACAGGTTGCCAGATTTTCAGTGATGTGTGACGTGATGTAACTGTGCCAAGTGTGGGCGGAGCTAAGCCTTTATTAAAGCTGCTTATTTTTGGAAAGTAGAGTTAGACGTGAGTCGAAACACTTTCCTTTGGAGTTTTGACTTTTGTACAGCATCTTTACGGTTTATCCAGAAATCTAAAAGAAAAATGATTGACGGGTCCAAAAAACTCTTACGCTGCGGGCAGTAAATACATGATAAACCTTCAGTGTTTGGTTTTTATTCTTAGCTTTAATATATTTTCCTGTCGGTCCATTTTTAGTTAAATGAAAACGTAGATCTTTGGATATCAGAAATAGCTGAAGGGCTCATCCCATTGGAGAATGAAGTTCACGAGCTAAGTTGAGATTCTAATCGCCAGCCCAGATCCTCAGCACAGCCTGCTACACCAGGAGTTGTTGCGCTGTGGTCAGCAGAGGATCGCATTGCTGTTAGTGGTAATCATAAGGATAAACAAGAACACGTCAGATGGTTTAAGTGGTGTATTTTAGGCAGCGTGATCTGAATTTGGATGCTTTTCAAGTTCCAGGAGAGATTTAGCGGATTTCATTACATTCCCGTTCCCTCTGTCGCAACGGGAAACTCAGCTGACTTCATTGTTTGAGGCAGTGGGATTTCTGCCAAGAACTGCTTACTCTGGGATCAGTTCTTTGCTTACCATCACATCATATTATAAGGGTTTATAGGCCTCCTAGTGCTGGGCAGTATGACTACAAGATACAAGCGCGTCGCTGTTGTTTTAGCAGTACTGAATGATAACAGGTGTGTTGTAGGCTGCTGCAGATTTGGTCAAAACAGCTTCAAAAGTATTGGATAAAAATCAGAATTCGAAACCGAGTATCAACATTTTTATCCAGTTATCTGAACGAGGCATCGGGTGCATCCTATTAGGTTGCGTTCACATTACAAGCCTCATTGCTCAAATCCGATTTTTTTGCCCGAATGTGACTCTGTTTTCAGGGCTGTGTGGACACAAATCTGATCTTTTCAAATCCGACCTGAGCCACTTTCATGTGTGGTCCTGGATCAGATACGTATCCGAATTGTGGTCATGCAAGCTTAATTCTTAAGGTCAGAAGCTCAGATCGGAATTCATGTCCTGTTTTCTAAGAAGCCGGATCGGAGCAATGAGGCTTGTGATGTGAACGTAGCTAAAGTGGCTCAGGCCAGATTCGAAAAGATCGGATTTGCGTGTCCACACAGCCCTGAAAGACTCAGATCTGAGTCACATTAGCGCAGATGACTCGGATTTGTGCCACTTCAACCTGGTAATGTGAACATAGCCTTAGGTTAAGGTGGGTGGGGAAGGGGCGGGGAATGGGGAGGGGCTTATTCTTCCATTAAAATGCCAGCTTGGATTCTGGAGTCAGTTAAAGGGGTCGTGATTTTGGAGGTCCTGATGCAGTTATTTATTTCGCAGTCCGCTGTGTATAGTTGGAGGTCTTTTGTAGCGAGAGGTTAACACTTAAAACATCAAAGAGTAATTTAAACCTTGAAGTCAGAATCTAAAATTAAACTAAGCCTGAACGTGTGTGTATCATTACACCCCCTAATGAAGACCTTCCCGTCTGGTTAACACTTACGATCCTGTGGAATTCCCTTTAGTGTACTGTTAAAATGCCGCTCTCCTATATTGTTCTTGTGTTCTACTATTTTCCCTGTGAGCTCCACTTTATGTCTGCGTGGCTTTATGTACCAAAAACAGTCATTCATTCATTTTAACATGACTATTTTCCAGCTTTGTCCTTTGTCCCTTAGAATTAAGCAGGCTGGTGTTGTTCCTAAGGCATGTAAATACACCCTGTTTTGATTGGCCGCTCAGGTTGCAACCGCCTTTATAACTTCAGTGTGGTGGGCGGGGCTAAACTGCAGCAGTCTGATTAGACAGATGTGTGTAAATGTGATTGTGTGACATCACAAAAACAGTGAAAAAACAAGCTGTTTTTGTTGCTTAGCTTCCCTATGTGGACTGTAAGAACTGGTGAGTGAATGGTGTTTTTTCAACGGTATGCGTTAAAATACTACATCAAACTATTTTGTTTACAAAATAAAGTGAGAAATTCAATTTGAAGTAATATTGACCCGTTTAGGAAAAGGAAGAAGTTAAGATAAAGTACTAAAGTTATTAACGAATTTAATAGCTGGCACTGTGAATGAAATGTGGAACATATTCTGACGTTGAGTTTGATCTGCACTGCACTGAGCTGCTTCTCATGCTGCTGTTCGGTCTGTAGTAGTGTTGCATCACATGGTGCCTAGACTGCATGATTTAAAGTCGACATGCATTCAAAGTTGACCTTGTTCCTTCATGTACCTGGTCATTTTGAGCATGATTTATCATAACACGCATGATCCTGGAAAACAAAATTCCCATTTTCCTCTAATCTTCCATCCAAATGCGGTGACTTTTGCTTTGTCATGTTTTACCCCCCATCCTGTCGTCCAGTGAAATCGCCTAGCTAGCTCAGAAACTCGGAGAGAAAAATGAAGACGTAGGAAGGAAGGAATTTTACTCCATGTGTACTATTTTCATAGCAGGGATCAATGCCAAGTGGTAACTGTCCTGAAATGGTGATTTATTTCTTCTGATTTTTCATTCCATCTTTAAAGCCCTTTGAATCTAACTGTTCTACCGCATGCTGTCTTTCCTGGATCGCCTGCGCAGGCCTCTCTAGATTGCTTTGATTACCTAGATTATCTTATCAATGGCCAGGAAGCCGTCTAACTGAAGCAGTACATGGAGTAACCAGTAATTACTCAGAACCCCAGTGGGTGGTAAGATTATAGCTCATCATCAGGATTCTGGAGGATGATAATTATGAGGGTCTACAGTTCTCTTTTATTCGTGTGTGTGTGTGTGTGTGTGTGTGTCTCGCTGTTGTCAGAAGAAAACCTTGTATCCCCGTTTTTGATGTTTTTCGTTTTTTGACAGAATTTGAAGATGCATGTTACCCTTTACATTGTGTGCAAATTTCATGACGAATGGACTAAAAGAAATGACCTAAAATAACTTGGAAAGACGTCTGGTTCCATTGACTTACATTAAAAGTAATGTAGGTTTTTTCCTTCTCCTACAAAATTACAATTTTGGAGATATGAAGTTTTATATATGTGTGTGTGTGTGTGTGTGTGTGTGTGTGTGTGTGTGTGTGTGTGTGTGTGTCTTGAGAACTGGTTTTATTTATTTATTTGTTTGTTTATTATATGTTCGTGGGCAAGTCATGGCCACAGTGTGCTTCAGCTGGCCGCAGTGATTGCCTGACTACAAGCAGGCAGTGTGTGGCTGGCCGCTGATGTGGTCAGAGGGCAGTGACCACACGGCGGAAGTAGCAGAAGCACTGAGGTAATTGCAGTCCTCCATCTATGCAGCCAGTCAGCCGAGCGCTTACACACACTCATCCAGCCTCTCCTTGTCTTCTACTACAGCAGAACACAAACTGATGGGAAAAGGCTTCTGAGAATATCAAGCAAACAGTTATGTGGAGAATTTAAAGCCCCAGGGAACCTAAATCTGTGTTTTCTCTAGTAGGTAGGTTAACCTGTCTGTAGTGAGATTCTGGCCAAAAGTCTTATTTTGATGTAAACCAGCCACACCAGCAGGCCCTGGACGCTCATCCACCAGTAACATGAATAAGAAACCTACCTTCTTTAAGACGTGGCCGTGTATATGTTATATGGGTAATGTGGACACAGCAGGGTCTACACCACCCGCATATGTAGGGCCTGTTTCAAGGGAATGCTGGACTGAGGGATGCCAGTCACGCTCGTAAGAATCACTGCTCTTTACAATATTAGGCTACATCCAGTAGCAGTTCTCAGACAGGTCTGGTCAGCAGTTTTCAAGCCGTGAATTAATATTTGTATATAGTTTTTTCAGTCAGACTTTGCTGAATGTTGAACGTATCAGGCAGTTTTAGTGTCATACAGACTTTAAATATTTCACACTGTGTTCCTGGGACCAAAATGAATGGCCCTCAAATTTGGGCAGGTTTAAGTTTGAGCTAGTCTGACTCAGAATTCCTCATGGAATATCCCTCCGGGGCTAATGTGTGGAGTATATTCTGGATTGTTTTCAATCTACTGAAGGTACAGAGACCAGACTGGTAGTTGGTTAGTGTAGTGGGTAACACCTCTGCCTTCTATGCTGTAGACCGGGGTTCAATCCTCTGCCTGGAAAAGCCCCCTACACTATACCAATAAGAGTCCTTGGGCAAGACTCCTAACGCCACCTTGGCCTACCTGTGTAAACTGATCAAATTGTAAGTCGCTCTGGATAAGAGCGTCAGCCAAATGCCATAAATGTAAAAAATACCAGATCAGCATTTGCAGCTCTTGGCCTTGGTGTCCAGCCACTAGCTGTTATATTTAATAACTAGTCTGATGTGACTTGAGAATTTAAGGTGACACGGTGATTAAACGCTACATGCATAAATGTCTGTTTGAAATAAATTCTCTGCAGATTTAAGGGCTGCTAATCGGCTTTGTAGCCACGTTGGCTGCTGTGCTGCTTATTCTGAAGCAGCTTACCAGAGCTGCCTGCCCCACCGTGTAACACTCAAGCTGGTCGTCACTGTGGAGAGACGAATTGCTGTTTAGAGTAGCAGCAGCTTCTTTCAAAAATTGGGAATAGTAATCAGGCCTAACATTCTGACCGCCTCCTCGTTTCTATGCTCATTGTCCATCTTATCAGCTCCACTTACTGTATAGCTGCACTTAATAGTTCTACAGTTACAGACTGGAGTCCATCTGTTTCTCTGATACTCTGTTACCCTGTTCTTCAGTGGTCAGGACCCCCATGGACCCTCACAGAGCAGGTATTATTTGGGTGGTGGGTCATTCTCAGCACTGCAGTAACACTGATGTGGTGGTGATGTGTTGGTGTGTGTTGCGCTGGAATGAATGGATCAGACACTGCAGTGAACATGAATCTGAAGTCAGATATTCACCAGGTTCTTTGTCAAATTTTCCCGTTCCACCTTAAATAGTCTGGTTGACTCCTGAAGCACCAGAATGTAACTGCTGCTCCATTTATGGTGGAACGGGAAAATTCAAACAAGAAGCTGGTGAATATCTGAATTCAGCCTCACTTCACCAAAGAATTAGGGGTGGGCAATAATAAATAATCCCCCCCCCCCACACCTTGAAGGCATATGTTGCCCTAAATGTAACTAAAGCCCAGCAGTGAGGAGCTGAACTTCTTTCCCTTCTCTGCTGTCACTGAGGACGGGCAGGGTCACCTACAGAGCATCGCTACTAGCTGTTAATGAAATAATGCTCTTTTTATTTGAGGGCCCCACTTTGTAGAGCAAGATTTCAACAAGAGGGTGATGCTCGAACACGAGGGGTAGGGGTAAAAAGAAGAAATGGGACTGGGCCTTTAACTGCCGTGCAGTACTGAAAACTTCCAACTTCAGGAGAACCTTAAACCTTGAACACATATGAACGTCTGTCTGAGATCTGGACTTGAACAGGGTTACATGTTAATTTGGTGGAGGGGGGTATTTTAAGAACCTGTGATATACGAGTTTTATTGCAGGTGATTTTCAGTCTAGACTGAGAGCACACAAACTCAACCCAAACCACACAGTCCCAACGACCTCATGTGTGCACACAGCCCTCAAACACATGTACACACACTTATCCCACCAAGGGGGAGTGGAAAATGTGTGTGTGTGTGTGTGTGTGTGTGTGTGTGAATTGCTGAACAGCAACTGCTATTAGAGTGGCTTGTGGGTCCCGCGCTGGTGGAAGGGAGGTTAATTCACCTCACGTTTTGCAGCCTTGCTGAAATGTTTTGGACTTTTGCTATAAGAAAGCTGCTGTGCCAGAAAGAACAGCTGAGATTTTAGTCCAAAGTGCGGAACGTGTTTGTTCAGAACATGTTTCTAAACTAAATCCAGAGGCGTGAACGTAGTGCTGGAGGCGGGAAGCTGAAAGTAGACTGAAATAATTTGGCTTAAAGAGAACTGTGAGCTGGATTTATCAAGTATGAAGCGCATGCAAAGCTGTTTATGGTTCACCAGTCCTTAGTGTTGTTGTTGAAGCATGCAAACGAACATCAACAAATCCAAATTAAAAAGAGCGCAACACTTTTTCCATTTCTGATACCAATGTTGTAATCTTGAGTTTTGGCTGATACCAACACCAGTAGAGTTTGTCTTCTTTAAAAATGAAATTTTAAAATGTCGTGAAAAAGCCATTTTAAAGTCCATCCATCCATCCATTTTCTAAGCCGCTTCTCCGTCAGGGTCGCGGGGGGGTGCTGGAGCCTATCTCAGCAGTCATCGGGCGGAAGGCAGGATACGCCCTGGACGGGTCACCAGTCCATCGCAGGGCAATCCATTTTAAAGTCTCAAAAATCAAACAGAAGAAAGGACATTCTGGAGAAACACTGTTCATGTGGTCACCTGGAGTCGGAATCAACTTGATGTCCTTCAATAAAAAAATAAGCTGTAAAATTTTTAATTGAAGCACTTTAAAGTAGGCTGGCTTGCCTTTTTCACGATAGATTTGTTACACTCGTTGTTTTTTCTGAGCAATATCCCATCCAGTATTTTCTGCTGTTTTTGGTCTGATGCTGGCACTGGGTACCAGATTGGTGGCATTTCTAGTGCAAATTAATAAACGTATAAAAAAAAAAAACAGCCACAATTTTGCACTACATTTTCTGATGGAGGAAGTTTTGAAACTATATGTATGAGTAGAAACTGATAATAAAAGGTTCCATTTCAGAGTTTTCTGTTGGTCAGTTCTGGAGTAGCACAGACAGTGAAAGGACTACTAGAGCAGGGTTGTTTACCATTTAAACGAATACTTGACCACGGTGCT
Source organism: Pygocentrus nattereri (assembly GCF_015220715.1). Lineage (NCBI taxonomy): Eukaryota > Metazoa > Chordata > Actinopteri > Characiformes > Serrasalmidae > Pygocentrus > Pygocentrus nattereri. The sequence goes on from NC_051212.1 coordinate 8,358,913, forward strand.
ATTGTGGCTAGTCATTATTGGACACTGCAATCTTAAAAAAACCCCAAAACAAAACAGGTGCTAAAATGGTTCTTTGCATGACATCAACAAAGATCACCTTTTTGCTATCCTAAAGAAACACATGTGAGAAAGAGATTTGTGAGTGAAGAACCTTCACATGCTAAAAAAAAAGGTTCTTTAATATTTTAAAGGTTCTTCCTAGAAGAGGTTATTTAAACTTGAAAAAGGTTCCTCTTACTTGCATATCTAATTTTCAAGTGGTTTCTTTAATGAACCGTACAGTTTTAATCAATCTAAGACATTGCACAACGTACACTTTGTGGCACTTTTATTTGTGAGAGGAAGGTCCAGGTCAATAAGCATGATTAAGAATTAAAATTGTACATTTTCCATGTAAATGATTTCATTTGCTTGAAGTGTGGTTGGTTAGTGTAGTGGTTAACACTTCTGCCTTCTACACTGTAGACTGGGGTTCAATCCCCCACCAGGAAAAAAGCACTCTAAACTATACCAATAAGAGTCCTTGGGCAAGACTCCTAACACTACCTTGGCCTACCTGTGTAAAACTGATCAAATTGTAAGTCACTCTGGATAAGAGCGTCAGCAAAATGCCGTAAATGTACATGTAAAGTCATCCTGAGTGGTTTGGTTGAATGATTGTCGAGAACCGTACAGACTCTGATGCCTTCAGAGTGGTGGTGATAGGAACCAGGGGTCACATTGTCTATAACATATATAGACATTTTATTTACTATCCAGAACCACAAGTGAGTGTCTTCTGGTGGTAAAATAGTTCAGAATTTTGAAAAATTGAGTTTTCTCTGGGGACTATTTTGCCTCACAGCACCCTACATGTATCCCTCCACCATGAATAGATTTAAAAAATATATCTTTAGGCCAAATTCTTCTCAAAACTATTATAAAGCAGTGTCTCTGGAAGTAGCCAGCTTTTAGACTCACTGAATTCTTCAGACATCTGGTTCCTGTCACCACCACTATGAAAAATTCTGACTCACTGAATTTCTCTAGAGCAGAGCATTTCACACCAAACCACTCTGAACATCATACATCTTAACTTTTTATATTGCATTAATAAGTTTTAAAGTTTTTAAATGATACGTTTGAAGTTGTTCCCATTTAATGGCAGGTGACGCTGTAAAGCAGGGGAGTAGAAGTGGCTGTAATTATAATTAGAAGAAGATGTTTGCAGAAGAGATCTAACATGTAAAACATCACTATTTTCTAGAGCCAGGCTGGTTTGTGTGGTGTACCCTAGTGCTGAGATGATGGCATGTTTCTGGCACGAATCCAGCATGCTGGTAAACCCATCAGCCGCTGACCACAAATGCCGGCTGGTAACCTGACACGAGCACAGCTGGCTGTTGCACGAGGGTGCTGCTTTGGTCTGTTCAGCTTCGTCCTGATGCTGTAAAAGCTATTCTTTAAAATTGGTTTTAAGTGTTAAATATTTAATCAGAATTGTTTATGGCTCATAACTAACTATGTCGGGGCCTGCCAGGTCACATCCATTAAAATTACAGTAAGAAAGTGTTTTTAATTTCGGCAATCATGCAAAATTTTAAATAGTTTTTAGTTATGATTTTTTTTTTCTAAAGTTTGAACAAAAGGTGCTAAATTATCTCTTGAATATTGGGTTTAATTGCTTGCTTTTTCATGAAACATATACATGAAACATATGTACAAATATATAATAATAATAATAAGAAGAAATATATAAAAATAATTTTAAATTGTAAATGTACTAACGTGAAATTATGAAAAACTTTCAAACTAACAAATTTCAGAATTGTTAGCATTCACTAAACAGTTAATCTCTGAATTTAAAGGCAGTATAAATCTAAATGTGCACTATAAATCCGAATTTAAAAAATGCTGTAAAAGTTTTACTTCAAAACTGGTTCTAAGTGTGACCGACTTCATCAGAATATTGGTTTTAATTATATTTAACCAGTTGCTTATGGCACATACTAACTCAGCCAAGGCCTGCCAGGTCATGTCCATTAAAATTCTAGCAAGAACATGTTTTTTAATTCAAAGTTTTAAATAGTTATTTAAAAATAGTTTTTTAGTTATGATTTTTAAAGTTTGAACAAAAGGTGCTAAATTACCTCTTAAATATTGGGTTTAGCTGCTCGCTATTCCATGAAACATATACATGAAAAATATACCAATACATTAATTGTACATTGTAAAATTTATTATATTATTCAGAGTGTCATTAAAATATTCAGCAAATTTCAGTCCATTGTAAAAGTCCTCTAAACAGTTCATCTCTGCATTTAAGATGCAACATAAATCCAAATGTGGGCAAATTGTTTGAAAAATGATAACTAAAAGACTTTTTGGAGCACGGTTTAGAAATTTTTCTTGGTTGTGTGAATTAAATCAAAGATTTTTCAGGAATAATTTTATGGAAAACACTACATAAGAATAGCCCTGCTGTGCTTTGGCACAGAAAATGAATTCCACTGTACTTGAAGGGAAAACAAACTTCGAAGCTGTTTGGCCATTTGAGTTTCTACTGGGTTCTTTATTGCGATAGGATCCTTCTTGGATTTTGTTTTTTATTTATGTGTTTACTTTTCAATTTCTTTGGCAAAGCAGATCGCTTGCTGAATTCATCACAGTGAACATCCCCGACTTCAAAGTTGCTTTTTTGTCTAAAGAGAGAAAACAGGCCCACGTGTCCTGTTTTTCCTCTTTTTTTTCAGTTATCTACTCTGGAATTTAATCAGATGTATCCATGCCTGGTCAGTGTTTAGAGCTTGAGGACTGTTTATTTAAGATCTGCTCTTAATGTCCAGTCAGGACGGTCGAGTATGTTTCTGTTCTCTCTACAAAGGGATCCTGCAGTCAATGCTCGGAAGCTATTTATACCCCTGGAAACATTTACTGCCACAATTTACTGTGTTTGGTCACATGAAGTAAAGAAGCAGATAAACAAGACAGTGGGACGATAAGAGAGCATGAAACAGAGCTATATCACTCGTGTTATGTTTATATGAGTACTCAGAGCGGAAAAGCCTCACATATTCCAGCGCTCCAATTATCTGTGGCCTGGAAGATCTCCTCACTTCTGAAAGCTTTCCAGTTGATTCTTGGAATGGCTTTGCTTTGGAGGGAATACTGGGTTTTTTTGGGTTTAGATTGACTGTTAAATGGTAGATCTGTACGTGTGATTTGTAGAAAGGAGAAAGTGCGGAGTTTACGGTAATCCCATGTTGTTTATTTCGATCCAAGAGTTTATTTAAAGGAATCGAGACACATGGTCAGTTATCTAAAGATCTTTGAGAGAACCACATGTTGTTGATTAACACTTTGTTGGTACTTTTGGCTGCTACCCATGAGGAAATATGTTTTCCATTTAAGAACGCTGCAGTTGTAATTAGAAAAAAAGGAAATTGATCTGATCTTTGCCTACTGAGGTTAAAGGAATGGCTCAGCAAAGCATCAGTTTTCCACTTCCCCCAGATGTAGGCGGTCAACTAGCCAAGATGTGTCTGGTGTCCAGATTTTTGGTTTTTCGGTTTAGTGCCAGAGCTGTGAGGATAACACTAGAAGCCAATACACACCCAAATATTTTTTTAGTAAATGCAAACCAAAAAAAGTTTGAACAGTCAAATGTAAATCAAAACAGAAAGGAGTGCTTTATAAATCTACTTTGAACTGTATTCGAACAAAAACAGTTCAGGGCATGCCTAGTCCTTTATGATGTACTGGGCCTACTGGGATGAGACCCCGGGGTCATCTCCAAGTTGGCCTGGGAGTGGCTGGGGGTCCCCGAGAATGAGCTGGAAGAAGTTGCAGGGGGCAGGGTTGTCTGGGATTCCCTGCTCTCCCAACCCTATTGGGACTAAGCCGTTAATGATGATGATGAATGAATGAAAGAATGAATGAATAAATGAATGCTACCATGTGAAAATTAAGCTTTAAACTCTATGCTAATTTTGGCACAAGTCCATTTTTTTTCCACTTTTTGTTGTTGATTTTTTTTTTCGTCTCTCTGGTCAAACCGTTATCTGTTCATTACCTCTTACAATATTTGGATACTTGAAATCAGTTGGAAAGCACATTCCTAATACAGAAGCACATGAAAGCATCTGGTGTATGTGTGTGTGTGTGTGTGTGTGTGTGTGTGTGTGTGTGTGTGTGTGTGTGTGTGTGTGTGTGCTATGCTATAAACAAACTGATCCCTCCATCTAATCTGCTTAACTGTGTCCACATTGCACCCGTGTGCTCCAATGTTTTGAACCTGGTTTCAGGCACATCTTACAGAACCATCATTTCAAGTTTTGTCTGCAGTTTCTTGTATAATTCAATGAATTCTTCTTCTTCTTTCGGCTGCTCCCTTTAGGGGTCGCCACAGTGGATCATCTGCCTCCATCTTGCCCTATCCACTGCCTCCTCTACTTTCACACCAACCATCTCCATGTCCACCTTCACTACATCCATAAACCTTCTCTGAGGTCTACCTCTTCTCCTTCTACCCGGCAGCTCCATCTCCAGCATTCTTTGCCCAATATATCCACTATTCCTCCTCAACACATGTCCAAACCATCTCAACCTGGCCTCTCTGGCTTTATCTCCAAACTGCTCCACCTTCACTGTCCCTCTGATCTGCTCATTTCTAATCTTGTCCAGCCTTGTCACTCCCAACGAAAATCTCAGCATCTCCGCCACCTCCAGCTCAGCCTCCTGTCTTTTAGACAGAGCCACAGTCTCCAAACCAGACATCATAGCAGGACGCACTGCTGTCTTGTAAACCTTCCCTTTCACTCTTGCTGCTATCCTTCTGTCACACATCAGCCCTGACACCCATCTCCACCCACTCCACCCTGCCTGCACCCTCTTCTTCACCTCTTTTCTACACTGTCCATTGCTCTGGATGGTTGGCCCAAGATATTTTAAGTTATCCACCTTTACGACCTCTACTCCTTGCATCTTCACCTTTCCACCTGCCTCCCTCTCATTCACACACATGTATTCTGTCTTGTCTCTACTGACATTCCTCTCCTCTCCAGTGCAAACCTCCACCTCTCCAGATTCTCTTCCTCCTGCTCTCTACTCTCACCACAGATTACAATGTCATCTGCAAACATCATGGTCCATGGAGCCTCCTGCTTGACCTCATCTGTCAACCTGTCCATCACCATTGCAAACAAGAAGGGGCTCAAAGCTGATCCCTGATGTAGCCCTACCTTCACCTTGAAACCATTTGTCACTCCAACTGCACACCTCACCACTGTCTCACTATCCTCATACATGTCCTGCACCACCCTAACATACTTTTCAGCTACACCTGACTTCCTCATACAGTACCACAGTTCCTCTCTTGGCACCCTATCCATATGCCTTCTCTAGATCCACAAAGACACAATGTAGCTCCTTCTGACCTTCTCTGTACTTCTCTACCAACCCTCTCAACGCAAAAATTGCATCTGTGGTACGCTTTCTGGGCATGAAACCAAACTGCTGCTCACTGATCTGGACCTCTCGCTTTAGCCTTGCTTCAACAACTCTTTCCCATACCTTCATGGTGTGGCTCATCAACTTTATACCTCTGTAGTTACTGCAGCTCTGCACATCACCCTTGTTCTTAAAAATAGGGACCAGTACACTGCTTCTCCACTCATCAGGCATCCTCTCACTCTCCAGGATTTTGTTAAACAAGTATAATTCAAGGAAATAATAAAACCCATATCACCCCCTTCAATTCCTGTGGTAATACTGCAAGCTGTCAGAATGACTGTGTTGGAGGTCTTCTACTCAACCTGAGTCAGTTATAAGTTAACCAATACTTTTTTAATCCCACCATCGGGGAAATTCCACCTCCGCATTTAACCCACCCGTGAAGTGAAACACCACATACACACACACTAGGGGCCAGTGAGCACACTTGCCCAGAGCGGTGGGCAGCCCTATCCACAGCGCCTGGGGAGCAGGTGTCTTGCTCAAGGACACCTCAGTCATGTGCTGTTGGTGCTGGGGGATCAAACCGGCAACCTTCCAGTCACAGGGCCAGTTCCCTAAACTCCAGCCCACGACTTCCATGACATAGATATGCTTTATGAAAACACTCAAAGATTTATCCACATATGTTGCAGCATATGCTGCCTTTTGGATGCCATCCATTTCAGGGACGTCCAGAAATACGTCAAGAAATGTTCTGCTCACTACAGCAACATGGCTTTGAATCTGAGGGTGCTGGTGCCAAACTGACCCATCTGTCTCCTATTAAAAACAGCTGGCACATGCTGAAGTCGGCAGCATTTCTGGACATTGTTGACATATGGTGTCCATTGTGCACAGTACAGTCTTAACTTGCATTTGCAAGTTTGAACCATGCCTTGGACATGTGGTGGTAGTGAAGAAAGACTGACTGATGAATCTGAGAGAGCTCTGACAACTTGGGCTGGAGGTTTGGGCAGCTTCTGCTCGTCACTGGAAGGCCAGACCCCCTTGTGTAAGTGAGCTAGGACTGTCGTAGAACTGAGGAACATGGAGGAGATAGGGTGGTGTTGGGGATTGCAAGAACTTTGTCACTGGAAACGGAAGGTGATGTGCACATACACCGATCAGGCGTAACATTATGGCCATGTTTGGTCTTTGTTTCTACCCTCATTGTCCATCTTATCAGCTCCACTTACTGTATAGCTGTACTTTGTAGTTCTACAGTTACAGACTGTAGTCCATCTGTTTCTCTGATACTCTGTTACCCTGTTCTTCAGTGGCCAGGACTCCCATAGACCCTCACAGAGCAGGTACTATTTGGGTGGTGGATCATTCTCAGCACTGCAGTAACACTGACGTGGTGGTGGTGTGTTAGTGTGTGTTGTGCTGGTCTGAGTGGATCAGATGCAGCAGTGCTGCTGGAGTTTTAAACACCTCAGTGTCGCTGCTGGACTGAGAATAGTCCACCAACCAAAAATGTCCAGCCCACAGCGTCCTGTGACCACTGATGAAGGACTAGAGGATGACCAGCACAAACTGTGCAGCAGCAGATGAGCTGTCGTCTCTGACTTTACATCTACAAGGTGGACCGACGAGGTAGGAGTGTCTAATAGAGTGGACAGTGAGTGGACACAGTGTTTGAAAACTGATAAAATGGACGAGTGTAGAAACAAGAAGACGGTCATAATGTTGTGCCTGATCGGTGATATAGGCACTGTTCTAAACTTGCAGACTCAGGACTCTGTGGTCAGTCAGCTCTGTGACTGAACTGGTGTGATGATGTTTGAGCCTGATTCCGTGCACACACATCCAGATTCCTCTAGAAGAGCTTATGCCTAAACCTTTTTTTCCATCGTTTCTCTTTTGCAGCTGGTCTGCCGTTCCTGATCATCGAGTCCAGCGCTGTCCGGCCTTATCGCCGCGGCTTCTACTGCAGTGACGAGTCCATAAAGTACCCCGCCAAAAACCGAGAGACTATCAGTGATGGGGTTTTATCGGCCGCGGGTACGCTCATCGTGGTGCTCTCTGTAAGTTCACCTTCTGTCTTTTCCTTGCTGTTTGCTATCCGAGTCTTGGTTCCTCTCTAGGTTTCTTCCTCCTGCTCTTAGGTAGTTTTCCCTTGCCACTGCACTACTGCTCCTGTTCCTTTACACTTAAGGAAGAAAAATTGCATGCAAATGTGTAATTGGCACAAAGCAGCTCTGTGCGAACTCTTCAGGTGTGTCTTCAACACTCAGCTTCAACACTCAGCTTCATGTTCATCAAAGCGTCTTCACAGCATCTTCATTGGTGCGAAGAGCAGGTTTTGACAACTTTCCTTTCCAAACCGTTAAAAGCACATGTTGAAACTCTTTTGGCCCAAATGTGGTTTAAACCACTGAAAGGCTTGAGTGCTGACGTCACAACAAGAAGATCAAAAGGGTGGGCTTTTTCTTTATTCTCACAGTAGCTCTCTCACTAGTATTTACACGTGTTGTTTTCCTCTGAAAAAACCTAAAAGATAAGATAATCCTTTATTAGTCCCACAGCAGGGAAATTCTCAGTGTTACAGCAACAAATGGAGAGCAAGGCACTCAAGAAAAAGAAAAGAAGTAACAAGAGAATCAACAAGCAAGTAATTAAGTACTTAACAAGCTTTTTTTTACAGTTTGTTACTTGTTACTATAGACAATATATATAATACTAAAAGTAAAAAATAAGATAAAACTTTAAATTCTATCCTGCACTCAAATGAACAGTATGACTGTGAAAAAAGGTTTGGTAAAAGTCCAGAGAAACTACGCAAGTGACGCATGGAGTGAAAAATACACTTCCGTTAAAGTATAAAATACCTACATTTAAACATATTTAAGGAAGTAAATGTAAAAAGTAACGTAAAAAGCGTTTTAACAGACATTGAAAGCTTTCCTTCTTCAGTGGTGTGAATAAGACGGCAAATTAAAATAGCTGTGATCAGTTTCATTTTCATCAGTTTCAGATCGTTTGTTTGGATGTGTCAATAAAAAAACAATCATTTTAACAAATACTAAGACAGGCGTTTTTAACAAATACTAAAACAGGGGTCTAAATGAAATTGTAAAAAGTGGGGTGATACTTAAAAGGAAATTCCACTGATTTGTCAAAATTTTGACATAACCCAGTGGTTGAGATGTAAACCGAGTCATTCAGAGGGGTTTGGTGCGAAATGGTTGATTGTAGAGACTCAGATGTCTTTACAGTGGTGGTGATAGGAACCAGACGTCACCATGGCTACAACGCAGATATAGACATTTTATTCACCATCCAGAACCACCAGTGAACCTCCGCCTTCTTCTGAGCGCTATATACATATATATATATATATATATATATATATATATATATATATATATATATATATATAGCTTCTGAGCTGAAAATACCCAAAAACTAAGAAAGACCTCAAAACCATGCATGCAAATGACAAACTATGAAGAACTGTTTACAAAGAACCTTCACCCAAGACAAACGTTCCTTATCAGTTTAAAGGTTCCTCCGACAGCCTAATGTGCAGGTTCCTTAAACTTTAAAAAGGTTCTTCACGCTCACCTCTTACTGTATTGTAAACGGTGTCCCCAAACTTTTGACAGGCAGGGAACATCGATGTGAAGTCATTAATACTGATGAACGTTGTATTAGACTATGCTAGACTTTTCCAGTATTAATGAGGGTTAGTGTTAATCTAGGGTCTAATTTCTGGCTGAATTTAGTCCCAGGTTTTCACACTTCACAGTTTTTGAGAATGGGGTGAAAGTCCTTCCTCAGGGCCGACAGTCAGAGCAGATTATTTGTCTTTCTGTTACCTGAGACCATTAAAAAAAAAAAATGGTGATGATGAGCGATGCAGTTCAAGAATCGGATCGGAACGGAATTCCTGCTTTTGTTGTTTTTTTCCTCTCAAATATTGTATTTTTATGAATGTCCGCTCAGGTCCTGCACATTTAGGGATCAGCCTTATACAATTTGCTTGTGTAGTGTGAACAGTGGTGGACAGTAACTGAGTACATGTAATTAGTTTCTGTACTTTAGTATTTTTTCTTCTTTTTCCTTTCACTCCACTACATTTCAGAGTCTAATATCCGACTTTTTCCTCCTACATTTTGAGAAATCTGTCGTTCCTTTTGGTTTCTGTGTGTATAAAAACGTAACATGTAAAAACGAAAGAAGCGCAAAGCCAGAGCACCAATCAGGGCCCAGCGGTCACTTTGTTTAGAGCTGGTTTTGACCTGTTGGTCATACCGACCCAGTGCAGCACGCGGTTCAACGTCAGCGCAGCAGCGTAAAACTTTGGGAGAGTCTGTTCAACATAAATGATGAACTAACCTAACTTTGTGTAAATAGAGCTCAATATAGAAATATGTCCACATATGCAGTCGAGACTGACGCGGCTTTTTTCTGAATTTCTACAAACACCATTTCATTTTATAGTAAATGAGTTTGGGCTGGTTTATGTTTATGAACAGACGCCTACAGATCAACATAGTAAAGGAGCTCATCTGTGATCCTGAGTTTAAAGCCAGTTTTTATTCAACTTAAACTTGGAACTAAGTTGTAAATAAATCTGAAACTGAAACTTTGCTTGTGTGTAAAAAGTGATTTCAGAGCCACTCGGTTCTCCCTGATGGAAACTGTTTACCTTCAGTGTTTTGTGCTTCTGATCATTTTAATAGACGTCAGCGTCACTAATTAATGACGTTCTATTAAAAGACTGGTTTACCAAGAGAGACGCTGGAGGACTTTCACCTGAAATGAGTTCATGAAGCCAGTCTGGTTATAAAAATGATAACAGGATCTTTTAGTACTTTTACTTTATACTTAAGTACATTTGAAGGGAAATACTTTAGTACTTTTACTCAAGTGGAGGTCTAAAGGGAGGAAGTTCTACTTTTACTGGAGGAATATTTACCTTGGGGGTCTCTACTTTAACTCCAGTACATGGGCTGTGCACTTCGTCCACCTCTGAGTGTGAAATATTTTATTAAAAAGCTCTCTGTGATGAACGGGTTATTTGAAACCCAAAAGAAAGAAATCTAAGTGGACACCGTTACGGTCAAAGGAGTCCCGAGAGAGGTGACGGAACAGGCCACAGTTTGTACTCATGTTCTGTTCTCTTATTCAGTCTTTGCTAACGACTTCTGGTGTGAACCCGTTTGCATCGAGCCACACAGCGTTGACAGACAGCAGGAAATCCTTAATTACCGTTTGTGCAGATTTACACGCTTTTCCGAGTGTTTTGACTGCAGTTAAGCTTGAATGCCACATAAGGAGAATTTTCTCACTTCACCAAACGATGAATTAATGCTTTTAAAAGAGTCAGTCCAGCTGAAATAAACCGACTTTACAGGTTTGTTGGGCTGTTACTCATCAAAAAGGCTGCAGTTGATCAAGCAGCATGTTGAAAAGTAGCCTTGCAGAAGTTAACCCTTAATGTAAACGTCTCCTTTTGGCTCCGTTTCACAGTCGAGGTAGATGGATAGCGCAATCCGTGCAGAGACAAAACAGGCCACGTCGTCTGGGACTCTTTCCTGGAGAGCTGGTTTTCCAAAGGAGACGTTTTCATTTCCTTAAACAGATGGGGGGGTTGGAGGTTATGCTGGAGGATGGCGAGTTAACTGTGGTTGGTTACTCAGATGGCTGAGAATTGAAAACCCATATTAACCAGTGCTTCAGATTTGGTGTTCTTAGTGTTTTTCTACAGTGTAGGAGTTACTCAGCTAAGTCAGAAGTCAAGCCTGCCCAGTGAACAAAGTTGTCTGGAACGTTCCTGAAGAACAGTCCTCACTTTTGGATTAGCTTACTGAGAAGTTCTGCTTCCTCTGATTTGGGACCCCCCCTAAACCTCTCAACAGAATGGAACTGGCCGTCTGAGCCATCAGTGCCCAGAGATGCTCCAGACTTCAGACGGCAAACCAAACACCAAACACCAGGCTGCCAGCATAAGACAGGACAGCCAGCTCAGCACTTCTCTTTATTGGAACCAGCTATGAGCCCCTCAGTTCCCCCCAAGTCTCCTTCACACGCACATTTCTCCGTGGGGAGTGTAAGGAAGGGTGGAGGATGGGGGGCTGGGGTTGAACACATGCGTTGAATTAACGCTGCTCAGTGTTGCTCCGGAGTGCTTTGAGCTGGCTGAAATTCCACCAGTGACATCCAGATGGGAGAGAGAATTATTTGCTGGGGTGGCGCATGTTTAACGATGAAGTGGGGACGGCAGAATACAAGCAGAGGGAGATGTTGGCATGCATGCCAGCGCTGTGGGATTTCGAGGTGTGCCTGTTTGACTGCTGGCCTTGTTTGGAGTGCTGTTGTAAATTCACTCAACTAGACGTTGTTTTCCTGTCTTTTTGTGTACTTGGCTTAAACTGTCAAACACAAGGCCTGCGGGCCAAGTCAGGCCCGGGCACAGTCCTGTTCAGCCTGGAAAATGATTTGAATTTCAATCAATTTTAGCCCAATAGACCATGAAGTGCACTACAGTTCCCAGCATGCACTGCAGTGCAATGTGTGCTCCCCAACAATGATCTGTGGCGCTGAACAGTTCAAGCAAATGGACAGCTTTAAAAAAAGCAACTGTATACTGGGGTCGTTTAAAGAGGTTTAACAGTTATCTGAAGCTAATGTGGCCCCTTGTTTAACCTTTTTACTTCATAACCTCCGTATTTCATAAGCGCCGTCCTAAGGATGCGTGTCGTAGGAGGCTGTAACCGTCTTCTTTCCCGTCAAATACATGTAATTTTACAGCTTTATAATAAAAGAAGCTGAACTCAGTTTTTCTTCTACTGAAAGTCGACCCATTTTCCACAAATCTGAGCTATAAGCTGGATCTGAGATGGCATGTCTTCAGTGATGAAGTCCGGAAAAATGATTTTTATAAAATAATACAAAGAGCATCCAAGATTTTTTGCTTTCAGCAACATGTGTATGATTATAAAACACATTTTCTGTTCATTTGAGGGAAACTTTTATAAAAAAAAAAGTTTGAAGTTAGTGAATAATTTGCCTCGCGATTTGGGCATGTAAATATACCTGCAAGGATAAGAGGATAATATAAAACAATTCGTTTTTGTCTAAAATTATTTTTGAATCGTTCAAGTATTTGGCACCAATTTTTTTGCTGTTGTAGTTTTGGAATATTTAGAACACACAATGGCGAGTTGGGTTCGTGGCAAAATGTTAGTAAAGTAAATAAAGTAAGTAAAAATAAGTAAAATAACATAAAAATAACATAAAAGTAAAGATAACATAAAAACATAGCCGGTCCACATGTTTGTACTTGTTGAGATTTTTTTAATATGGAGATTTTAGTGGTTGAGTTTGACACCCCTGGTTTAAACTATAGAGTATAAATGAGCTGGTCCATGTCTTCTTGGTCCATGACCAAACCCTAATGCTAACACGTCTCTCAGACTTGCAGAACTGCATTTCCATGTACTCATTGGGTTTGTTCGCTCAACCCAAGATTCTGGGTATACGTGAAGAAATCTAATGAAAATCAGACCTGATTGAACCATCAATGGAGAAAAGCTTCTAGGGCTCAGCTAGCATGACTTTTAGTGCTGACTCTCATAATCTGGTCGTGAAGTGTAACTGATTTTTTTTGTTTGTTTTTCTCCATAATTGGTTTAATAAAGCATATTTTGGTCAAAATGACCAAGAAGTCAGAAATAATCTTGGTCTTAACTGCCTTTCGCTCATCTTCTCCTTGTCTTCTCACCCTCTTACCCAGATCACCATAGGCGAGAGCTACAGGATCCATTACCTCCACGAGGGCTCCAATGCATTTGTGAGGAACCCCTACCTGTCAGCCCTCTACAAGCAGGTGGGGGTGTTCATCTTCGGCTGCGCGGTCAGCCAGTCCTTCACGGACATCGCCAAAGTGTCCGTGGGCCGCTTGAGGCCTCACTTCCTGGACGTGTGCAGGCCCGACTTCTCCATGATCAACTGTTCCCTTGGTTACATCACCGACTACATGTGCACAGGAGACGACGGCAGGGTTCAGGAAGCCAGGTATGACGTGAGGCTAAGCAGGGTGTGTGTGGGGAACATGTTTTAGAGCTGATACCACGTGCAACTCGAGGCTTCTTCTGAACTGAAACCTCACGGTTTGACTGGTTCATGTGTACGTTTACGAGTTTCCACACCAGTTGGTCAAGGAAACCGAATGAGCTGGTCTAATCAAACCACTGAAGCCCATGTGTTTTGTAGCCGTCTCCAGCCAAACTGCAGGTTTGGTTACGTAAGGATATTAGAATGGGCTTCATAAGCTGATGGCAGCTGTATTATGTAGGCTAATGCCGATGAGGAAACTGATGGATGTGCATCGGTGCACCTGTTAGGATTATCTGCAGTCTCCATTCATTATGCTAAGCCACGCTAAGATCTGACACTGTCCCGAAGAGGCACCGTGGTGTCCACTCCAGAAGCAAGGCTTCCCTGGCCAGAAAACTGACCAGTCCTTCAGATTTTGACTGTCGTAGCTAAGCTTTTATACTGTTTAGGGTTAATGTTTGTGTTGTGCACCCCAATTTTTGTCCTTTAAATTGCTTTTAAATTGCTTTCTAACTGTTTGGCATCACTGATGAGGTCTTGAATCTGCTCTTTCTTAACAGGAAGTCCTTCTTCTCAGGCCATGCCTCTTTCTCCATGTACACTATGCTCTACTTGGCTGTAAGTATCTCAAACCTCAGTCATCTTCACGTTGTATACAGTAGCTGGTAAATAGTGAGTCCATGTGAGTTAATGAACTGATACCAAATAAATTCATTAATCACATAAACCCAGTGAAACCAGTAGCAGTATCAGGCCCAACAAACGAATACCGCTCATTTAAATCTGCTGCCAGAGGAGTTACGCCGCATGCACATCCCAGCTGGCAATAGTAAAATCAACTACCTGCACTGTACACTTTATATACAGATCACTTTACACCACTAGTACTTCTGCATTTACTGTACTGGACTGCAATTCACCGGCACATTTCTGTCCATATACCTGATACACTCGAATACCTGACTGTGCACTAACTGTCTATACGTCCAATACACCTATAACACTTACCTGTGCACATCTTGTCTACGTTCGACACCTGTATCTACTGACTCTGCACATTTTGTCTGTCTTTTACTGTCTTTTGTCTTTGCACTGTTTACTATGCATCTTTTACTACTGCACTGGAAAAGTAGCCCGATAGTGTTTCGTTACACTGTACTACCCTGTATTGTATAATGACAATAAAGTTGAATTGAATTGAATTGAACTAGATGTGCATTTCCTGAAGGAGCTGCAAGAGTGCTTGAAAAGAGCTGCAAGTGTGTGTGTGTGTGTTTGTGTGTGTACGTGAACAACACCTCCTTAGGTGTGTGTGTGTGTGTGTGTGTGTGTGTGTGTGTGTGTGTGTTTGAGGGGGGAGGGGGGGTCATTCAAATGAACTGTCTCTCTGTTATTATGCAGCTCTTAGTGGAGAAGCCTTGTTTGAGTCCGATTTGCACCCTCTGAACAAACAGTCATAACTCGGGAAATGTTTACTCTATCGCTTAACCGGATAGATGGTGTGAGATAAGACTTTATTTTGGTGTAATGTTGTGTGTTTTGAGAAGAAAATGTCTGAGTTATGACGAGTTAAACACAGAGAAAATCCTGAAATAAGCCGATTCTGATTTTGAGAAATTTACATGGGAGTGAATGGGGAAGTTTTGTGTGCCTAATGCCAAACAAATGCTCATAACTCTAAAGATAATTGATAAAATAATGAGATATTTTGAGGTTTCAGAAAGGACAAGTTTCTCTACCATTTAAAACTGAAATGGAGTTTCTAGATGAAAGTTTAAGGATTTTAAAGCAGATTTCCTGCATGGTCAGCTGTGTCTGTGAGACTGAGTGGCCTGCTGTGACGTCATCAATGTCAGTTAGAATCTGAAGTTCTGAACATTCCGCCATTCATTCTTATGGGTGGTTTTTAATTTTTAAACTTAATTTTATTAGTAACTACCAATCCAATCGACTCCAAACATACATAGCACAAGTCACAGCACCAAGACCTTCGAAAAGCAGTTTGAACCGAGTCTGTACGTTAAGCGGTTCGGGCTGTATTAATAGCAGAAAAGTGTGGAAAAAGAATAAAAAGTATAAGAGATAACAATAGAGATAACAATAGAGATAACAATAGAGATGACAATAGAGATGACAATAGAGATAACAATAGATTATTCAATATCAGTATGTAAAACTGGAGCTTTTTGTGTGCTGTAGTGATGCATGACTCCGTATAAAAAGTTTTCCTGCATAGTCTCTAGCTCTTGACAAAACTCTGTAGGGTGTCTTCATGGAAAACACTGTTTTGACTGTAGCACTGTTGCAATCGGTGGATTTCTGTCATTTGCAACTGCGGTTGTGGCATAACGCCATGTGGTGGCGCTGTATTGTAATCAGCACGGTGGACTGGGAAAGGTGCTGCCAAAACTGAAGCAGCCGTAGCAGTTACAAAAAAAATGTGTAGAAAATAGTTGATTTGAGCATACAGTAAATTAATTTGGCCCTGATCTGGTCCTCAACACACCTGACAAGTCCTGTGGCCCTGATTTGGCCCCGATATGGCCCATGTAAGGGAAGCATAGGGTAAATTTATTTGGCCCAGATTTAGTCCACAACATACCTGACATGTGGCCCATATAAGGTGAAAATGAGGTGAGGTTAAGATTTGGCCCAGACTTGGCTCAAAAATGGCCCATGAAACGTAAATATATGGTAAATTTGTTTGGCCATCTACGGTGGATCTGAGGCTGAGTTGAGGCAGCCAGACTCATGCTAAATCAACACCCGTATATCAAGGCCAAATGTGGGCCAGAAATTCATTGGTATCTGGGAAGTGATCACTGTGGTATCACTTCCACTTCATTTTGCGCCAGGAAAACCCCTGAAAAGCCTCTATTGTTGGATTTACTGTGCTCATTCCAAGCCCAATTCGGAGTAATGGTGATGCACAACTCATAGGTGTTTCTTGTTCAAAATGATGGTTTGTAACACAAATACAAATCTCAGAATCTTCAGCTTTAGTTAGATCAGGATTTTTAGAAATTAAAAATTAAGAAATGTTAAAAATTGTTCAGAATTCTTGTTAACAAAAATGAGTAAAGTTTCTCCTGATACAATCTGGACACCAAACACCTGATATTGCAAGGTGTAAACAGGCTCTGAGAGTGACGCTTTAGCTGTGCTTTGTTCTGACTACACTGTGTGTCCCATCTCAGCCAGTGTGCAGTTTAGGTTAACAAAACCTTCTCAGACCAATCAGCCGTTCTGAGCTGTTATTAACAGTAGTCTTATCTGTGGTCCCGCAGTTCTATCTGCAGTCGAGGTTCACCTGGGAGGGAGCCCGGCTCCTGAGGCCACTGGTGCAGTTTACTCTCCTCATGATGGCCTTCTACACTGGCCTGTCACGCGTCTCCGACCACAAGCACCACCCAACTGACGTACTGGCGGGATTCGCACAGGGAGCCCTGGTGGCTTATTGCATAGTAAGTATATGTGCTCACTCTCTCATGTGCATATACACCGACCAGCTGCTTCATTAATTACACCTGATTGCATCTGCACTCTTTGTCCATTTTATCAGCTCCACTGACCACTTTGTAGTTCTACAGTTACAGACTGTAGTCCATCTGTTTCTCTGATACTCTGTTCTTCAGTGGTCAGGACCCCCATGGACCCTCACAGAGCAGGTACTATTTGGGTGGTGGATCATTCTCAGCACTGCAGTAACACTGACGTGGTGGTGGTGTGTTAGTGTGTGTTGTGCTGGTCTGAGTGGATCAGACACAGCAGTGCTGCTGGAGTTTTTAAACACCTCAGTGTTGCTGCTGGACTGAGAATAGTCCACCAACCAAATATATCCAGCCAACAGCGTCCTGTGGGCAGCGTCCTGTGACCACTGATGAAGGACTAGAGGATGACCAACACAAACTGTGCAGCAGCAGATGAGCTGTCGTCTCTGACTTTACATCTACAAGGTGGACTGACGAGGTAGGAGTGTCTAATAGAGTGGACAGTGAGTGGACAGTGTGTGGTGGTCCTGGGGGTTCCTGACCATTGAAGAATAGGGTAAAACGGGGTTAACAGAGTATGCAGAGAAACAGAAGTGCTCCTATATGGAAAGTGTTCAGTGTCACACCCTCTCATGCATATTTACAGGCTCAACTCAGCTTTTTCCGTAACTGATGAAGCCATCTACAGCTATTTGATCAAACAGTTATGCCAGTTATCACTTTGTATATTATAGGCCAACCATCAAAGTTCCCTCTATGCAACAAGTTCTTTTAAGGAGGCAGTGAAACAATAGAAGCCATTTCGCCCCTTATACTTTCTGTAGTGCATTACACGCTATTGAAATGATTGTATGTATCATATGAACATTATAGATCATCATAAATTCCTGCTGATATTCAGTAAAGAATGAAGGAATTAGGCCTGTCACAGTTATTACATCATTGCCTGAAAACGATTTAAACCCATTATTTATTTTTACAGTTGTCAGTTTTCACAATCACATTTACATTATAACAGAGTTTAATTGGGTGTGTTATCCGTCAGGTTGAGAAATCCTATAAATAGAAGAAAGCAGAAAGCAGATATTAAGATATGGTTTGGGTCTCAGAAAAACAAATGCTGTAATGAAAAATCCTGACTTTGTGATATAACACCTTTAGAGGGCAGCAGCGAGTAAGAGGTAGACCTCAGAGAAGGTTTATGGATGTAGTGAAGGTGGACATGGAGATGGTTGGTGTGAAAGTAGAGGAGGCAGTGGATAGGGCAAGATGGAGGCAGATGATCCGCTGTGGCGACCCCTAAAGGGAGCAGCCGAAAGAAGAAGAAGAAGAAGAAGAAGAAGAAGAAGAAGAAGAAGAAGAAGAAGAAGAAGAGGGCAGCAGCAAGGAATGTTTGTTTATTTGAGCTGGGGTCGTGTCTGTCGTCAGTTAAGGGGACTACGCATGGATAGCAAGGCCATTTTAGGCTCCTAATTGAATACAATTGAACTGTTTCTCATTGAGGACATGCTAAATTGCCCCTGGGTGTGAGTGTGATTGTGTATGTCTGTCTGTCTGCCCTGCGATGGACTGGCGACCTGTCCAGGGTGTATCCTGCCTTCCGCCAGATGACCGCTGGGATAGGCTCCAGCACCCCCTGCGACCCTGAGGGAGAATTGGCTTAGAAAATGTGTGTGTGTGTTTCTCACTGACACTTGATATTGCATCTTTCCATAATCAGTGCAGCAGACGACCAATCGGTCAACACAGTAGGCATCGCCCTAGTGTTGCATTAACTCTCAGCAACTTTCTCTTGGGACACTGTAGCTCCAATCATTCTCACCTGCTTGAATCTGGTAGACGACGTTAACGGCAGCAATTACTTACATTTATGACATTTGGCTGATGCTCTTATCCAGAGTGACTTACATTTTGAGGTAAGCGAAGGCGGTGTTGGGAGTCTTGCCCAAGGACTCTTATTGGTGTAAAGTAGGGTGTTTGCCCAGGCAGGGATTGATCCCCAGTCTACAGCATAGAAGGCAGAGGTGTTACCCACTACACTAACCAGTTTTTATCACTGTTCCTTAGTTAATTACTGTCTCCATTCCTTCAGTAACTAACATCACATCACATTTTCGTTTCTCAGGTGTTCTACGTCTCAGACCTCTTCAAGTCAAAGGACAGAGGTGCTTCCATCACATCGACTCCCATCAAGAAAGACCTTTTACCACCTGTAGAACGGAACAACCACCTCACTCTAGCGTGATGCTAACGCTAGCACTAGCCTAGTATACTCTGAAAGGTCCAGCTGACATGGACTGGGGCAGCTTTAACCGTCAGTGGGCTAGCTAAGGCTTGTTGGGTTTGCCCATCAGCAGACTAGCTTAAACTGGACAGACCTAAACCACATGCAAGGCTTATTGTGCCAAACCCAGGCCTGATTTCAGGCCTGCATGAAAGTACACTGCTTACATTGTAACTGGAGAGTGACGAGTTCCACCACTTCCAGATGGAGAACCAGTGTCTCTTACTTAAAATCTTAGATTCACCACCTCAAATGGACAATTTCTGGTAACTGAGACACCAGACGAGCTCTTGGAGGCATCATCACATATCGTAAGTCTGTATCCTTTCCTTAAGTGAGACAACAAATTCCTAGCCCAGAGGAAGGATTTTTAATTAGATTCTGAGTATTTTGAGAGTATAGCACATTTTACAGGACTTAAAATGTTAGTGGTATAAGTTTATAGGATTGTACGAGGCCCTTTATTTTACAATAGGTGCCCATTTGTTAGTGTTAAAGGACAAACCCAAAATGCAAACAGTGGCTAACAGCATATTTGCATTTAGAGGCCAGTTTTTTTATATATTTTTAGCATAATGCTAACTAGCTACGATGGTGTTTTAGGGCCACTGTCAAAATAAAAATAATAGACTTAATAGTAAAAATAATACTTAAAGTACTATGACGTTGTATTATTACAATAAAATCATTATCTTTCAAAAATAAAGTTGTAATATTTTGATAATGCAGTCGTAAAGTTACAAGAATGAACATGACATATTTGGAGGATAAAGTGGGCTAATTGTAGGGGGGCTGCCATAATGGGTTGGGGTCTCGGTTGCTGTACTGGCGAGGACGGAGATGCCAAGCGCGCCGAGTTCTTCTCACTCGTTCAGGATCGATCATTTCGATCGTCATTCTTACTGTCTGTGGAACTTCATGCCCTCTTCAAACGGCAGGGAGATGTGGTCACTGATAGCCGTGTAGACGACCCCACCTCTGATTCTCCTAAATCAAAACAGACGGACCGCTTCCTCGGAGTCCGTCTGGCTCTTTATTCTAGATAAACGGTCTCCTGCTCAGCCGTTTCTTATACTAATAACACTCTGGTGCTGATGTGCAGGACAGGCAGGGAGACTGAGCATCTCTTAATGCCGTGAAATCGGTACAAACGTTTAACTCTACACCCCTCGTTTTAACTACCTTCCTTTCGCAAACCCTTTGGTTACAATACTGCAGCTTTTCCTGGTAAAATCCACTTTAATATCCTAATTCTATGACTTTATTATCGAAATATTATGACTTTATTCTCAAAATATTGTGACTTTATTCTCAAAGTCTACTATTTTAAATTTTTTTAAGAGTGACCCCAAAACGCCATCGTAACTAGCCCATGCTGGCTTTGGTGCTGTCAGCAATGCAAGTGTTTTGAGCAAAATACTCCCCTAACAGTGTTTAATTCGCTTGCAAGTTCTCTGACGCAGGCTGGGAGTCGAATGGAGAGGGGCCTCTATCTGCTGGTTTAAGATGAGTCCCTGCTATAATTGTGTTTTAAGCTAGATCAGCTCTGAATGTGTGAGTTTGTCTCTGTGATGGACGGGTGTGTGTGTATGTGTGTGTCTGTGATACTGACAATAAAACTGTAAGTGTATGAGAGACCACTATAAATGTGTCTCAGTGGAAACGTTTGTATTCCAGGGCTGGGAACCTATGTTTCGTTTTTAAGTATATTTTTGTGTAATGAAAACAGACTGTGGATCTTAAACTGTATTCTGATACCACTTGATAAATAAAGATGCATTACAACATCAGTTTGTACCATTTAGTGTGTTATTTTTGCATGGGAACGGATGCAAACACTGATTCTTTCTTTATGCATCATGCAGGACTATTCAAAGTCAGAGACCACCCTTCATTAGTGTCAGGAACAAAGAAGAAAGCATAACAGAAAATGACACAGAAGCCCCAACAACTCAATATAACATTCTCAGTGGTCAGTGAGTCACTCTTTACCTTTATTACAGCCTCCACTTTTCCGGAAACTCAAAGAACCTGCAGACACGCCTCCAAAGTTCAGTCTTAGAAGTTGGTTGATTTTCTCAAGTAATCAAACCCATTCAGTGATGATGAGGTCTGGACTCTGGGGTGGTCAGTCCATCGCTCAGCTTCTTTGTTTGATGTGTCCGTCTCCTTTTCTCAGTGAGGTTCTTCTTGATCAGCTACACATCCTTTCAGACCCACAGCGCTGAGTGGTCTTCTCACAGTGGAAGGATGGACAGAAACACCTGTGGATGTTTTCAGATCTGAAGCAGCTTGATGTTCTCCTCTCTCTCAGAGATGGAAGCTTTAAGTGCTGTTTATCTGATGAGGACAGTTTTGGTGTCTACCAGCTCTTCCAGGTGGTTGTTAGGAGGCCCATGTTCTCTAGAGCT
>NC_051212.1:8385637-8413137 GCF_015220715.1 Pygocentrus nattereri
CCTAAAAGTGGTTCCACCCACTGTTGATTGATTCCTCTCTCACTTCTACTTTACGTTGATGGTGAATCTGTCACATCAGGCCTTCAGCGCAGCTCAAGTCGTAACCAAGCGGAGAGCTCGCTGTACTGTATCTACATAGATACCACACAGTTAAT
Organism: Pygocentrus nattereri; assembly: GCF_015220715.1. Taxonomy (NCBI): domain Eukaryota; kingdom Metazoa; phylum Chordata; class Actinopteri; order Characiformes; family Serrasalmidae; genus Pygocentrus; species Pygocentrus nattereri. The sequence goes on from NC_051212.1 coordinate 8,385,793, forward strand.
CACTTTCTGTTGCACGTTTCAAGAAGCCTCCAACCAACTGCAACTATGGGAAGATAAGAGTATTACTATAATAAGTGCAGAGCTTATACTGAGAAAACATATTTCACAGTAATCATTATGCCTAGAAGGCTCCAAGGGTTCCCCACTAGAACATATATATGGGAGTGTTAAACTTAGACTGGTTTTCAGTGCACTGTGTTCATAATATACAGTCGACTGCTGCACTGTGGTCATTGTGTGGCTCATTGTTCTTCAAACCCTCACATTCCAAGCCATTTCCCAGAAGACTGGGTGGACAGACCCTCCTCAGCCAGATGCAACCACTCCATCCACACCAAAGCTCCACCACCATGAATCATTCATAACTCGTCTGGAATCAGGAGACTCCCCTCGCGGATTTGACCCTTTGTGGTGGCCAGAAACATGTGAGGCAGGCGAGTTTATGAATGAACTGTGGCTGGAGTGCAAACTAAAGGCTTCCAGACCTTCATAACTAGCAGTGGTGGACAGTAACTGAGTAACTGAGTAAATGTAATTAGTTTCTGTACTTTAGTATTTTTTGGTGTATCTGTACTGAAGTTTCTCCGTTCTGGGCGACTTTTCACTTTCGCTCCACTACATTTCAGAGTCTAATATCCGACTTTTTCCTCCTACATTTTTATATATTTTACTCTTTTCCAAGTCTTTTTGGGCCGGTTCTTTTGGTCTATTCATCATGAAATTTACACACACTGTAAATATTTTTAGCACATACATTTTGAATATAAACAAATACACTCACCGGCCACTTTATTAGGTACAGTAAAACGTTTTTTTTGCCTTCAGAACTGCCTTAATTCTTCAGGGCAAACTTTCAACAAGGTGATGGAAACGTTCCTCAGAGATTCTGGTTGGTTATTTGAGTTCCTGCTGCCTTTCTATCATCTGGAACCAGTCTGCCCATTCTCCTCTGACCTCTCACATCAACAAGGCATTTTCGTCCACACAACTGACCGCTCACTGGATATTTCCTCTTTTTCGGACCGTTCTCTGTGAACCCTAGAGATGGTTGTGCGTGAAAATCCCAGCAGATCAGCAGTTTCTGAAATACTCAGACCAGCCCGTCTGGCACCAACAACCACGCCACATTCAAAGTCCCTTAAATCCCCTTTCTTCCCCGTTCTGATGCTCGGTCTGCACTTCAGCAAGTTGTCTTGACCACCTCTACATGCCTCAATGCAGTGAGTTTCAGCCGTGTGATTGGCTGATTAGCTATTTGGGTTAATAAGCAGCTAAACAGTGTACCTAATAAAGTGGCTGGTGAGTGCATGTGCACATATACTTTTGTGCTGGTCTTTCATGCTGTTGTTTAAGAATTGTCCAAATCCTAGTTTGTTTATGTTTGCCTTTTTGTTCCAAAACCATTTGTAAATATGTTTTGTATCCCTTAAAAATGTAATTTAACATGGTGGGTTTTTTGCTTGTTTTAAATTAAGCATTTTTCTTGCTGTGACTTTAAGACTGATATATGCAAATGAGCTCTTTTCTATATTACTCCTCATTTAAAAAGGAGTCTGGTATGAAACACTACTTATAACTTCAGCAGGAGTGGGCGGAGCTAAACTGCTGTTAGATGGAAACAGTCTGGCAGCATCGATGCTGCATATCCATGTGGATCCACAGCAGCTGTATGACCGCTTGAGAGTGGGAAATCTAATATAAATCCAATTCTAGACCAGTTTTAATGGACTTCAGGCTCATATTTTCCCAGTCGTGGGCTGGAGGTTAGGGAACCCTGAGCCTACAGGATGTGACTGAGGTGCCCTTGAACAAGCCACCTAACCCCCAACTGCTCCCCAGGCGCTGTGGATAGGGCTGCCCACTGCTCTGGGCAAGTGTGCTCACTGCCCTCTAGTGTGTGTGTGTTTGTGTTTGTGTGTATTTCACTGCACAGATGGGTCCGATTGCGGAGATGAAATTTCCCCTCTGTGGGACTAATAAGGGTCTCTTAATCTAATCTTAATCTCACCACACTGTGCCTTGTACCTGATGCTCATAGTAAACAGACGACAGCAACACGTGTGTTGAGCTGTTGATCAATAATCCACCACAGTGACTACAGTGATTAGTTTAGTGAGTCAGTCAGACTAAATCTATTTCTAAACTATCCAGCTGACTCTGCGACCGAGCTGCACGTGCACCACCATATGGCCTCTCACAGCCGCCTCACTCTCTAAGAACATTCCAGTGAACTTAGTATGACTCACATTTAATATCAGCGTGTAAAAGAAGAGACACGCGCTTTATTTACTAAGTGTCTTGCGTTTTATTTACTTACTTCATTTACGTTTTATTTATACTTCTGCACATTTTAATGCACAATCACTGGTTATTTAGCATATCGAGAAAAAATAAATAAAACATGGTCTGTACAAAAGTTATGGTACTTTTTTATTTATTTATATATATAGTTCTTTCTTTTTGAAGGATGCTTAACTTAAAAAAAGTAATTAAGTTAGAAATTGTGCACTAAAATTTGCTGCAAATGTCATATTTACGGATGTTCTCTGTAGAGGATGTGTAGACTTCTTTTCATGCAACATGGAATTTAAAAAAGCTCTAGAGAAAACGGCCCTCCTAACAACCACCTGGAAGACCTGGTAGACAGCAAAATTGCTGTGATACACTGCGAAAGAGTGGCATTGTGGACAGTGAAATGATCTTAAATGTCATCCATATATCTAATCCATATATCTTTAACACCCTTAATGTAAGATTATCCAGCTGAATTCTAGACACTTTTCACTTTTAAATAATTTTATTAAGTAAAATTTTATGAAGTCATTTTTTTTTTCACGTTTTTAACCAAATTTATTAAGTACAATGATCTCACTATAGTGGCAGATAATTCTGCTGGTTTCAAGCACATTTCTTAAAACAAGTGACATTTTCTGCCAGTACAGTGAGATCATGTCCTTAATAAAATAACTTAAAATAAAATTAAATACTCTTAAATTCAGCTTATCTCAAGATTTCTTTACTACATTTAAGATCATTTTGCTTGACAGGACACCATTTTTTGCAGTGATACTTATTTACACAAGCTTTTGGTTAACATCCCATGAAATACGCCACCATGTATTATGTTCACAATATTCACTGATCTGTTGATGCTACCATTAAGGAGACACCAATTCCAGACTCTCCAGATGCTTTGTGACAGTCTTGATCGTGAAAAGCAGTAAACAAAGTAAATTGAAATCAAAATTGATAATAAACTGATGAGTTTCGTTGGGTTTGGTGAACCAGACTGTGCTTGACTCAGTCGTGTAGGAGTTTAGGGTCAAAAAGCTAAAAGCACTCCTAGATCAGCCCTCCTACTCCGAGCACTTGGGTAAATATGACCTCACCTCTTTGGGGCAAAATCCTGTTTAACGAGCGCGCAGCAACGCAGCCTGCGGTTATTTATGTAGGAAGGTTAATGTTCTCTGACTCGGTTCCACTTAATCTCCAACCTGCATGGGTTAAGTGTCCAAAACGGCGTGAGGGCACTGATCCAGGATCAGTTTTTGCTTTCCATATGCCATTAGATCAGCCCTCCTGATCTGAGAAACTGTACCCCAGCGCTTTGCAGCAGGACTCCTGGGGGCGCTTGCGCTGCAAACCTTAGTCATTTTGCCACACCTGGATCCACATCTGTTGGCTGTTAACTGCTTTATGAAACACTGAATCACTAAAATGAAAATGTGGGCCGTAATGTGAATGAATGGAAGCTTTAGGAGAAAACTATGAATCATAATCTGTATGTATATTAATGTTCATTTCAAACTGCACACAAAGCATTTAAATGAATATGCTTGTGCTAAACTGATGCTACTTAATACGAATGCAGGTCTACTAAGGCACGTTCACGAGCTGGTCAGTTTCTACTTTGTCTTGCACACATATTCTGGCCAAGACCTCTCATCTCTGCCCTGATGCCTGCTCACATGTTCACAACACTGAATGGCTTTGTAATTTAACTGAATGAAAAGCAGAACTGGAACAGTGTCAGTTTCAGCTGAGGAGGTTTTATTATGTAATTTGAAAGATATTCAACTGCTTGATGGTTTGGGATAAAACATCTGCATAATATGTCCAAATTCTCCCAGATAGGATGTATTGAAAGGTCGCAGCCTGGATGTGCAGGTTAGCATTATGCCACAGGATAGACTCAATAACAATAACAACACAGCACTATGCAGTATCTATTAGAGTTTTTATTGCATCATTGTGGAATTTAACCACTTTTTTTTGCTCAGGGAGCTCTGGATTAAATTGCACAAAACCTTTCACTACAATTTTTTTTGTCAGATTGTAAATGTTACACACACTGCAGATTCACACTGGATTAAAATCACTCCACAATTATTACAGTCAGACTGTAAAACTACACACACTGCAGATTCATACTGGATTAAAATCACTCCACAATTATTACAGTCAGACTGTAAAACTACACACTGCAGATTCATACTGGATTAAAATCACTCCACAATTATTACAGTCAGACTGTAAAACTACACACTGCAGATTCATACTGGATTAAAATCACTCCACAATTATTACCATCAGACTGTAAAACTACACACACTGCAGATTCATACTGGATTAAAATCACTCCACAATTATTACAGTCAGACTGTAAAACTACACACACTGCAGATTCATACTGGATTAAAATCACTCCACAATTATTACCATCAGACTGTAAAACTACACACTGCAGATTCATATTGGATTAAAATCACTCCACAATTATTACAGTCAGACTGTAAAACTACACACTGCAGACTCATACTGGAATAAAATCACTCCACAATTATTACAGTCAGACTGTAAAACTACACACTGCAGATTCATACTGGATTAAAATCACTCCACAATTATTACAGTCAGACTGTAAAACTACACACACTGCAGATTCATACTGGATTAAAATCACTCCACAATTATTACCATCAGACTGTAAATCTACACACTGCAGATTCATACTGGATTAAAATCACTCCACAATTATTACAGTCAGACTGTAAAACTACACACTGCAGATTCATACTGGATTAAAATCACTCCACAATTATTACCGTCAGACTGTAAAACTACACACTGCAGATTCATACTGGATTAAAATCACTCCACAATTATTACAGTCAGACTGTAAAACTACACACTGCAGATTCATACTGGATTAAAATCACTCCACAATTATTACCATCAGACTGTAAAACTACACACTGCAGATTCATACTGGATTAAAATCACTCCACAATTATTACCATCAGACTGTAAAACTACACACACTGCAGATTCATACTGGATTAAAATCACTCCACAATTATTACAGTCAGACTGTAAAACTACACACACTGCAGATTCATACTGGATTAAAATCACTCCACAATTATTACCATCAGACTGTAAAACTACACACTGCAGATTCATATTGGATTAAAATCACTCCACAATTATTACAGTCAGACTGTAAAACTACACACTGCAGACTCATACTGGAATAAAATCACTCCACAATTATTACAGTCAGACTGTAAAACTACACACTGCAGATTCATACTGGATTAAAATCACTCCACAATTATTACAGTCAGACTGTAAAACTACACACACTGCAGATTCATACTGGATTAAAATCACTCCACAATTATTACCATCAGACTGTAAAACTACACACTGCAGATTCATACTGGATTAAAATCACTCCACAATTATTACAGTCAGACTGTAAAACTACACACTGCAGATTCATACTGGATTAAAATCACTCCACAATTATTACCGTCAGACTGTAAAACTACACACTGCAGATTCATACTGGATTAAAATCACTCCACAATTATTACAGTCAGACTGTAAAACTACACACTGCAGATTCATACTGGATTAAAATCACTCCACAATTATTACAGTCAGACTGTAAAACTACACACTGCAGATTCATACTGGATTAAAATCACTCCACAATTATTACCATCAGACTGTAAAACTACACACTGCAGATTCATACTGGATTAAAATCACTCCACAATTATTACAGTCAGACTGTAAAACTACACACTGCAGATTCATACTGGATTAAAATCACTCCACAATTATTACAGTCAGACTGTAAAACTACACACTGCAGATTCATACTGGATTAAAATCACTCCACAATTATTACAGTCAGACTGTAAAACTACACACACTGCAGATTCATACTGGATTAAAATCACTCCACAATTATTACCATCAGACTGTAAAACTACACACTGCAGATTCATATTGGATTAAAATCACTCCACAATTATTACAGTCAGACTGTAAAACTACACACTGCAGACTCATACTGGAATAAAATCACTCCACAATTATTACAGTCAGACTGTAAAACTACACACTGCAGATTCAAACTGGATTAAAATCACTCCACAATTATTACAGTCAGACTGTAAAACTACACACACTGCAGATTCATACTGGATTAAAATCACTCCACAATTATTACCATCAGACTGTAAAACTACACACTGCAGATTCATACTGGATTAAAATCACTCCACAATTATTACAGTCAGACTGTAAAACTACACACTGCAGATTCATACTGGATTAAAATCACTCCACAATTATTACCATCAGACTGTAAAACTACACACACTGCAGATTCATACTGGATTAAAATCACTCCACAATTATTACAGTCAGACTGTAAAACTACACACTGCAGATTCATACTGGATTAAAATCACTCCACAATTATTACCGTCAGACTGTAAAACTACACACTGCAGATTCATACTGGATTAAAATCGCTCCACAATTATTACAGTCAGACTGTAAAACTACACACTGCAGATTCATACTGGATTAAAATCACTCCACAATTATTACAGTCAGACTGTAAAACTACACACACTGCAGATTCATACTGGATTAAAATCACTCCACAATTATTACAGTCAGACTGTAAAACTACACGCTGCAGATTCATACTGGATTAAAATCACTCCACAATTATTACAGTCAGACTGTAAAACTACACACACTGCAGATTCATACTGGATTAAAATCACTCCACAATTATTACCGTCAGACTGTAAAACTACACACTGCAGATTCATACTGGATTAAAATCACTCCACAATTATTACCATCAGACTGTAAAACTACACACACTGCAGATTCATACTGGATTAAAATCACTCCACAATTATTACAGTCAGACTGTAAAACTACACACTGCAGATTCATACTGGATTAAAATCACTCCACAATTATTACAGTCAGACTGTAAAACTACACGCTGCAGATTCATACTGGATTAAAATCACTCCACAATTATTAAAGTCAGACTGTAAAACTACACACTGCAGATTCATACTGGATTAAAATCACTCCACAATTATTACAGTCAGACTGTAAAACTACACACACTGCAGATTCATACTGGATTAAAATCACTCCACAATTATTACAGTCAGACTGTAAAACTACACACTGCAGATTCATACTGGATTAAAATCACTCCACAATTATTACCGTCAGACTGTAAAACTACACACACTGCAGATTCATACTGGATTAAAATCACTCCACAATTATTACAGTCAGACCGTAAAACTACACACTGCAGATTCATACTGGATTAAAATCACTCCACAATTATTACAGTCAGACTGTAAAACTACACACTGCAGATTCATACTGCATTAAAATCACTCCACAACTATTACAGTCAGACTGTAAAACTACACACACTGCAGACTCATACTGGAATAAAATCACTCCACAATTATTACAGTCACACTGTAAAACTACACACTGCAGATTCATACTGGATTAAAATCACTCCACAATTATTACAGTCAGACTGTAAAACTACACACACTGCAGATTCATACTGGATAAAAATCACTCCACAATTATTACAGTCAGACTGTAAAACTACACACACTGCAGATTCATACTGGATTAAAATCATAAAACATAAAACAAATGTAGTTTCATTGGGCTTCATGACTTATAACTGGAAGAGTTTCATAAACTGTATATTGTATTACTTTGTGTAAAGCAGAACCACAGCAAAAAAAATTTAGTCATGATACTGCCTCATTTTTTCTTTTGGTCATACACAAATCTCTGAAAATCATCAAAATGTCTATGTAGTGATCACATACGCATGTGTGATTTATAACTTTATGAATCAAGTATGACTAATAAATTTACAGCTCTTAAAACTGCACTAGCACGCGTCCACGGGCTGAGCTCATGCTAAAGATTTTTGCGTGTTTCTTTTTTTAATTCGTAATTTCCTAAAAGGGTGAGTCAGAGGCTGAAGTAATGAGAGAGCACAGTGCAATATTTCATGGTCCTTTCACATTAACAAGCCTTTTAATAGCTTTCTAGTTAATGCCAACCCCCAAGGTGTCACAAAAAAGCCTGAAAATGGGCTAAAGAACGGGCACGACTTACCATTTCTTTAACTCCCCCCCCCGAAAAGCCCAAAACTGACCCTGCAGTCTCATTGCTCTTGGATATTGGCGTTTTATGCTCCCCTTGTGTGAGGAAATAGTGGTTTTAACAGGGAGGGGATTTTATAACGCTGTAACCGGCAGAGAAACAGGCATTTGAGGGTGGGAATGTGTTAGGTGTGCTTACAGGCCCACTGAGGTTAGGTGTGAATGCTGCAGAGCGGAACAATTTTACGTAAATGTAAATCCTGAAGTTCTTCAAAAGTTCAAAATTATGTTTGGATTCTGTGCAAGTACTGAGACCAGATACACGTCCAGGGGGCAGTCGTGGGCTGGAGGTTAGGGAGCTGGCCCTGTGACCAGAAGGTCGCCGGTTCGATCCCCAGGGCTGACAGTCCATGACTGAGGTGCCCTTGAGCAAGACACCTAACCCCCAACTGCTCCCCGGGCGTCGTGGATAGGGCTGCCCACCGCTCCGGGCAAGTGTGCTCACTGCCCCCTAGTGTGTGTGTGTGGTGTTTCACTTCACGGACGGGTTAAATGCAGAGGTGGAATTTCCCCAGTTGTTGGATCAAAAAAGTATCACTTAACTTGCACAGCTAGAGAAAAGAAACATACAAAGGAAATGTGGCAAGATAGAGCGATATTAAAAGGAGATAAAACAACAATGAGCGTGTTTACATGCACTCAATAAGCCAATAATAATCGGATTTTTGCAGTTATCTGATTAATCAATTGGTCATGTAAACACCATACTCCGATCAGGAATCAGATTAAAGAATCTGATGAAGAGGCTGGACTTAATCAGATTTCTCAGTACATGTAAACTCTCACTCTGATTTACCTCGGATTTCTTAGTCCACGCATGCACGAGATCAGACGTCGGATGTCATGAGATGCGGCAAAACACTTCTGGAGCGGCGCTGAAACCAAACACCAAATGAAGAATGAAATTTGTTCTATGTACCACATTATTTGTAAGTCGCTTTGGATAAAAGCGTCTGCTAAATTGTAATGTAATGTAATGTAATGAAGAATTTAAATATTCTTCACCTTTTAGACGACGCATGTTCGCATTTTCAGGTAAAGTGGTGTGAGGTTTTAAAAATAAAAAAATTTTAGTTTTTTACATTATGTTTACATCGTGTCTTCTTCTGTGAGTTTATTGGCTGTTTGCAAGGCAGAAATCTGATTACTGTCTGATTCATGTAGACCCAGAGTTTCCCCATTATCTGATTACTCAAGAGCATGTGTTAATCGGATTACTGACAAAATATGATTTTCTGCACTTTTTGGATTATTAAGTGCATGTAAACACATTTATTTACTCCACCAATTTTTCCAAAAAATGCCACATGATTAAATGGTTGAGATGTAAATTCAGAGTAGTTTGGTGTGAAATGCTCTGCTATAAAGGAACAGAACCGAACAGACTAGCCTGTCTCTTAGTGAGAACTTGTGGCGCATCATGAATCACAAAATATAAGAACGAAGGCTCTTTATGGATGTTTAGCTGAAGAACGGCAAAAAAATCTGCTTTCAAAACCGGACCAGTTTGTGTCTTCAGTCTCCAAATGTTAATGGAGTGTTTTTAGGACGAATCGTGCTCCTGTCCCAGCCTTTTAGGAACATTTTGCAGGCACCAAATTTTGAATGAGCATGTATTCACAAAAAAATCAATGAAGTTTATATTGTAAAACATCAAATATACTGTTTTCAACTTAAAACAGGTTAAACAGAATGTGCTAATCATGCCTTCTGTTTTCTTTAGAATTTCACATACTGTCCCAACTTTTTTGGAATTGGGTTTTTTGGAAAAATAAAGAAAGAAAAAAGTGAAGAACGGGTGCATTTTCTGCTTGAACCTTACTGACAGCAGGATATCTGTGGAAGGGGTCTACGGAAATATGACCTCAGCTGGCGGCCGTGCCACATTCTTACAGATACTACCACACTACAGAGACTTTCTGCCCCATGGCCACATCTCACATAAGGTATAAACAAGTACTATTTCCCAAGTATTTCACTTTTAGTGTTAGATCTTAGTCTTGCACTCTGAAAACTGTGCAGCCACTTTAATCTGGCTCTGAGTGAAATGGGCAATGCTGCCCCACAGTGGACAATTTGACAGTTAAACGTGTATTTTGTTCTACATTTTCTCAGTTTTTAGACTTCACTATAAAAGTATTGTCTGGGGTGAAAACATTGTTACACACTGATCAGGCCTGACATCCTGACCACCTCCTCGTTTCTACACTCATTGTCCATCTTATCAGCTCCACTTACTGTATATCTGCACTCTGTAGTTCTACAGTTACAGACTGTAGTCCATCTGTTTCTCTGATACTGTTACCCTGTTCTTCAGTGGTCAGGACCCCCATGGACCCTCACAGAGCAGGTACTATGACCCACCACCCAAATTCTCAGCACTGCAGTAACACTGACGTGGTGGTGGTGTGTTGGTGTGTGTTGTGCTGGTACGAGTGGATCAGACATAGCATTGCTGCTGAACACGGCATCACATTCTATACGTGGATTCTATACGTGTTCATGGTTCTATATAGAACCATTTTCTTTACTAAAGAACAGAGCCCTGCTCATGACATCCTGCATAAATAAAAACAATGCGTGGCCACATTTAGCAAATCGTGGGAACAAGATAATTAAGTCTTGGCCACGACTTAGTAAAGCATGAAAACAAGAAAATAACGTTACAACTTAGTAAGGCAGGGGAATGAGATCCTAATGCATGTCCATGACTTAGTAAAGCATAATCTCATTCCCATGCCTTACCAAGTCGTGGCCATAGATTAAGATCTGAGTCCCATGCCTTACTAAGGTGGGGTCATGAGTAAGTTCTCATTCCCATGCCTTACTAAGTCGTGGCCATAGATTAAGATCTCAGTGCCATGCCTTACTAAGGTGGGGTCATGAGTAAGTTATCTCATTCCCATGCCTTACTAAGTCAGGGCCACAATTTAATTATCTCATTCCCATGCCTTACTAAGTCAGGGCCATGGCTTAATTATCTCATTCCCATGCCTTACTAAGTAATTCCCATGTCTTACTACTTACTAAGACTTACCAAGACTACGACTTAGTTCTCATTCCCATGCCTTACCATTTTGGGGTCACGACTTAATTCTCTCATTCCCATGCCTAACTAAGTCAGGACCACGATTTAATAATCTCATTCCCATGCTTTACTAAGTCATACTGATCATGTGCCATGAATGAAATGTAGAAATATATGCTGGGAATAAATGCACTGGATTGTGAACTGGAATCGGATTATTTTGCCTTCATAATACCTGAATGTAATGTTGGTTTAAGCCGCTGGGAGGGACTATAGGAATTTAAGGAGAGGCCGAGGGAAGCTAGTAGGGCCTGTCCACGTACTGAACTGTCGAACTGCTACAAGTAGGACGGCTAGCCTCGCCGAAGCTGTGCACCCTTTGGTGGAGAGGGAAAATAAGTGAGAATAGTCAAAGAAGGGAAGCAAAAAGGCCGTCATGAATTTGGGTTTTATTTATTTTTAAATCACAACATATTTTTTGTAAATAGTCGTGTGCAAGAGTCACTGGTGGAGGATCTTTTATGGTACTGTGTGTATTTTTGATGACGGAAGTGCAATAAAGAAATGGGGAAAGAACCAATTAACCAGCCTTCAGCACAAACATCTTCTAAACAAGCCAACGAGGTAACCGCCAGGCCACTTCGAGTTCACCCCACCACACAACATGCCTACAAAACAAACTGAATAAAAGCAACAAAAAAGCCACAAAAGCCAGAGAAAATAGACGGGTTTTAAGATTTGACTTAAAAACCTCCATTGAGGGGCATTCCTTCATGAAATTCAGAAGACTGTTGCAGGTCTTGGGGCAGCTACAGAAAAGGTCCGGTCACCCTTCAATCTCATCTGAGACCGTGGAACAGCTAAGAGCGACTGGTTAGAAGATTGTAAAAATTGTGAGGTGGAATGGAAGCAGAGGGGGTCAGAGATATAGCTGGGAGCCAAGCCATGCAATGCTTTAAAAACGAATAATAAAACTTTAAATTTAATTCTAGATTTTACTGATAACCAGTGCAATGATGCAAGTACACAGGTAATGCTCTCCCTTTTCTCGGGACCAGTCAGGAGCCTTGCAGCCACATTTAGGACCAACTGCAGACGTGACAACTCTGACGGACAGATTCCCAAGTACAGCGAGTTACAATAGTCAATAGGAGAGGAAATAAAAGCATGAACAACGGTTTCCAGGTTCTTAAAAGACAGAATGCTTTTCATTTTTGCTATATTCCCAAGTTGAAAGAAGCCAACTCTCACAACAGCGTTTATTTGCTTCTCAAACTTAAGAGCCAAATCAAAGATAACGCCACATAGCTTTTCCAGGATTTCCAGAAATAATCATTTCTGCTTTGTCTTGGTTTAGGTTAAGATAGTTCTTAGGCATCTAGCAGTTCATATCTCTCAGACAATCAAAGATAAAGTGCAGAGAGCCATTTTCACCTGGTATAATCGGGAGGTAGAGCGGAGTATCATCTGGATTTTGTACTTCTGGAAAATGGACCCAAGAGGGAGCATTGTATACACAGAACAGAATAGGGCCCAAAATAGAACCCTGAGGTACCCCACAAGTAATTGGTGCTGAGGAGCAGGAAAAGTGACCCATCTTGAAAGAAAATGTTCTATGTTCCAGATAAGAGGCAAACCACTTTAGGGCAGTACCCTGGATGCCAGCGTAAAATGCTGCACTAAGAGAATCAAAATAGCACACTCCAGAATCAATGGCTAAAAATGATTCATAAAGTAAGCTGCTCTCCTGCTGGATGATGTTCTGCACATTTTTCACAAAAAAAAAAAAAAACTAAACAAAAAGCAACCTCTCCAACACACACTGTCAGTGGGAAACACAATGGGAACGGGTGGGAAAAGGTTCTGAAGAGCTGCTTACTTTGACCACAGCAGCTCTGTTCTCTCCTCCAGCACCTCTGTAGAACAAAGGAAGCATGGACTGCCTGATCTTCTACTTATAGCACCTCCACCTGGCTGAAAAGCTGAAGAGTCTTTGCACTGGAATTAAACTAGCATAGCAGACTTTTAGGTGGAACCTGTAATAACTCTGTGACCGAGTATGTGTGGGATAAGCAGAAGAAGGGCAGAAAGAGAAAGGGCCTTCTGTTTCACATGTTTGTCTATTTATTTCTTTAAGATTTTCAGCTTTAAAGAAACATTCAGTGTAAAATAAAACACATATACACTGTATATAAACACAACTTACTGTCAAAAAAAAGCACCGTTTCTCAAATAGAAACGCCGGTATTGGAAGTATTGATACGACTGTTTACCATCTAACCAAAGGTAAAAGTGATGCATGAAACATCAGTTATCAAACTACTTCAGAAGACCTCCCTGAAGAGAAAATACCCCAAAACAAAGCATTTCACACACATACCAAGAAAATATCAAAACATAGATGATAAAATGCCAAAAATGTTCAGACACAAGCTTGCAAAACGTTGCCTTCCTAAGGCCTTTTCGGACGGGGTATGTTTTCCATGGGGAGGTGGGTAACGCCAGTTTACCTCAGGACATCTGTTACGTTTATGACCAGCTACTCGATTTGCTTGCTGCCTTCACTCCAGAAAAAGACTAGAAACAATGTTAAAACATTTAATTTAGCCATTACTTGTTTTAGCTGGTCATTTGCCTCACTGTCTTAGGTGAAGGCAGTGCGTCAGGACAGTAAGATCAAGAGTAGTGACCCTTATTAGTCCCTCAATGGGGAAATTTCACTTCCGCATTCTAACCCAGCCGTGCAGTAAAAAACACATACAGACTAGTGAACACACACAATAGGGGGCAGTGAGCATACTTGCCTGGAGCAGTGGGCAGCCCTATCCACAGCACCCATGGAGCAGTGGGGGGTTGGGTGTCTTGCTCAAACGCACTTCAGTCACCTACTGTAGGCTGGTTCCTCACTTACAGCCCACGACTGCCCCATAACAATACACATTTGCCTGATTTTAGCCACAGAGAACAATGAGGCTGAAGTCCTATTCCTATTTGCCAGCTTCTTGTTCAAACTTTCCCGTTCCACCTTCCATCTGGCGTCATAATAATAATTGCTACACTACTTAAGATGCAACAGGAAAATCTGAACAAGAGACTTAAGCTTAGTTAGAGAGCACAAGTAAATGTGCCTTCATACTGGAGGAACTTCTTTTCCACAGGATACAATAGCGTTTTACCAACACGTCAATTCAGGATTAATATAACCTGACGTTATTTTTACAGCTTCTTTTACGGAAGGTAAAAAGGCACCGGAATCTTGTCACAGAAGCAAGCAGTCTGTAAAAATGACTGACATGGCGCATTGGGATGGGACTAAAATCACTGAGAAATGTCGGTAATAACCACATTACCCACCTCCTCATGTAAAACTAATCCAGTCGGAATAGGGCTTTAGCATAAAGCCCCCATCTCAACAACGCAATTTCGGAAGCCATCATTCTTTGAATAGCTAAACTGGGATACATGAGTAAAAGACAATAATAAGAAACACAGAGGGAAACAGGCCATTAACAGTTACTCTGCACGGCTTGAGTGCTGAATGATGAACAACGTTCAATGTGCTTCATCACAGAATGACCCAACGTTATCAACCAGTTTCTATTCTCAGGGCCACAACGACAGTTGAAAAACTGTTCATGGGGAGACTCCAGCACATAAACGAGCACAATCTTTTTTACCCATTTCTATCAAGTTCAGATGTCTCGTTCTGCAGGTGCCTGCCTACTCTGGTAAACAAAAAAAAATGGATATAAGAACTTCCGAGTCATGAGTTTTTCAAGTACAGTAATCGTGTGGTGAATGCCTTCCTGGGATGGTTTAAAAGTGGAGGTTACTGTAGTTCCTGAAATGGAACCAGTGACTAGTGATGCCTCCCATGGCAGCGTTTTAGGTCCTTTGTTATATTTTATTATCTCGTTTTAGGCCAGAAGGCCTCTTTAACTATACAGGAGCATGTGAATGTAATAGTTTTCCTGCTAACTGATTCCTTCTGAAAATAAAAAGTGTTTCCTCTAAAAAATGATCCTACAACCACATCCTAAAGCAGGAATGTTAAACTGAGGACCTTTCAGGCCAAAAGCTGTGGAGATCAGCGTTTACCCTCAACTAACACTCTGAATTCAGTTCATGAGGACCTCGCCGACGAGCTGAATCAGGCGTGCTTAATGAGGCAGTGTGCTGAAGTCTGGCCCCGTGAGGACTGGAGCCTGACACGTATCCTAAAATAACTCTTGTTTCTGTTTTAATGGTATTTTAAACATTTGAACGTCTTCATTAGGAATATCAGGACCTGGGCCTTCTATTAATTATGCATTCTAATGCATTTGCATTGTTTTACCCCCAACGTTTGCAAACGATCAGCACCAATCAGTAACTCACTCCAGCTCTAGTGTAGTTAGTAAGTTACAAAATAAGATGGTTATAGTCATATTTTCTTATTTCACGTTTTGTTCAAAATATTGAGAGTGTTTACATGCACTCGATTATCCAATCACAAATAGTCACGTAAGCAGCACGATCTGATTACTCAGATCAGAGTAAGGTCTAGAGAAATCCAATCGATTAAGAAATCCAGTAAAGAGATGCTGGATTTTAGCTCAGTAATCAGACTGCTCAGCGTGCGTGAACTCTTACTCTGATTTCTTTCGGATTTCTCAGTCTGAGCATGTGTGAAAACAGACGGCGGTACTGGAAATTAAGCGAGACACAGCCACACTTTTGGAGCGATGCTGAAACCAAATACATGCCTGACGAAACGAAGGATTTAAATCATCTTCATCTTCTAGATGATGTGTGTTCATATTTTCAAGTGGCTCAATGTCTTTTTTAAAAAGAAGCCGTGGAAGTTTGAGTTGTACATTACGTTTACGTCACGTCTTCTTCGATGAGTTTATTGGTCGGTTGCAAAGCATAAATCAGATTATTGTAGACCTGGAGTTTTCTCATTATCTGATTACTTACGTCGACTGATTACGATGCGTCGATCGGATTACTGACAAAATCTAATTTTCTGCAGTTATCGGGTTATTAAGTGCATGTAAACGCACTCACTGATACCAAATCATTAACCCAGTATCATGAATGGATTCGAGTCTACACTCCTATCTTCACCTTCACTGATGGCAGAACATAATTTGGCTATACACAGATTCCGTAAACCTGCAAACGTCCTGTCATTTAGCACATCCGACAAGTCATTTGAAGGCCTTGCCATGTTTTGGAGCATTCATGTTAACCACAGAAGGGCAACAGGTGACCAGGAGCATAGCTGGGTACCCCTTAACTATGATGTCCATAGCAAAGATCACTGTAATGCTGTTTCTTGTCAGTTCTGGATAAACCCAAGAAACCCAATGTCCACCAAGACGCTAAATTATAGCAGAGTGGCCAGCAAACTTCTATGTAAACTCAAGTGTCGTGAGCTTCCACCTCTTTCTTAATACATTTGTGCAACTTCAAACTGTTAGAATGTCTGAAGCTCTTCTCACAATCTGAGCAGTAATACGGTTTTTCTCCCGTGTGAATGCGCTGGTGTGTTTGAAGATGACTCGGCAGGGTAAAACTCTTGCCACACTCTGGGCAGTCGTACGGTTTCTTTCCCGTGTGAGTGTGCTGATGTTGTATGAGGTTACTCAGTCTAGTGAAACTCTTCCCGCACTGCGAGCACTGATGTGGCTTCTCTCCGGTGTGAATGCGCTGGTGTGTTTGTAGGTAACTCTGTGTAGTAAAGCTCTTCCCGCACTCTGAACAGTTATACGGCTTCTCTCCCGTGTGAATGCGCTGGTGTCGCTGGAGATGACAATGTCGATTAAACCTCTTCCCGCATTCTGAGCAGTCATATGGCCTCTCTCCGGTGTGGACGCGCTGGTGCGTTTGCAGATGACTCCGCTGAAGGTAACTCTTTCCGCACACAGAGCAGTGGTGAGGTCTCCGCTTTTTCTGAGCTTGGGTCACGCAGAGCGAATCACCGGACGTTTGCGGAAAACTGAAAATCCGAATGGGGCCCGTGGTCTGCAAGGTGAACTCATCTGCTGACAGCAGTATAACATTCATTTCTGGAAGAGAAAAAATAATTTAAACTCTGTGCAAAATGTGACAAAAGCACGAAATACAACTGTTGACGATTGTATCTCATACAAAGACATAATTTATTGTCAGTTTATTTCCAAATAGACATTGAAAAAAACAATGTTTCGGCACATTTTAATGCCCAATTATTTATCGGCTGAATTTAATATGGTAAAAAATGGCCACTCTTTTAGTTGGCAAGACTCCCGTTGGGACAGTCGTGGGCTGGAGGTTAGGGAACCAGCCCTGTGACTGGAAGATCGCCGGCTCGATCCCCTGAGCTGACAGTACGCGACCACCCCCAACTGCTCCTTCGGGCGCTGTGGATAGGGCTGCCTAACGCTCTGGGCAAGTGTGCTCACTGCCCCCTAGTGTGTATGTGGTGTTTCGCTGCACGGATGGGTAAAATGCAGAGGTGAAAATTCCCTGTTGTGGGACTAATAAGTGTCACCTAACTTAAAAACATAACCTCCATGGGTTACAGACTGATTAAACAAAAGGAATCAGGCGTGCTTCAATCCGTTTATGATGGCAGGTTTTCATTCACTCACTGATAAGACTGGACATCTCTGCTTTACACGTTTCTTGTAGCCAGCTAACAGACTTTCTCTTCTTGATATTTGATTTGTTTTTTCTGTTTTTCCTTGCAGAACTCATGGAGGTCATGGACACTCACATGTTGCACATCTTGCTCGAAACTGACCCACAGTTTTTTTTTACAATAGTATTGATTTACAATACGGTTCTACATAGTGGTGGGAGATACAGTTTCAGGTACACTGGATACATTTCTTACATTTACGGCATTTGGCTGACGCTCTTATCCAGAGCAACTTACAGCTTGATCAGTTTACATAGATAGGCCATGGCGGTGTTAGGAGTCTTGCCCAAGGGGCTCTTATTGGTATAGTGTAGGGTGTTTGCCCAGGTGGGGATTGAACCCCAGTCTACAGTGTAGAAGGCAGAGGTGTTAACCACTACACTAACCAAGTTTCTTCTCCCTTTATAATGAAATCGGTCAGGACTCTACAAAGTACTGACAATATACACAATCCACTCAGAAAAGTGAGCTATATGCTACTGTATTATGCCATAATTATCGTGATAATAATGATATATATGCTCACATTGCCCAGCAGGGCCACTTCTACATAACCTTAACAGAACACTTGGAAAATGTCAGGGTCTCGAACGAACAATGACCTGCTTAGTGTCTTTACCCCTTTATTTTTTAACTGAACACTTGAGGCTAATGTTCACAAACTGCATGCCTCAACCATCACACGTGCCTCAGACCAGGTTCAGCTGTTAAGTCTTCTCAACATAGACTTGACTTTGTCTGTTCACTGTGATTATTTAGCCACTGAATGCAGTTTGAGGCAAGTGTGTGGTTGGTTAGTGTAGTGGGTAACACTTCTGCCTTCTACGCTGTAGACTGGGGCTCAATCCCCAACCAGGGCAAGCACCCTACACTATACCAATAAGAGTCCTTGGGCAAGACTCCTAACACCACCTTCTCCTCGCTGTGTAAAATAATCAAACTCAGTCGATCTGGACAAGAGCGTCAGCCAAACGCCATAAATGTAAATACAAGTGTGTGATGACTTGCAGTTTGTTGGTGTTACATTCATGACTCTTCTAAGCTTCATAACCCGAGACACACTAAAGACGAAACCTTCAGACACTGAAGATGTTTTGGCAGACTGACCACATTTAGGAGGAGAAAAACTGTAAATTAGATGTTTGTCCAGTCAAATGAATCTACCTGTAGTGACCAAACCGGCCCATCCACAACTCACCTTGCTCTCGGGTCGGCTTTGGCTTTCCCCACTAAATTTACACGTTACAATATAATTTACATGCGTCCTGAATAACGTCTGTACTGTTTAACCATATTGGCACACATGTGCACATCTAACATGGCTCTTTTTACACATTTATATTGTTTTCATAATGTTTATGAAGATCTACATGCTTACAAAAGATGGTTCTTTTAAGGTTCTTTAGTAAAGCTAATGGTTCTGTTCAGGACCATGAGTTTTATATAGAACCATTTTGTGCATAAAAGCTGAACTGCACAGTGAAATGGTTCTTCAGACTAATGGAGATGGTGTTTCTGTATCACACCAAAAAGGGTTCTTCTACTGCTACTAGCAGAACCCTTTTAGCTGCAACACAGAACCATTTCCAAAAAAAGGTTCTACAGAGGATGTGTTGTACATGCTCCTTTATCAATCTGAAGAACCACTACACCATGCAAAGAACCATCTAAGCATGAAATGGTTTTCTTCACGGTTCCATACAGAACCCACTGTCTTAACTAAAGAACCCATGAAGAACCATCTTTAAGTGTGTGCTCCACAAATCCGTAAAGGAGCACCCAATGCACCGAAAGGGTTTCTCTGTATGACACGATGTGACACTGAAGGACCTGATTTGACCGTAAAAGAAAACAGAAGAAGCACATTGAACTGAAGTCTTCAGGACCAACTTGGCAACATCTGCTAGAACACAAACACTCATATGATCTCCACCGGATACACTGAAGTACCACAATGAAATCTAGTAGCCTCTTCAACTCCTTGGGACCACCGGTGGTTCCAAACCGCACTTGGTCATGGTCTTCATAACGTTCATATTCCATAAGCTCCATTCAGAAGCTGGGCGTCGTGTGAGGCTGTAGTTCTTCTCTCCAGTCTAATAGACGGTGACGTCATTTTAAACCCTTATAATAAAAGAAGCTGAACTTTGTTTTTCTACTGAAAGTCGACACGTTTTTCCCCAAATCTGGGCTCTAAACTATAAACAGACGGATCTGTAAAAATGATTTTTATGAAATAAAACAAAGAGCGTCTGAGATTTTTGGCTTTCAGCGGTAAACTGTTAGTGTTTATGTGTAGATCATAAAACACATGTTCTGTTAATTTGAGGGTCTTTAACCCAAAAATAAATAAATAACAATAATAATAATAATTACATTTATTTCTTGCAGTTACTGAATAATTTACTCAACAATTTGGTCAGATGGACAAACTGCACTCCACTGATCTTTCAAAAACTCCTTTTTCAATGAATGGCTGTGACGTAAACAGAGTCGTTCAGTGTGGTTTGGTGCGAAACGCTCAGTTTTAGAGAAACTTACCATCAGAACCGTTCACAGTGGTGGTGATAGGAACCAGACGTCCACCTCTAAAAGCTCCCTCACAGAAAGTCACTACATGAGATGGTCATGAATTCACTGCCTGATGTCTGAGACGCTGTTTTATCATAGTTTTGTAATGAATGTTTGGCTTAAGAGGGCCTGGGTTCGATTCCCCGGCCGGGTAACCGGGGTCCGGTTTGCATGTTCTCCCCATGTCTGCGTGGGTTTCCTCCGGGTTCTCCGGTTTCCTCCCACAGTCCAAAGGCCTGCAAGCGGCTTAGAAAATGTATGTGTGTGTGTGTTTAGCTTAAAATGTACTTTCAGCCATTTCTATTTGATGGTGTAGGGCTAAAAGTAGGTCATTATGAGGCAAAATAATCTCCAAAGAAAACTCAGCGTCAGATTTTGGATATTTATAATTCAATATTTAGATGTCAATAATATTATTCCTACTAGTCAAAGTGGATTCTAGATATGCACAACTGTACTTCAGGGATCTGAAACTATACATATCTCTAATGCACATTATAGCCTGACGAGTCATCGCTGAATCAAAGATGAACTGAATTAGTATTTCTGCAAGTCAAATTTCAATTATGGATATACCTGGAATTTTTTCTTTACTAATGAAAGTGTAGCCGGAAATTTCACCAGTCGCAACGAAAGTGTAGACATCTGTAATTACAATTTTTAAAAATAAAACAATAAGATATTTCATAATCGCACCTTCTTGAGCCTCAATTTAACAATATTGATTTTAAATCAATTATACAGAATTCCAGGCACCACAGAACAGAAGAGCTCATCCTCACAGTCATGTGACGCTTTTTTTACACAATTTTAACTGCAATAATCTAAACATGATTATGAAATATATGAATTCAGTTACGTAACGTTCCCCAGGAGTCGTGTCACTGGCGTCACCGCGTAACAGAAAGTCTCTTATTTTGAAATGAAAGTCACACCGATGACATCACTGAACCCCCTTTCCCCTGTTTTCTGAGGATCCATGAAGAAAAGCTCATGGTGAGTCTACTGTGTGTCTCAGTTCTCAGAGATTCTCTCATTCAGCTCATGATCTCATACGAAGCTCTTAGCTGACGTCACTGGTGTGACCGACTTTCTTCTTAAAAAAAAGAAGAAAAACGGAAGATAAATGGATTAAAGTTTTAGCGGACGTTCCAGGATGGACCATGAGGTGGTTTGATGTTCTGTAGCAGCCGTTTTCTGTAAAATGCGTTTTTCATGGAAAACGTCACCGGTGTGACTTTTCTCGTGTGTGACACCGATGACGATCGGTAGCACCGGTGACCCCCTATGGACAGATGGAAAGGTGGACGTTCCTGTAGAGCGACCCTATTGCAGGCATCTATACTTGTAGTAGTAAAAATGTAATTATAGATGAGACAGAATGAATCACATGCCAATCAAAGGTAAGAGGACTAGTCTAAATGACCTCATGGGTGTCACCCTGGCAATATAACCGGCTGAAATGCCTTTATAGACGCGCACACTTGACATGACTGGTAAAGAAGCTGTTTTGTACTGGTATAAACTGCACTTCAGATCTTTCACTCATAAAAACAGCTACAGCTGGTGCAGTTTTTGGTCAAAACGGCTTGCCACACATCACCCCTGCGCTGAAGTCTCGACACTCGTCCACTCCACACCAAGCCACTCTGAACGGCTCTGTTTACATCGCAAACACCTGAGCATGAGCAGGAATTTTGAAAAGCTGGTGGAATTCCCCTTTAGGCTCCGACTGGCGTCGACACAATGTGGCAGGTTTGCCCCCCAAACCGAGAGAAGAGCCGACGGGGCTCTGCGGCTTATCCGGGAAGCGGGCGCCTCTGTGTCGGTTTGTCGGAGCGACGGTGGGAAACACGACAGAAACGACGAGGAAAAAGTGGTGAACAGCTGCTTACTTCCCCCCGCTCAGCTCCTCTTTCTCTCCAGCAGCACCGAGGAGGTGCGAAGGGACTCCCGAGTCCGGTCTTCTCCTCCTCCTCCACCTTCGGGTGGAGGGAGAACCGCAGTTAAGGAGGGAGCGCCACCAGCAGGCCCGGAGTGGCTTTTCGTTTTTATCCCACCCGTATTCCGGCAAACCCCACCTCCTCCACTACGAGCGGGTGGAAGATCAGAGCTCAGGGGTCTGACCTGACCCGCCCACCGAGAGGGGCTTTTCACCTCACCCCTCATTAAAGATAAACACGAAGGAAGCATCAGACAACGACTGACCACATAGTGGACTAATGCAGCCCTGATTGGAGAATGAAGCCACGCCCCCGTGTGTGTGTGCGTGTGTGTGTGTGTGTGTGTGTGTAACTATCGGCCCTCCCCGCATTTTGTTTGCCCTCTCCAGTCAGTGACCACCCACACAGCACTGCACTTCCACCTTTTAAGGTGGAACGGGGAAATTCGAACAGGGAGCTGAGGCACCGAATGTAGTCTTAACTGTTGCACCTTTTAAGGTGGAACGGGGAAATTCGAACAGGGAGCTGAGGCGCCAAATGTAGTCTTAACTGTTGCACCTTTTAAGGTGGAACGGGGAAATTCGAACAGGGAGCTGAGGCACCGAATGTAGTCTTAACTGTTGCACCTTTTAAGGTGGAACGGGGAAATTCGAACAGGGAGCTGAGGCACCGAATGTAGTCTTAACTGTTGCACCTTTTAAGGTGGAACGAGAAAACTTCGCATGACAAAACCATCAGGTTTAATAGTTTCTGTGGCAGGGCGGTTCAATTCCCCAAAAGCCTGGTGGAAAGAATGAACGGCTACTCATTTCTCAAACCAAAGACAAAAGAGACGTAAGATCTGAGTTTAAGTGTTTAAGAGCATTGTTCCCCAGCGGGCTGCCAACACTGGAGTAGCCAGCCAACATGGGATCCCTCGAATACCAGGGGGTATTTGCCCACCGTGCATGAGGATTTGAGAAGTCATTTACATCTTTATAACAATCACAGACCGGAACTTGCTTTTTGTTTTATGTTAAAAAAACATTGATTTTTAAAGGTTGGTTAACCCCGTCAGTGACCAGGGCCCACCTGAGGGTCCCAAGTTTTATTTCACCATTCTACAAGTTTTGAACAGATTAGCCCGTTTGCAATGAAGTCCCTGTAGCTACTGAATAATAAGGAGTATAGTCTGTATGTATGTAGTAAGTGTGTAATAAAGCATGTAATAAATCTGGGATTTTAAGGGGTTAATGTCAGTAACAATACAGAGAAGCACAGGAATAAAGGGATACGTAATAGATAGAGAAAGAGAAAAGACACTGAATGCATCAAGTAAGCGTTATCTGTCGAGAATGTCGTCTTTTTATTATACCAGTTTTCAGTTATCATCAAATAGTGTTTGGACTCCCAAGATAAATTTTAAAAAGTGCCTTTTGTTACAGAATGCAGCGAGTAAAATCAATACATTTATAAGATCATCATCATCCTCATCATCATCATCATCACATTTATCTATATGGCATCCTTCCCATGCTCAAGGATGCTTTAAAATCAATACATAATCAATAATACATAACACAGAACACACACACACACACACACACACACACACACACACACACACACACACAGGGGAAAGTCTCAGACTGTAACTATGGTGCGTCACACAGGAGACCCGGGAAGCCTTAAAGGCCGAACACGTCCTTCGTCACAAAGGGGAAACATATTCCTGCAGCTGAACTCCGCCAGTCCAATCCAGGCAGCCTCACAGCTGCAGTGCAGCGACAGCCAAGCCAGCTCAGGCTGCGATGTCACATCGATCAGGTCCCCTGTCCAGAGAGCCCCGTAGCTGTGATGCGGCGTCACTCAAGCAGCCAGTCCAATAAGCCCCTGAGCCACAGCTGGAAAGTCACTCTCGCCTGCTGTCTCAGTGGATATGATGGCAAATTCCTCAGGCAAACATCAAAACAAACACACACACAATACAAAACTAATGGAAAACCAGCATCCGAACAGTACAGAAAACAGAGCTATCATCAAGGATACTGTCAACTACACAGCTTGAGAAAGGCCGAAATTCTTTCTATGAAACCCAGTTTGCCTCAGATTGCTCCAGAGTGTGAAGGGTCAGATCACACTGACCCAGCAAAAACCTCTTTTTAATGTGGACACACTGGTGTTTGCTGGGTCAGCGCTCTGGCCAGATATCTAAGACATGTTTGGTGTCCGAAGTTTGATCATTTCGTATTTCGCTGGAGCTCTGAGGTTAAATATTGTGGACGTCTACGGTACCGTGCAAAAGTCCGAGGCTGACCATCTTTTAGGTTCCCAGTCAAAAAATTACAAGTTATTCATTTTTCAGGAGATGTTTCTGAGAAGGTTAGACAGTCCACTCATAAGGAAGGAGAAAGCCAAAGGAAAATATTCAGAATATTGGTATTTCTGGACTTATTACAGAAAACGTGACTCCCAAGAACCATTCAAGAACCTGGTGGAGACCAAAAGTGTCCCCGTCAGGTAAACAACACGTAAAGCGTTCATCTCTGAGAGAGAGGAGAAAATCAAGCACTGACCCAAGAATGACCCACCACCCAAATAGTACCTGCTCTGTGAGGGTCCATGGGGGTCCTGACCACTGAAGAACAGGGTATCAAAGTATCAGAGAAACAGATGGACTACAGTCTGTAACTGTAGAACCTATAGAGTATAGACCTATACAGTAAGTGGAGCTGATAAAGTGGACAGAGAGCGTAGAGGTCATGAAGTTGTACCTGATCGGTGTATAAGCATATAATGTGTGACTGTGATCATCAGCTATGGTGGAGAGCAACCTGATCTCCACTTCTCAACATCACCTATTCACCTATTCATTTGGGCACAACATTTTCACTTCTGACCCTGAGCAGACCACAAACCCAGCGTAGAGCGGCTGAGCGAATGTGGTCTGGACTCTGTGGAGGAGCACCATCGCATCAGAGACGCTGTAGAAGGACAGAATTCCTGCCCTGTGGTCCACATAGACCCCTATCCTAGAGGAGCTGGACGCCTTGCGGATTTCTGTTTCTGTTTTGCGGTGTCGGAACGAGAAGCTGGACGGAGTGCAGAACAATCTCCAGGAGTGGTCACCTCGTCCAAACAAGCACTCGTCACCTTTTCCCTTCCTGCGAACGGTTTTATACGACACAGCGACAGAAACCCCTGTAGCCCCGCTCCACTCAACCTCCCAGTAGCAGCGTCCGGTCACGCTCTCTCTGCACAGCACTTGGAGGTAGTGGTCAAATCTGTCTGGGTGGTCAGGATACGTGTGTGCCTTTTCACTGCAGGTCACCACGGTGTTCCCCTCAGACAGTCGGAGGTAATTATTTGCTGTTGTTGGATCCAGTGTGAGCCCACGGGAGTCTGAGGGGCAAAGAAAAGGGAATCTCAGTTAAAATGCCAGTAAAATCCTGTAAACATGCGGATCATTAAAAACTGGCCTCCGAATTCAGTTCAGAGTTCAGTTACATCTAGAGGGAACGTGTGAAGTAACCGTGGAATTGCAGGCCTTTATGTGTGTAAATACACAGCAGTAAGCAAAAGTTTAGGCTCCCCTCCTCAAATAACGTTTTGTTGTTTGTGTGCCGAGTGTGAATAAGTTAACACGTCCTGTACAGAGAGCACAACAATGCACATTTAATACAGAATTACTGCTTATTTACTTCATTTCATATAGTGGGAAAGAAACACACACAATGAGGCCGGTGCAAAAGTAATGACACGTTTTATACTGTGTGCTTTATGGTTTCTCCCCAACATGTTAAACTCAGCAAATAACCTGAGATTTTGTGCATTAAAATGTGCGGATGTGGCATATTTACGCGTGAGGTGTCTTTACACTCATCTTGTGTTTGTTATATTCATGTTTTTCTTAGGGTGGCAGGGTGGCAGGGTGGCAGGGTGGCGTGGTGGGTAGCGCTGTCGCCTCACAGCGAGGAGGGCCTGGGTTCGATTCCCCGGCCGGGTGACCGGGGTCCTCTCTGTGTGGAGTTTGCATGTTCTCCCCATGTCTGCGTGGGTTTCCTCCGGGTTCTCCGGTTTCCTCCCACAGTCCAAAGACATGCAGTCAGGCCAACTGGACAGGCTGAATTGCCCCTGGGTGTGAGTGACTGTCTGTGTCTGTCTGTCTGCCCTGCAATGGACTGGCGACCTGTCCAGGGTGTATCCTGCCTTCCGTCCAAAGACCGCTGGGATAGGCTCCAGCACCCCCCTGCGATCCTGACGGAGAAGCGGCTTGGAAAATGGATGGATGGATGGATGGATGTTTTTCTTTATATCTGTTATCTCTTAAGCTCTCTTTTCCTCTGTTGTGTCCTGTTGAGGGCCTCTCTCGCCCCCTCCCTCAAAACAGGGAGCTAATGTATAGAATAGCATGCCAATGGGATGAGAGCAGTAGTTCCTTATGGGATCTGTTTGCTTTAGAATAAACTTCTCCAGATATGGGAATGTATGGATGTGTGTGTGTCTCTAACCAGGTTATGTATGTGCGTCCATTCAGCCTATAAGAGCAGAGGCAGCTTGGACGAGAGAGATCCCGCCTTCGGCCTTCGGGACTCTCACAGGGCTTTAGCACTATCTGAT
>NC_051212.1:8418137-8515637 GCF_015220715.1 Pygocentrus nattereri
TTTTGGAAAATAACAAAAAGAAGAAAAACAGGATTGTATGATGGAAAGAGTCCTGGCTAGTGGGCAGGTTGAGTATAAAAAGTTAATTAACTAAAAACAATAAGCAAACTTTGGACTCAACTAAGAAGCCTGAGTTGTGTGAATTTCTAAGCCCTCAAGTTAAATCAGCTCAAGAAAAGCCATAAAATCAGTTACTAAATCACTTTGAGTTGAGCTGACCGCTCATGTTCAACAGCGAAGAAGAAAATGCTAAACCAACTTCCAATACGGAACTTTGGAAGGTGTATAAAAAATATGTCTGGAGGTTGAAAACAAGTTTTCTGAAAAGAATGGAAGCTCGAATAAAAAAGGCACAGAGTGGACACACTAAATACTGAAAATCTATATTTCGTTGTTGAGGCTGTATTTTTATCATGCATGCATCCTAATTAAGATGATGTTTTCCTGTTGTAACGAAGAATCAGCTGGTGACTCCTCAGACAGGAGAAGAATGGTGACTGATCCTGAAACAGCTCTGCTATAAACCTCCTTATCTCGTTCTCCTCCTATTCCAAAACTGACCTTGTGAGACTCTACAGCCTTTCTCAGCTGCTGAAGCTCCTTCTCTCTCTCCTGGATTCTTTCTCGGCATTTTTTCTGAGTCTCCACCAAAGGTTTCTGTACAGAAACAAGAAAAAAGAAAAGACAACTCATAATTCACCCCCACTGTGTTTTAAAATGAAGTAATCATGTATTATTTTGTCCATCATGTCCCTTATAGTGCCTTAACAGTCATGTATTCACCTGTGTCACTCTGTGTCTTTGTCAGGTCTCGTGCTTGTTCACGTTCTGTCCTTATAGCCTGTTTTCCTCAGTCAGAGCCTGTGTGCTTATGTTTTTACTCTGGACGTAGCAGGTTATGTCTACTGCGCTGCTTTCTCTGGTCAGCTAACCTTGTGCTGCTCATTCATTTCACTAAACCCCAACACTCACACTTACATCTACTCATGTCAAACAACCCGTTGTCACAAATGTGTCTGGGATCATACGTTTCTCTCTGGGATTTTCTGTCTGGGATGCTTATGAGCGAACGCTGTTGTCTTTATAGTTTACATGTTTTTGTCAAAAGAGACAGAAATTCAGAAAAAAACGCCTCAACTGGCACAACGAAAGAGACAATTCAGCTACTTTAAGGTCACCTATTGCTGACACGTGTAATTGTACTCTCACAGCTTGTATAATCTACATAGAAAAGCACTGACCAATAGAAAGCCCAGTGGCAAGCACTGCACACTCTACACACACACACCCATATACATCTCTACATCGGTCTATTGAATTCAGAACCATTAGCCAACTGTATTTTGCACACAGAGGAATTAGACCTCTGCATTTAACCCGTCCGTGCAGTGAAACACCCACATACACGCACGCTAGGGGCAGTGAGCGGTAGGCAGCCCTATCCACGGCGCCCGGGGAGCAACTGGGGGTTAGGTACTTCAGTCATGGACTGTCAGCCAAGGGGATCGAACCAGCGACCTTCCCTAACCTCTAGCCTACGACTGCCCCCATATATATATATATATATATATATATATATATATATATATATATATATATGCCCTGCAATGGACTGGCGACCTGTCCAGGGTGTATCCTGCCTTCCGCCCGAAGACTGCTGGGATAGGCTCCAGCACCCCCCCGCGACCCTGACGGAGAAGCGGCTTGATGGATGGATGGATATATATATATATATATATATATATATATATATATATATATTTATATATATATATATATTTATATATATCCATACATTGTATGTAAATTTCATGATGAGTAGACTAAAAGAAATGGCTTAAAAATACGTGGAAAGTAGGTTCCACTGATTTACATTGCAAGTATGTTTACAAGTTTACAAGTATGTTTTTTCCTTCTCCTGCCTTTAAGCTTTAAATTTCCCTTTTTGTTCGGATTGTAACTTTACAGGAGAAGGAATAAAGACCATCTTTACTTTTAATGTATGTCAGTGGAACCAGACTTTTTCCTGAGCCAATGTGGGCCGTTTCTTTTGGTCCATCCATCATAAAATTTACACCCAATCTAAAGGACAACAGGTTTATTTCCAAATTACGTCAAAAACTGAAAAACGACAAAAATGGAGATATGAGGTTTTGTTCTGACAGCAGCGACATGTAGTGTAGATACGGTGCTGATCCACACGTTTTGAGGAGTTCTTGTAAGGGTTTCTCACCTGTTTGTCAGCTCTTTCTGTTGCAGTTGACACGGTGTCGTGTCCTTTATGATCATCCAACATACACAGCATGCAGATGCACTGCTGGTCAGTGCGACAGTAGACCTCCAGCAGCTTCTCATGCTCAGAGCAGATCTGCTCCTGGAGTCGTCTGGACGCTCCGACCAGCTTGTGCTTCTTAAAGGCGGGAGATTCGTAGTGAGGCTGGAGGTGAGTTTCACAGTAAGAGGCCAGACACACCAGACAGGAACTGCAGGCTTTTCGTTTCCTCCCAGTACAGAAATCACATTCCACGTCTCCGTCTTCAGGTCGGGAAGAACAGTGAGCAGGAGGATCAGCCTGGAGCCTTGCCTCCTTCATTTTCTCCACAATGTCAGCCAGCATGGCGTTTTTACCCACAACAGGCCTTGGGGTGAAGGAGTTTCTGCACTGAGGGCAGCTGTAGGTTCCCTTCTGATCCTCCTGATTCCAGCAGTCATGAATACACACCATACAGAAACTGTGTCCACAGGGAATGGTCACCGGATTCTTCAGTAGTTCAAGGCAGACTGGACAGCTGAACTGGTCCTGAGCCACTGAAATGCTGGCCTCTGCCATTTTACAGAAATTATATACGAAAAGCAGTAAGACTCACAGTCCCAAGCAGCAGCTCAGAATTGTCTTTTTCCTGGTTCTGAGTGAGATCCCTGCGCAAAGCAGGGTGGTCTGATATGTGTAAGGAACACAGACCCCAACAAACAAACCAGCAGCCTCAAAAACAGATGACAACCATCCTTCGGTGTAAGTGTCTCATTAAAAAGAAAAATCCAAACACATCATTTCGCACTGGCAGACCGTCACACGTCCAGATTACATAAAAACAGGGATCAGTTTCGGTTTCATTTCTGCTGTACTGAGAGTAGGAGTGGCTCAGAGCAGGAGCAGGACAGAGAGAGAGAGAGAGAGAGAGAGAGAGAAATAGGAGTCTGTGTGTCAGGTGTAATACCCGTCCTCGCCACCGTCAGCCTCACCTGAATCCTGACATTCACCCTGACCCCTCACCTGCAGCTCATCTCACCTGCCTATTTAAGGACCTTCAGTGCACTGACTCAGTGCGGAGTATTGCCAGGTTACCTGCATGCCGAGCCTTGTCTCCGCTTTGTTGATCTTTTTTGATTGCCTTGGCCCTTTCCTGTGCTCTTTGATTGCTTCTGGATCCCCCTTCGGTGCTTTTGCTGGTTTTGGATTTTTCTAGTGTTTTGACCTTTGTTCTGTTTTTGACTCTGACTCTGTGTTTTGGATTAAACGGGATAATGGATTCTAATCAGCCTGGAGCGTCTTCCTCACACTGGGTTTCTGTGCCTGCTCTGGTCTCATTCACCAGCATGAAAACCAGCTCAGGTGGACACGAGTTGCCAGTTTATTACACTGTAAACATTACACTGTATTACACTTTAAACCAGGAGTGTCAGACTCCACCTCTAAAAAGGTCCATGGGCTGGAGAACGCTTATGATCTCAATTGTACGTGGAGTTTATTTATCTCTTCTGAAGGACACCAAACTGTAGTGCTCTCAAGAGGTTATAAGGGCTTTTCCATGTTTGGCAGTGATGCTGCATTTTAAACATTTTGGAAGCAGCTTGGCACAAAAATGCATTTAATACTAGAAGATACAGCGATCAGGCATAACACTATGGTCATCGTCCATCTTATCAGCTCCTCTTACTGTATAGCTGCACTTTGTAGTTCTACAGTTACAGACTGTAGTCCATCTGTTTCTCTGATACTCTGTTCTTCAGTGGTCAGGACCCCCATGGACCCTCACAGAGCAGGCACTGTTTGGGTGGTGGATCATTCTCAGCACTGCAGTGACGCTGACGTGGTGGTGGTGTGTTAGTGTGTGTTGTGTTGGTGCGAGTGGATCAGACACAGTTTCAGTGAAATCAGCAATCGCTACACTCCTCACTGACCACATAACGGCCCTCCCACAAAAACTCTTGAAAAGCCACTAATTGAAACACTTTCATCTCAATCTTACTTTGTTTTCAAGTGCTAAACACTCATTTGTGCTTAAGTATGAATCACCTGTCTTACCAAAGCCTGCTGCCCCCCCACCTGCAATGTTTTTGTATGGGAACCTTCTCTCTGTGGCACTAACACAATCACATCCTCTCTGACCCAGACTAGAACAGTGCCTGTGAAAGCACCTCTGGAAGCTTTGTTTGTGATGGGAGCGCACAGTCATTCTGTTGTGCTGCTTTCATTGTCGTCTTTCTAGCACAGCCACTGAATGATTATCTACAGCTCAAACTCTGAGGCGAGTCAGTAAACAGCCAGGCCAAGAAGAGAAGCAGATAAGAAGAGACTCCAACTGTTAGACTGTCTGCAGTGATTTTTTATGGCTCATAAGGTAAATAGCTTTGGATGTGAACGTGTTGGAGATGGAGGCTGAGAACATGAAGGCATCCTCAGTGGATCTGAGAAACCTTGAGGCTAAGGTTGGAATGAAAACACCCGATAGTCTTCTCCGATGGATGCAAGCTGATGTCCTGGATTGCGACTTGCTCGAGTCGGAGTGCCTCCCCAGTGACCTTTTTACAAAAATCGAAACCATAAAACTTGAAATGGTGAGCCTAGTTTGTGTGCAACTCAGGCCTAGTCCACTTTATCTGTGTACTGTGTGTAACTATGGCTTAAAGAACCTGTAAAACAGTTCAAAGGGTCGTTCTGGCCTCAAACTACAGCTTAACATTTAATATTTATCTAATGTAGTATTCTATAGCGCAGCACTGCGTCCCTCAAATGTACTGGTTTGATAGAATTCACAATTATGCTATATATAATAATCTCTTACTACAATTCCCAGCATGCATTACACAAATAATTCATACAGCTATTGGAGATACATCCAGACTGATAGTCTAGCCACTTACCTATAAGCTAAAAAGTACAACAAAGCTAGCGTTAGTTTAACTCTAATCCTGGTCGTCAAATAAAGCTATGAAGAATACAGTAATTCTGTCTTTATTCCATACAAAATGGGCCACAGAATATAATAATTACAGTAATAATGATCTGAAGACTGGTACTAAAGTCATTATGACTGCAATAAGATGTTCAGCTACTTAGCAGCAACAGCTTCTGCCTTATATCTGAATTCATTGGCAAAATCCAAGACACTTTTTCGAAAGGTTCCCCCACCTTCAATACGCATCATCAGAACGGGGTTTGAAGTGCTTAAACCAGAAAAAACTCACTGTTGAGACCTTTATAGCACTACAGGAAGCAAACAGGCATGTTCGCAACAGATGTTGAGATGGTTACATGTTTCATTTTGACCACAGTATCTCTATAAAAGTGTCAAGCCTGGGTTTGAGTCCCCGGCCGGGCGACCAGAGCCCCTTCTGTGTGGTGCTGTGACTTGTAGGTAATAACGTATTGATACGGAAGTGCCTGCACAATCACTGCCGAGATGCAAGTGTTACCACATAAATTAAGCGAGGTTGTTCGGTTCTTAGTTTAACTTCTCTCTTCTGTCTTGATCTCGTTCTCTCTTCTCTGTTGCTACAGAGGAAGTTGCGCTCTGCAGATGTGAAGATCCTACAGCAGCTGGAGGCTCTGAGTGAGGAGATGGAATGTGTGCGATGGCTTTGGGAGGAACGAAGCTTTCACACCAGTCTGACCACCAACCAGAACGGCCAAAACGAAACCTTCATCTCGAACAGCCAGATAGTTTCCGATTTAGATCAAGAAAATGGCAAAACGAGGCTAACATCAGCAGAACATGCTGAACTTTATGGATATGAGAGTGGAACTGACCGATCTGTGGTTAGTAGAAGTTCTGACCACTCCACGATGAGACCAGAGCTTCAGGAAGCACCGGTATTTGATGAAGAAACAATAAACGGGTACCAAGGACTGCTACTAGGCCGTGTGGAGAGTTTAGAAGCCCAGGCTCCAAGGCCAAAGGAAGAGCAGAATGATCCAGATCCATACCTGCTTGCTGGTGAGCTCCTCTTGGGTTATGATGTGCGTTGGCGTTGGGTGGAGCGTGAGGATGACGTGATGTTCCTCTGATGGAGTGTATACAGTATGTTTCCTGTGTTGCTGTTGAAGTAAGGCAATGCAGCTTTGCCTGGATATGCAGAACCACCACTGTGGAATCGGTACTTTGGGGTTGGTTGGTTGTAATTCTCAGACACCATGCAGTCTGGTCAAAACACGAAAAACAACCAACACAAAGTCGCTGGTTCTCTTTTACTGAGGTGCTCAAACGAATGACAGCTTGGGAAGGACATGATATTTAATATTCTTGGTCTTTAAGAGATGTATTTGAAGTTTTGTGACTGCTGAACACTGCCTGCAATCTGGACTTGTGTAAAGAAGGGACTAGCTTGGCAATTTTTACAAAAAAAAAGAAAAGAAATGAGAACATAAAGAACGTATATGTAAATACTCTCACCAAGCACTTTCTTAGGAACACCTTGATTCAATACTCATCGTTTTTTTAATCCCCAGACCAACATTCCTTGGCCACATCACCCTCCCCATTTTATGGGGACATTAGTTTTTCTTTTATTATTAATGTCGCAACTCATCGTTGTTCGTAGTCATACAGATACAAAGTGATGTGGTACCATAACCACCCAACCTCCCTCCCTGGAGCCAATGATCAGTGAGTGCAGATATAAGTCAGGCGTTCCTAATAAACTGCTCAGTGTGTATATAAACATGTGGTTTGACACTCTTTTAAATTTGAAAATTTCATATACTCTCTGCATCCTTTTAAAATGAATTATAAACACTCCATATGTATATGTAGATAGATAGATAGATAGATAGATAGATAGATAGATAGATAGATAGATGAAAAATATAAAACTAAATTTAACCAAATTGAATTAATTAATAATTTCAGTGGTTATAAAGTTATAGCATAATTTTATTTATAATTTATAATTTTATATTTGAGCGTGACTGACTGATTTAGAGATTGAATTTAAAGCTGAAACAGATCATGCAGGCATTCCACTGATGTGGTGACACATGGCTAAAGGCCCTCTAAACTGTAGATGAATCTAATAAATTAGTGCCAGGTGTTGAATTTGAACTCAAATCATATTTAATTAGTTCATTTGCGAAATGACACTCATTTACAATTATTGCATTGACAGTGCAAAGTACAGTTGCATAAATTGTGTTGATAAGTTGAGATTCAAAAATTCTAAAAAGGAACTGATGCGCAAAACTTCATTGTTCTTCATTGTCATTTTAAATTTGTCATTTACAATCCAACACACAGAATTCTGCAAATTACAGAACCACCCAAAAGCAGAATATAGAAAATAAACTTTTTACATTTAGCTGGACTAAAACAATGTGAAAAAATCAATAATGCTGATTACAATTTCATAGCAACAGAGCACTTACACACACACTTACACACACAGTCAGGCTTATTACATTACACTGCATTCTAGGTATCTAACAACTACTAATAACAGTTGAGAGAAGAATTTGAATGGACGGTATGTCTATATGAATTTTAATGGATTGTATTTAAAGGCATGTTTTGTGCAAATGTCAATGCGTAATGTAAACAAATGGGGGTGGGGGGTGGTGGGGGGACTGTATACAGTCTTTTCCGGGATGTTCAGGGCCAAGGTTCATTTTCACAATCACTAGATGCATATTTTTGCCCTGTAGCCTGAAAGTTTATGAAATATAGCTCACTGTTGTATTATAAAGCCAAAATAAAAGAGTGCGAATGTGTTATATCCAGGCGTGGTTTATTAATTTTATTTAATGTGTAAAATGCCTCATAGACATGCATCCAAGACAAAACAGGACATCTTGCTAGAACCTTGAGCAGAACCTTCCATTTTCACTTGTCTTGAAAATGACTTTCATACACTTAATCCAACCTTCTCACTGATCCAGATCACACCGGAAGTGGCTACTTACTTTTGTTCTCATTTAAAAAAATACAGAAATCATTTAGTGCTAATTTTATTATTTTATGTGCATTCTTTTATATTGGCACATGTTTGAGCCCTACTATTTATTATTGCATGAACTTGGAATAGAATAAAATAAATATGTTAAACGTAAGTCGATTTAACAGCTGCTGTTTCGGTATAATGCAGTGCAGTATACTGAAGTACATTTGTTTGACATGTTCATAAATATTATTTCTCAAATCTATATGTGCCACAATCGTTAACACCCCTAGAAATTAATATCTAATTAAAGTCCATTCACATTCATATGTTATGCATCAAAGCTCACCTGAGCAAGTAGGAGCACTGCCTGTTTGACTGGGGCATAAATAAGAGGTGACGATACAGCAAAAGGTTGTTCAGCTGCACAAATGAGGAAATGGCTACAAGAAAGTAGCTAAACGTATTGAAATGCTCATTTCATCTCAGAGGGAAATGCGTAAGAAGTTTAAATCAACTGGGCATGTTAAGAATCTGATGGGAAGGGGACGCAAGTCTCTATTGACCCTATATTCAAGGCTAGCTCAAGGACCTCGTCCTCATGGTGAAGTATGGTGGTGGACATAAGTGGTATGTGATGTTCTTCCCAAAGCCCTGGACAACAACTTGTTCAGATGGTATGATGGACTCCATCAAGTACCAACAAACATTAAGTCAACACTTGATTGCCTCAGCCAAGAACCTTAATCTGGTCTGTGGTTAGAAAAGACACCTCAAAATCAACACAACAATTGTTCACTGACCACCGAACTAAGATTCGATTCCATCCCGGTCCCTTGACTGAAAAACCCCCCGGAAAACCTGTGGGATGAGCTGAAGAGTGTGGAACCCAGTATCTGAGGGATCCGTACCACATCTCATCAAGCTAGTCGCTCATGCCCATATGTACCTTTTCATTGCTTATTCATGTGCACATCTATTTTGGTGGAAGAGCTAGATTTACTGATGATCCAAGACCAAACCCAAACCCAGCGTAGAGCGGCTGAGCGAATGTGGTCTGGACTCTGTGGAGGAGGGTCATCGTATCAGAGACGCTGTAGAAGGACAGAGTTCCTGCCCTGTGGTCCACATAGACCCCTATTCTAGAGGAGCCTTTGGGGATGTCGGTGTCTTGGTTATTGTGTCGGAATTTGTTTGCAGAAGAAGAGCAGAGCAGTCGCCACGACTGGTTATTCCATCCAAACAAACACTCATTACCTTTCCCCTTCCTGCTGATACTTTTATAGGTCACTGCTATATCAACCCCTCCAGTTCCGCCGCATTCAGCCTCCCAGTAACTGCGTCCTCTCACACTCTCTAGACACATCACCTGACGCCACTCATCAAACCTCTCTGGATGGTCAGGATAAGACTGGACGCTGTCGTTGTAGGTCACCACTGTGTTCCCCTCAGACAGATGGAGGTGATTATTTGCTGTTTTGGGGTCCAGTGTGAGCTGGCAGAAATCTGAGGGAGAGAAAATTCATCGTCAGCTTTTAGAAAAGAAAACGTGTCCAAACATAGTATTGATGCAAAAGTTTGGGAACCCCTGGTCAAATGACCTGCATTGCAATAAAATAACACATCCTCTACAGAGAACACACTTCGGCATACATGACTTCAAAATTACTGCTTATTTACTTAATGCAACACACTGGAAATAAATAAAAAAATAACTGTTTTATAAAATAACTATTTTATTTTTCTTCAAATTATTAAATTCAAACGTAAATAAGTAGAATTTTCAACCATTTGTCTCTGTGTTCACACACTGTGAAATTAGCCCTCTGCATTTAATCCACCCATGCAGTGAAACACCCACACACACACACAAGGGGGCAGTGAGCACACTTGCCCAGAGCAGTGGGCAGCCCTATCCACGGTGCCCGGGGAGCAACTGGGGATTAGGTGTCTTGCTCAAGGTCAGCTGAGGGGATCAAACCAGCAACCTTCCAGTCACAGGGCTGGTTCTCTAACCTCCAGCCCACAACTGCCCCCAACATTTACATGTTGCATAGAACGTCCTGCACTAAAATGTCACATTTAGACCCGGTCCCATTTCACCCCTCGACCTCTATCACTTAGTCCTTAGCCCTCTGCTTTCTGTGTTCTCGTCTAGGGGTAGGGTGTCCCAATTTTTGTTGAGATAGAGGCGTAGGGTGAAGAGTTGGGGCTACATGACCCTCCTAACAAAAGTTTTTCAGAGACTATAATCAGAGTGTTATGAGAAAAAAAAAGAAAAAAAGAACTTCACAAATGTGAGAATTTTCTCTGTTAAAAACTTACAACAATCACTGTTTTATCTTAGTTTAATGTTGTTTCAGTGTATTCTGGTCATTTTCTTCATAACGAGCATAAAAATCACTAATAGCCTGCCAATGTCTCAGTAGCTAGCTAGCTAACTTTCCCGTTCCACCTTAAATAGTCCAGCACAGAATGTGCCTGCTGCACCATTTAAGGTAGAACGGGAAAATTCGAACGAGAATCTGGAGAATATCTGACTTCAGCTTCACATCCCTGAAGAATTAGTGGTGGGTGATAATAAATAATTGCCCCCCTCTTTGAAGGCGTCTGATCCCTAAATGTAACTAAAGCCCAGCAGTGAGGAGCTGAACTTTCCCCTCCTCTGCTGTCCCTGCAGACGGGCAGGGTCGCCTACAGAGCGGCGCTGGTAGCTGTTAATGAAGTGATGCTCTTTTAGCTGAATCTCCCATTTCATAGGGAAAGATTTCAACCACTACCCCTTTTTAAAGGGACATTCGAAAACAACTGGTGGGGGTAAAAAGAGGAAATGGGACTGGGCCTTAAGTTTGTTCCCAGCTGAGGACGTGTTAACTTATTTTCACGATCAACAAAATATGCAACTTTGTGCTGTTTATATTGACATGTCACACAGACCTTTAACCTTTAGTAGTGACACTGTCTAGGAATGCTAGAACGATTGCTTTGGCATCTGTTTGCTTGGAAATGTTGGTGTTCTTTTCTGAAATTGTGTATGTTTCTGAGGGAGAGAGAAAAAGAGAAAAAAGAAAGAGGGATAGACTTACACTCTAAAAAGTCTTCTCTGTTTTGGGGTTCAGGTGGAGGAATGATATGCACTTGCTTCACTACAAAAAGATTGAAACAGTTATTGAACAGCGGATTCTATTTCAGGTGGATTAATTTGTTTTATATACATATATACACTGTTTTATATATATATATATATATATATATATATATATCGCTGTTGTCGAAAGAAAACCTCATATCTCCAAAATAACAACTTTACAGGAGAAGGAAAAAACCTATTTTACTTTTAATGTAAGTCAATGGAACCAGACCTTTTTCCAAATCATTTTGGGCCCTTTCTTTTGGTCCATTCCTTAGGAAATTTACAGACAACGTAAAGGGCAACAGGCATTTTCAAATTATGTAAAATACTGAAAAACGACAAAAATGGAGATATGAGGTTTTCTTCCGACAGCAGTGATTATATTATACTGCACTTTCTCACAGCACATTTGATGGGAGATTGATCAAGAATGATCTTTTGCTACAAGGGCTGATGAGGATGTGAAAGGCTGGTAATGTAGTTTAAAGTTAGTGTGTTTTCTTCGTGCCATTACGGCTATTGTTGTGCTATTTCAGCTATTTCTTCAGTGTAAAATGACAGCAGTTCATTTAATGCGATCTCACTTTCTAATATTCTAAACCACAGGTTCTGATCACGCTTGCTCTGAAATGGCATTTCTTTTGTCTGTGGTATTAGTGTGAAGTTGCCGTGCATTTGAATTCATTTTTTAATTTAAAAACACATCCAAGTTCAAATCATCGTAGAAACTTATCGCGGCGTTCGTGTAAAATACCTTCAACTGATGCCTTTTTGAATTCCTCTTTCCATAATTCTTCCAGCTTCTCTTTAATCTGAGATACACACTTCGCTACCTCCTCAAAAGAGAGGTCAGAACTGACAGTGATGGTGGGTACGTCTTCAGATCCAGAAGGAGCCAAGAGAGACTGGAAACTCTATGTTGAGAAAAAGGCACAAGGCAGAAGAGGCATTGAGAATTATTGTTTTTAAAAGGTCTCAAATCCTGATTTGTTTAAATTGCTGGACTAAATTTCAGTTATATACTGTATAGACAAGCATAACTACAGTTGCATGCCAAAGTGTTGTAAAAATAACAATTTCTGCAAAGGTTAATGCACAGGCGCTTTATTTTTGATTAACTTAAACATTAAAAAAATAACACCCGAATTGTTAACATGCAAAGGTTTTGACACCCTTCTGATTATAAAGTCTTAGACCTGAACCCCCTGGGGTCTACGAACTCGCTGGCGTGTCAAAATCGATGTTTCTATATTTATTTCATTAGTTTGGGAGAATACAGTGCAGACAGTTCCTAGATATGTAGAGTCACCCTTTCAATTCCATCTTATCATAAGTTTGTTGTTGGCTCACATCCAGCGTTATGAAGGTCTGAAGAGGGGCTGAGATAAACGTCGTCTACCTCTCACCATGTGGAACTGGTGGATAAGTGTGTCTGTCTACATTTTGTGTGAAACTGACCAAAGGACACTCAGGAAATCACTAAGGACTGACCCATCAAGGCAGAAGTTGACTTCAGAGAGACGCGCGAAACAGCAAGCAGAACGTTTACAGCCGCTGAAGTTGTTTTGGAAAGTGGTGATGAAGATAACGGAGCGTTTTGATATCATGTTATATGCAAGTGCCTTTAATTTGAGTTTAAGAAGAGCTCTTTAGGCCTGATATGAGTGTTTCAAAAATATCCTGGGTGTCACAGAGCTTTACCTGGAGGAAATGGATGTGATCTTCTGAGTGTGAGAGCTGCTCCAGCTCAGCGTCTCTCCTCCTCAGCTCAGCGATCTCCTGCTCCAGTCGCCACAGGAGTCCTTCAGCTCGACTCACTGCAGCTTTCTCCTGAGCTCTGATCAGCTCTGACACCTCAGAGCGTTTCCTCTCAATGGAGATGATCAGCTCAGTGAAGATCCTCTCACTGTCCTGCACTGCGGCCTGAGCAGAGCGCTGTTAGTGGACGCAGAGAGGAGAGAGGGGGGGTTCTGTTAGAGGCCGCCCACTGGTACATTAGCAAACTAACACCTGGGCACAGTATCCTGAAAGTAAGAAGTAAACTGCTAAGGACAAAACTAGATATCTTCATGAATGAGCTGGACGTCCTTCTGAATCTCTTCAGTGTTGACGGGACCCCGCTCATCCTCCTTGGTGATTTTCTTTATATTGGATAATCCCCTTTGACTTCTTGGATCAGTAATCTCTCACAGACTCTCTCCTTGTGTTCTCAGCATCCCCCGACATCATTCTCCTCCACTTGCCATAACCTGCACTCCATCCCACTGCTGTCTCAATGCCTGTACAATCATAATTACACCTCCACACCCTGCCTCATGTCTTTCTCTCACCCTGGAAACTGCTTCACTTAACCTTCAGTGCCTCATGTCCTCCGGATCAGCAAGAGCTCGCTCACCTGCCTTATGGCTGATTGGTGTTCTTTGCCGTGACCACATAGAACTCAGAATGGCTCAGAGAAGGCTTCCCACTGGAAGTAACTGCTGCAAAAGCATCTTTCTACTTAGAGAAACCAGGAACATGAGCATCCAGGAACATTTCTCTTCTTAGTTCCCTCCCCTGCCATTCACTTTTCTAAACCCAGAAGGTTTTGTTACCTTCTTTGAGGAGAAGGTTAAAAGGATCTGTCAATTATTTTTATTTTGACTCTACCACTCCTCTCATCAGTCTTCATCCTCCCCCTCGTAGATGTAGTCCAACCACCTGCCCACTAGACCCCATCCACATTGCTCGGAACAATCTTCCAGGACCTACTTCTCTTCATCAATTTCTTCATAAATAGCTCCTTGTTATCAGGTCATGTGCATTCAAGACCACCAGGGTGGTACCTATCCTGAGGAAGCCTAGGCTAGGCAGCTCACTTCAGCTACTGACTTCTTTCCTTTAAAATATTATGCACTATTTATCATCAGTTGTCGCTTTTACTCATCCAGAGCAAACATCTGGATCCCAACAAATCTGGCATCAAGCCAGCACACTCAACAAAAACTGCTTTTGAAGCAGGGATATGGGTGCTCTATATGGCTAGATCAACCAAACTGGCATCACTAACGTTTGCTCTTTACCTCTCTGCAGCCAGTAACACAGTCAACCCAGAGATCCTCCTGTCCTCAACAACCTTGCAATCCCTACCTGGAGGGGCACCACTATCAGGTAACATGGAGAGGATCCACATCCACTCAGTGCAGACTCTCCACCAGAGTCCCAGAAGGCTCAGTGCTCTGTCCTATTCTCTTTTCCCTTTATACTTGCTCCCTTGGTGAGGTAGAAACTTCTCTTGCCTTCCTCTACCACTGTTATGCTGATGACACTCAACTCAACCTTCTTTCTCTTCTTCTGATGCACATGTTCCTTCTCACATCTCATCATGGACGGCACCCCATCACCTGAATCTGAATCCTGGCTACACAGCCCTGGAGCTACAGGTCCTCACTATGCACATATGCCTTCAAGAACTGCCAACTTTCAAGACAAACATCGGGACTTTTCTCTGTCCTGGCACCCAGATGGTGGAATGAACTTCACCTGGATGTCAGAACAGCAGAGCTCCTCGCTGTCTTTGAATATATATATATATATATATATATATATATATATATATATATATATATATATATCGACTGAAGACTAGTCTCTTTAAAACGCATTTCATTTCATGCACTCTTGCAGGAGCTGGTCCCTGGAGTTGCAAAACAGAGCTTCTAGACATCCTCTTATTCTTCGTCTCTGTTCCAAACTCACCTTGTGAATATCCACAGCCTTCCTCAGCTCCTGAAGCTCCCTGTCTCTTTCTTGGATCCTTTCCTGGTAATTCCTCTGAGATTCCACCACCTGCTTCTGCAAAAACAAGCAAAAAAAAATCCCATTTACCCATAATTCACCCCCAGTATAGTTGAAGCTTAAGACATTTAGACCGTAGCCAGTTCACATTAAATCACCATTTTGGGTTTTTATTTTGAATGCATTACAATTTAGCCTCTTGCAAGTTCTCAGAATTACGCCAATTCTTGCTGGTTTTTTTCTTTTTTCATTTTGTTTACACCAACATTTTTGACAGCAAAGAATAAGGTATATTATTTTCAGCTATTCCTGTATTGGGGCAGTCGTGGGCTGGAGGTTAGGGAACTGGCCCTGTGACCGGAAGTTCGCTGGTTTGATCCCCAGAGCTGACAGCACATGACTGAGGTGTCCTTGAGCAAGACACCTAACCCCCAACTGCTCCCCGGGCGCTGCGGATTGGGCTGCCCACTGCTCTGGGAAAGTGTGCTCACTGCCCCCTAGTGTGTGTGTTCACTAGTGTGTATGTGGTGTTTCACTTCACAGATGGGTTAAATGCAGAGTGAAATTTCCCCGTTGTGGGACTAATAAGGGTCTCTTAATCTTAAAATATGTATTCATCTGGGACACCACTGTGTGGTATCATGTTGAAGCCAATTCTGAATGTTGTATATGTTTAGTGTTGTTGAAGCAGTGTTGACACTAACTGACACATTTCAATCCTGTAAACTAACTGCACTGTTCTCTCAGTGTAATAACCCACACCTCGGTTGCCGATGAGTAGTTGTAGGAAAGCGCTATAATGTAATTGTTACCTGTTTCTCTGCTCTTTCTGCTGCAGCTGATATTGTATCGTGTCCTCTGTGCTCATCCATGGTGCACAGCATGCAGATGCACTGCTGGTCAGTGCGACAGTAGACCTCCAGCAGCTTCTCATGCTGAGAGCAGATCTGCTCCTGGAGTCGTCTGGAGGCTCCGACCAGCTTGTGCTTCTTAAAGGCGGGAGATTCGTAGTGAGGCTGGAGGTGAGTTTCACAGTAAGAGGCCAGACACACCAGACAGGAACTGCAGGCTTTCTGTTTTTGTCCGGTGCAGAAATCACACTCCACGTCTCCGTCTTCAGGTCCAGAAATATAGCGAGCAGGAGGATCAGCCTGGAGCCTTGCCTCCTTCATTTTCTCCACAATGTCAGCCAGCATGGCGTTTTTACCCACAACAGGCCTCGTGGTGAAGGAGTTTCTGCACTGAGGGCAGCTGTAGGTTCCCTTCTGATCCTCCTGATTCCAGCAGTCATGAATACACACCATACAGAAACTGTGTCCACAGGGAATGGTCACCGGATTCTTCAGTAGTTCGAGGCAGACTGGACAGCTGAACTGGTCCTGAGCCACTGAAATACTGGCCTCTGCCATTTTACAGCAACAACAAGGAACACCAAAGTCTTGTGCAGCAGCTCAAAGAGAGAGAGAGAGTTCTTGTTTCCTGGTTCTTCGTGTTA
The DNA here is from genome assembly GCF_015220715.1 of Pygocentrus nattereri. Lineage (NCBI taxonomy): Eukaryota > Metazoa > Chordata > Actinopteri > Characiformes > Serrasalmidae > Pygocentrus > Pygocentrus nattereri. Next base: position 8,434,694 of record NC_051212.1, read on the forward strand.
AAGCGTCTAAAGGAAGCGTCTCTTGTTTTATACCGAGAAAGATAGCGATACTCACACTGACTCAAATGTAAATAATGAAGACCCTCTTACTCAGATATATTAATAGCAAGAGTGCAGAGACGCCCAGACTCACCCAGACCCGGACTGCAGAAAAACACAAAGATTTACTTTCACTTTCACTTCCACTTAAAGGGGATTTCCAGAAACAAGGCACGCAACAGTGGTGATGTGAAATGAAGCTGCCATAGAAACATCCATAGCAACAATCCTCACAGTGGTGGTGGGATCCAGACTCTGAAGAGTTTAATGCCTGCGAAAGCTCCCTTAATGGAGTTCTTGCATACCTGAAGTTTGAGGCAAGACCATGCCCAAAACTCCTCCTTCTCAATTCCAGCTTCCTAGAAATACCAGTCCTTCGCTCCTCTTTCTCGTGATGAAATTTCACACCCCACCTCCTCCCCCTTCTCCTCCACCTTGTGCACACCTGCACGTGATGTTTCATATACAGGGGGGTTGGCCTTCTAGTGGCCCGCAGAAGCTGTACTGAGCTCCGGTCCACAATTCCTCAGCGTTCCCCTCCTCCCATTTACCAGTGGCCTGCATTCACTAACAGAAAGTTGCTACATGTAATAGGTGCACATACTGCCTGATGTCTGAGACATCATTTTATGATAGTTTTGATGTTTTTGAAACTCTGCTTCCCTTTGCTGGATTTTCAGCGTGTTACAGGGAGCATGTTATATTATTGTTATCTATTAATTATATATAATTTTATATTATAATGTCATAAGACTGGCAATTTGCTTCAACACTGTGTCCGTTCTGTTTGTGGGATTATTGCTTTTAGGTTTGTGCTGGGTAATCTGGGTAAAGTGCAGTTTACAGTTGAATTAGGTGTCTATGTACGGCTAATGTTGGTACACTGCCGTTTTAAATGTAATATTTTTATTGTAATGTTTGGTATTTCTGATTCTCCAGCGTTGTGTTGTAACAGTAATGCTGTAGAAAATGAACTGATATCTGTTGATACCTCTTACAGACTGACAAGCCTATTGTCCGCGATTCACTGGGGAATAAATCAGGCACCCTCAGGCATTAATTCCACCCCCTTGCCTTATTAATCCTGCCACCAGGCCTGTCTTGGCCACTGGTGGGTGATCAGCATGAACCAGTTGAGACCATCTTGAATTCCAGGTGTGTTTCTGAGGCCAGAACCTAAACACTCATGTTCCTTAGATGTTTAGATTAGAATTTGAGTAAACAGTTCTACCACTGCTGGAGGAAGCTCTCACACCACATTGTTATAATTGTGGTATAAGATTTTCACTTTTTTGGCTAAACTTATCGTTCTTTTAAGAAATGTGACAAAGTGCTCATTTCTGAAACCTTGTTTTAAGCATGTAATTCGGTAAGTGAGTAAAGTATATATTACAGTAGTACAGGAAAAAAAATGTACAGTACATTCAATCTTAACTTTTAGTAAGACATAGTGTGACATAGTTTAGTATGACACAAGCAAACATTTATGTGGAGAAATACACCGATCAGGCATAACATCCTGACCACCTCCGTGTTTCTATGCTCACTGTCCATCTTATCAGCTCCACTTACTGTATAGCTGCACTCTGTAGTTCTACAGTTACAGACTGTAGTCCATCTGTTTCTCTGATACTCTGTTACCCTGTTCTTCAGTGGTCGGGACCCCCACGGACCCTCACAGAGCAGGTACTATTTGGGTGGTGGATCATTCTCAGCCCTGCAGTAACACTGACGTAGTGGTGGTGTATTAGTGTGTGCTGTGCTGGTCTGAGTGGATCAGATACAGAGGAGGAGGTGGTCATAATGTTATGCCTGATTAGTGTAAGAGCTAAAACATTTAACCAAAACCAACAAGAAGCTTCACCACCAGCGAGGCATTTATATTAAGACTATGAGTGAGGGTAAGGGATACTTTTTTAATCCCACAACCGGGGAAATTCCACCTCCACATTTAACCCATCTGTGAAGTGAAACACCACATACACACTAGGGGGCAGTGAGCGGTGGGCAGCCCTATTCACAGCACCCAGGGAGCAGTTGGGGGTCAGGTGTCTTGCTCAAGGACACCTCAGTCATGGACTGTCAGCACTAGGGATCGAACAGGCAACCTTCCAGTCACAGGGCCAGTTCCCTAACCTCCAGCCCACGACTGCCCCTGTGGCTGCTGGTTATAAGTTTTGACAATTGAAGTAGAAATTTGACAAGTGAAACCCAATAAAAATCATATTAATTGTTAATTGACAATAGCTGAATAAGACTAGTCCATTTAATTTTTTAGATATCAGAATTTGTGGTTCTTTGAATCACTCGATAAAAGTTTGGTGGTGAGATTGTGAACAAAGAAGCACAATACAATGAGAACTTGGACATAATCAACCAATGATTCCTAAATTTATCTCAGGTGAGTTTTCATACGTTTGGTCCACAATAAAGCACAACAGCACAACTTTACACGCTTATTTTAGGGAATTAATTTCCTGGAGATGAAAGACTGCTACTCTTTAGGTTCCTAAATCTCTTCCTTATTTGCCAGATTAACCTGAATGTGGTTTTGTTACAGCATGCCTGTAAAGCATTTGAAAGCACATCCTGTTTGCTGAATTGAAGTGTATAAAGCCGAGCCCCTAGACCTGCAGACTGCTTCTACAGACATTAGTGAAAGAATGGGTCGCTCTCAGGAGCTCAGTGAGTTCCAGCGTGGTACCGTGATCGGACGCCACCTGGGCAACAAGTCCAGTTCTGAAATTTCCTCACTACTAAATATTCCACAGTCAACTGTCAGTGGTGTTATAACAAAGTGGAAGCAATTGGGAACGACAGCAACTCAGCCACGAAGTGGTCGGCCATGTAAAATGACAGAGCGGTCAGCGGATGCTGAGGGGCGTAGTGCGCAGAGGTCACCAACTTTCTGCAGAGTCAATCACTACAGACCTCCAAACTTCATGTGGCCTTCAGATCAGCTCAAGAACAGTGTAGAGAGCTTCATTGAATGGGTTTCCATGGCCGAGCAGCTGCATCCAAGACTTACATCACCAAGTGCAATGCAAAGCATCGAATGCAGTGGTGTAAAGCGCCGCCACTGGACTCTAGAGCAGTGGAGACGTGTTCTCCGGAGTGACCAATCACGCTTCTCCGTCTGGAAATCCGATGGACAAGTCTGGGATTGGCGGTTGCAAAGGGTGGACCGACATCATATTAAACCCTATGGATTAAGAATTGGATGTCATTCAAGTTCATATGCATGTGAAGACAGACAAGTGAATACCTTTGGAAATATAGTTTATTTTATACAGTCATCTAATGTAGCCATTTATAACACCCCAGCAGCACTGCTATGTCTGCTTTGTCAAAGTGTACAGCTTCTCATGCTCAGAGCAGATCTGCTCCTGGAGTCGTCTGGGCGCTCCGACCAGCTTGTGCTTCCTAAAGGCAGGAGATCCGTAGTGAGGCTGCAGGTGAGTTTCACAGTAAGAGGCCAGACACACCAGACAGGACCTGACAGCTTTGTGCATCTGTCCGGCGCAGATATCACACTCCACATCTTCAGCAGCAGGAGCAGCGACAGATCTGAGAGCCATCGTTATCTTCAGCTTCTCCATCACTTCAGCAATCATCACATTCTGGTGTAGAACAGGTCTCGGGGTGAGGGAGTGTCTGCACTGAGGGCAGCTGTAGGTTCCCTTCTGATCCTCCTGATCCCAGCAGCCTGTAATACAGTCCAGACAGAAACTGTGTCCACAGGCAGTGGGGACTGGATTATTCAGCACATCCAGGCAGACTGGACAGCTGAGCTGGTCCTGGTCCAGTGAACTGATACTGGCCATTTTCACACAGTTAGATAAACAGTGTTAGAACCAGCACTACAGAGAGAGTCACGTTCAGCAGCAGCAGCATCTGAGACAAGTGAAACGAAGCTGTGTTTTTCCCTGAACTGAAGAATAGAAACAGTTTCCTGGTTCATGCCTGCCTGATGGATGTCACTCATCATTTCTCTGTACTTAGCCATATGTGAATGCACTCTATGGCCAAAAGTATGTGGACACCTTGCTGGACATCCCATTCTAAACCCATATAAAGGCTTTCCACTAGACCCTGTAGTGTGTCTGTAGGACTTTGTGCTTATTCTTACCTGTAACAGGGATTCTGACACTAGGTGTACCAGGTGTTCCTTGGCATTGTAATCTAGGTTGGAAATGGAAACTAGCTTGGGATATACATGGGCACTCAAATACTCTTTTAAGCTTTCAAGGTGCCAGTGTTTAGGTATTAGTCAGGTGTTCACTATGTTTCATCTCAGGATGTTACAGAAAGCATGCATGGTAACAATTCTTGCTTGTATTTGCAAGTAAGTGTTACACTTCGCTACCAAGTTCCTGACAGTGAACGTGCTGCCATGGACACATTGATAAGGCTGTGACTGGGAAGCCAGAGAAAGTGCAGCTTAATTGCCAACTAGGCTACCTACCCTAGCTGAAGACAAAGAATCCTTGTAAGCATAAGCAACTTGTTAGCTCTGTTAGCTCATCAGTTCATATGAACGGACAGCTCGTGTTACTCCAATGTCCCTTAGCTGTGTCACGATTGGCCCCTCACAGTCCTCCATGTGCTTGTGTTTACCCTTTCTTGTTTTGATTCTTCCCTGTCCTGCCCCCTTGTTTCCAGACCCTGCCCTTGATTATTCTCACCTGTGTTAACCACCTGTGTCTTGTTTACCCTCGTTGTTCCTGTATTTAAGCCAAGTGTTTTCCCCTGTTGGTTTGCTTTGTATTATATTGTTTGGTCTTGTTCCTTCTGGCTTCCGTTGTGTGTTTAGTCTGTGATTCTTCTCGTCATGTCTGTCCCCCGATCTCTCCGTGTTGGCTCCTTGACCCTGGACTGAGAATGGATTTACCCCTAATAAATCTTGCTTATCTCAGCACATGCGTCCGCCTCATCATCGCTCCCCAGCATTACAAGCTGTTTTTAAATAGTATGTTCCTCTGTGCTGCTGTATTCAAGCCTACAGCACTGAAACAGCCCAATTTTAAGACTCAGTCCGTTTTCCTTCCCTTGTTAGCTGAATATCCAGTCATGAACTCTTATGGATCTTCCAATATCAAAGTTAGTCGGAATGCGTAAAACTAGAAAACTTACTTTCCACGATACCCTTCTGGTAGTAAAGTGTCAAGCGAGAACAAACACTGATCCTCATCCCCTTCACCTCTTTAAGGGCTGTCAGTGTTGAAATACCACATTAGGCCCAGCAGCTTTTTCACAAGCGATACAAAGCCTGAGGACAGCTAACGTCACATTTTTATATTTGTGGCTTCAAGGTGTGTCACGAGGTCGGAATATGCACCTGAAAACAAACACATTCGTGACAGAAAACTGATCTACAGCAAGACCTTTCCTGCTTTTTATAACTGCTTTTTGCTGTTGAATAAGCCATTTCAGCTTTTTGTTGAAGTGCACCACCTGCTGGGCTTGTTTTTATTTTGGCTCAGTACAGGAGAAGCAGCAAATCTAGTCAGTCTAAATCAAGCAATACAGAAAACGACTTACTGTTGTTATGTTGGCAAAGTAATGTTGCGCTTAGTAGTAATTGAAGAGTTTCGTTCCACAATGTTTGTAACAATTATGGGTTTAACAAGACTTTGAAAAGAATTTACAGTGGGTGGATAAGAGAAAACAGAGCATCTAATACAGCTGGTTTTCATCATAATGTGGTGTAGATATTTCTTATGTGTGTACGCCGAACAACATACACAATAAAATAAAGCTCATTCTTGAAATGGTCTGTAACATGTTTTAGAAAGCTTCAAAGGCAGAGATGCCAGCCATTGTGACTTTAGTGGTGTGGTTAAAGGTGGAGTTTTTGATGAGTGTTTTATTTTGTTGCAGTAAATTTTACAGCGAGATTTAAGGTTAGATTTCTCATATTTACAGTGTGAGCTATTTAACCATGGAGATGTGCTTTTACCAATATTTACAAAGGGTGCCAGAAATGATGAAACTGAATGCAGTTTTCAATCTTTTTTAACTGATTCTTGGCATTTGGAGCTGTTTCTATCGTCGCCTACATATAATTCATATAATGTTTTCCATTTTTTATGTTTTATAAGCGCAGCATGTTTTTATCAGTTGTCTTGAAGGACATTTTGGCGATATTTCTTACGGAACACAGGAAAAGAGAACCTCAGACCCTCAAACCGCAACCGAGCGATTCTATTGGTTAGAATCGTCGAGCTGGCGAGTTGGATCGGCCTTTTGATTGGTTGATTCCGCCACGACCCCGCCCCCTGAGAGGAGCCCGTAGACCTTTCCTAAAAAGCAGCGGAACTTCCTCGCAGACACCAAACCGAAAGGACCGGGGACCGGACGGCGTTAGGGGCCGAGGGAGCACCGTAAGCGCCGCATGGTGGGTTTATAGCGTTAAACGTGGCTTTTCTGACGTGTGGATTAAAAACAAGCGCGCACGACTTCCCGGCAGCTTAGCGAGGGTTCCAGCCCACAAAGCGACCAACGCAGCCCTGTTATGGAGACCAACACCGCAGACGGCCCATCGAGGACAGGCAGAGTCGTGTGATGCATTGTCAGCTGTAGTGGACGCGCGGTTTGAGGTCCTGCTAACACAGCCTGGGATGGTGGAAGTGGATCTTCAGCCTGTTTCCTGCCTCTACTGCACGACTTCCTCAACGGCTGGGTAGATTATGCACAGTGCTTCCTCAGAGTCCCGCAGAAAGGCTGAATGAGGTTATTACCTATTAATAAGCTCATGGTTTTCTTATCAGGTGTTGGCCTTGAGACTGACACAGGATGAAGAGTTGCTGCTGGTCCCTGGTGGTGTCTAATGGTACCTAATGGTGCTCTGTGTTCCAGGGATGGGTTCATATCGCAGTGTAAAGGGGTCGGATGTGTTAACAGGTGTTCTGGGACTGATTCCAGGTTCATTTGTTTCCCAGCGGGACCTAAAGGTGTTCTACAGGGATATCATTTCATGGAGCAAAAACAGTCGTAATTACTTTTCACAGTTTTGGGGCAGTCGTGGGCTGGAGGTTAGGGAGCTGGCCCTGTGACCGGAAGGGCGCCAGTTTGTTCCCTAGAGCTGACAGTCCATGACTGAGGTGTCCTTGAGCAAGACACCTAACCCCCAATTGCTCCCCGGGCGCCGTGGATAGGGCTGCCCACCGCTCCGGGCAAGTGTGCTCACTGCCCCTAGTGTGTGTGTATTCACTAGTGTGTATGTGGTGTTTCACTTCACGGATGGGTTAAATGTGGAGGTGGAATTTCCCCATTTGTGGGAATAAAAAGTATCACTTAACTTACACGCTCATTTTCCAGAGTCCAAAACGCTTGGTGGTGGTGTGTTAGTGTGTGTTGTGCTGGTCTGAGTGGATCAGACGGCACTGCTGCTGGAGTTTTTAAACACCTCAGTGTCTCTGCTGGACTGAGAATAGTCCACCAACCAAAAATGTCCAGCCCACAGCGTCCTGTGACCCCTGATGAAGGACTAGAGGATGACCAACACAAACTGTGCAGCAGCAGATGAGCTGTCGTCTCTGACTTTACATCTACAAGGTGGACCGACGAGGTAGGAGTGTCTAATAGAGTGGACAGTGAGTGGACACAGTGTTTAAAACCTCCAGCAGCACTGCTGTGTCTGATCCACTCGCACCAGCACAACACACACTAACACACCACCACCACCACGTCAGTGTTACTGCAGTGCTGAGAACGATCCACCACCCAAATAGTACCTGCTCTGTGAGGGTCCATGGGGGTCCTGACCACTGAAGAACAGGGTGAAAGGGGGCTAATAAAGTATCAGAGAAACAGATAATGGACAGTGAACGTGGAAACAAGGAGGTGGTCATGATCTTAAGCCGGACTGGTGTATGCACAAACTTCAAAGTAACATTTGCTGATGAAACTCACTCTAACTCTTTTTTCGCAGAGTCCCAAGAGCAGCTTCTCCATTCTCCAGCTGTGACGTTGTACTGAGACGTTCAGCTCCGTAATGGAGCCTCATAACTCCAGTGGTGGTGGAGGAACCTCTGAACCAAAGTGAGTAGTTTTCTTTCACTGGCTAAAAATATACAGAGCTAGAGCATGAGAGTGGCATCTTCGTCTCCCAGCTAGGAGTCCCTGAAGAATGGAGTCCCCTCAATTCAGCAGTGGAGCTGTGCTTTTTAAACAAACTAGGAGCTTTAGTGCTTTACTGTACCGTCAAGAATGAACGGCTGTGTAGGAAAGCGTCACACGTAGAGCAGCACAGGCCCAGCAACCAGTCATCATGACCCACTAAACCAGGGGTGCACAACTCTGGTCACGCACTGTTTAGAGGTTTACCTGCTTAAACACACCCACTTAACCTGCCAATTAGCATATAAGTGTAGTCAGGTGTATTGGAGCAGGTGAATCACCAAACTGGCCCTCCTATAGTGCTATAGTGGCAGGTGCCAGAAAACAAAGGGGCTGTGAGCGCAATATGAAAGGCTGACATAGACGAGATTGCATGCATCACTTTGCACTTGGCTGTATTTCAGGGATGCTCTGATTGATTTGAGAAGATACATTGGTAACACATTACTGTAGGATGCTGTTTATAAGGCAACATGACACCTACATAAGTTTGTCATGACAACCAACATAAAGTGATACTTTTTTAATCCGACAACCGGGGAAATTCCATCTCCGCGTTTATCCCATCCGGGAAGTGAAACACCACATACACACTAGTGAACACACACACTAGGGGGCAGTGAGCACACTTGCCCGGAGTGGTGGGCAGCCCTATGCACGGCGCCCGGGGAGCAGTTGGGGGTTAGGTGTCTTGCTCAAGGACACCTCAGTCATGGACTGTCGGCTCTGGGGATCAAACCGGCAACCTTCCGGTCACAGGGCCAGTTCCCTAACCTCCAGCCCACGACTGCCTCATGTAAGTATTTATTTATATAAGTATTAATAAATGCTTGTCCCAATTAGCATCATTCGCTACAAAGGTTACATTTGCCAATTTTGATCAAAGTCAGCTAAAGTAGCTTTTATGACGTCTGATGTAATAACAGTTATGTAGGGTTGTGTCAGTTGTAATGACAACCTTATGTAGGTGTCGTATAGCCTTATGAACAGCACCCTACAGTAAAGTGTTACAGGTTTTCTAAATTGGTTTTTCACTCCGTTTTCGGATGCGCTGTTCATGAGGCCTGGCTCTGTGCACGGTCCTGTCTCCTCCTAGAAAAGTGCACCCAAACACGTAGTGCAGCAAGGACAACAAGGGACACATCTGCCCCATGTTTTGGAAATGATGTTCTTGTCATTCTGCGTGATGTACTTGGAGGTTTTTAGTCATATCTTAACCTTATCAAAAATAGTTTCTTAGATTTTACGTGGGGATATTTACACAAAACTTGCAAACTGCCTGTAGATAAGTTACAAAAGTAATATTGACTATTATGATTAATAAAATAACAACACTACTACTTATACTAATAAATATTAAATGCAATAATAAATACTAACAATAGTAATATTAACGATAATAATTCAAGCTTTTATAACAGGAAATATAATAACAGTAATGATATGTAAAGCATAGTAATAACAACATATGATTATTGCTGACCACCAATATAGCAAATTGGAGCCAATCGTACCGGGTGATTCAAAAAGATTAATCTGATTTCAAAGGGCTCCAACTCGGAGCGCTCGGCATTGGTTCCACAACACTGGATGATCTCTGGATTCACACTAAAAGAGTCAAGAGTGCAGCGACACCCGACAGGATCAATCGAGTACGGGGTGAATTTGACTATGCCGTTGACGTTGTCTGTACAGCTGGAGGAGGTTCATATTCATCACTTGTAAAATGACAAACTTTACGTTCACTTTAAACCATTTACAGTTGACTGCATTGTTCTATAATGATTTACAAGTGAAATAAATCATTTTGAAATCGGATCAAACTGTTTGAATCACCCTGTAGAAGACACCAGTGTTGTGCTATTGGAGTGCCATGTTTTAAAATGACTTATTTAGGCCAGATTTATTAATGTTTTTAAGAAAGAAAGGCATTTTTTTAGTAAAAACCTTTTGTGATGTTTGTAATGTTTCTGTTGAACAGCGCATTGACTCACAAAGGCCTTACAGCCGTGTTTGGGGAGCTGCTGAATGAGTGTGTGAGGGACATCGGAAGCACCAGGTAATATGACTGATTTCCTTACGCTGTAAGGAATGATTTAGAATGAGGACTGAATTTCTAATACTAGAAATTACTACTAATTATATTATGACTAATAGTAATAATAACAGAACAAGAATTTATCTGCCGTCTTAATCGTAGGCATTCAGTTTACTCAGAATGTGTTAAGGAAGCCTGGTAACCAACTGTTTTAAGACTGTGTTAAGACGCCACTTGTTTTTACAGTGTAGCTACAGTGTGTATAACTAGCTCTACATTGTGTGACAGAATTAAAGAGTTTCCACTATATTGTTTCATTACATTTACATTTCTGGCATTTGGCTGACGCTCTTATCCAGAGCGACTTACAATTTGGTCATTTTACACAGGAAGGCCAAGGTGGTGTTAGGAGTCTTGCCCAAGGACTCATATTGCTATAGTGTAGGGTGTTTGCCCAGGTGGGGGATTGAACCCCAGTCTGCAGTGTAGAAGGCAGAGGTGTTAACCACTACACTAACCAACCACCATTGTTCCATCTTATACTCTCACTCAGAACATTCGGTTGGCTTGGCAAAGTTGCTTGGACTTGAGTTCCTCTCTCTTTTCCATCCCTTAATTTATGTAATTTCCCTTTTAGGTTTACATGGGGATTTTTTCAAACTGCTCTTATTTTAACAACGTTCAGACCAAAACCACCAAACATCCTATGGAGTACTGAGGCACACAGTACTCGTCCGCTTTTCATTCCATCATTTATCCATTATTCCTCTTGCTTCCCATCCTTCTTATGCATATCAGTGTTCTTGTTCCTGTAGTGTAGTATATAATCTAGAGCCAGTAAAGTGGCTGTCTGTGTTTACAGCCCTCCATAATTCCACTGAAACCTAACTTTCAATCTAGAGCCATCAAACTTGTTATGAAGATTCTGAAGCTGTTGACCAAAATCTAACTGCATTTTATATTCAGAGCATGTATCTATAAACCCCATTTGTAAATAATGGGAATGTAAATAAAAGTTGAGTGAAATGATGTGCAAACCCTGTAAACTATATTTTAAAAGGAAAATAGTACAAAGACAACATATGAAATGTTGAAAATTAGAAATTTTATAGTTTTTGGAAAAATATTGGCAAATCTTGATTTGTCCGGCCACAGGACACTTTTCCACTTCAACTCAGTCCATTTTAAATGAGCTCGGGCCCAGAGAAGGTGGCAGCATTTCTGGATCCTGTTCATAAATGTTTTTTACTTTGCGTTTTCTAGTTTTAACTTGTTTTTGTGGATGCAGTGACAAACTGTTTTCATATAAGGTGTTTTTCAGAAGTGTTCCTGAGCCCATGCAGTGATTTCCACTGCAGCATCATGTTTTTAATGCAGTGCCATCTCAGGGCCCACAGATCACAGCCAGCAAATACCGTATTTTTGGCCTTGTCTCTTACATACAGAGATTTCTCCAGATTCTATCAATCTTTTAATGTTATTGTGTACCATACATGATGAAAAGCAATGTTTTACATTGAGAAATGTTATTATTGAGTCTTGCACTGCACCCCTCCTCATCTTTACTTCTGAAAGACTCAGCCTCTCTGGGATGCTCTTTTATACCCAATCATGTTACTAACCTGTTGCCAATCAACCACCTGGTGTTCCTCTTGCCAGCCTTTTGTTGCCCCTATCCTAACTTTTTTTGGAACATGTTGTTGGCAGCAAATTCTAAATGGGCAAATATGTTTCACTAAACAATAAAATGTCTCAGTTCCAACATTTGAAATGATGTCTTTGTACTACTTTCAATGAAATATAGGGTTTCAATGATTTGCCCATCATTGTAATTCGGTTTTATTTACATTTTGAACAGTGTCCCAACTTTTTAAAAAGTTTTTTATCTGACCTAGCTAGGTATCTTTTCAGGGATGTGAAAATCTGATCTCATAACAGTTTTATTGAAATATATTTAGGAAATGACTCAGTGCATTGTAAAATCTTAAAGTCCACCATTATTTGATTGCATGATTTTAACCTTTTAGTTGTGTTTTGGTGTCTGTCATAAATGTGGTGTCTATCCTCTGACTGTCGTAATGACCCAGTGTCCAGTCTTGGCATCACAATTCATAAATAACTGCTAACTGAATTTTAGGTGTTTTTTTTTAAGCCAGCAGATTTTATGCTCAGGGCCTTTTGCGTTGTAGCTATTAGTTTGAACTAATAGCTATTTAACTACTCTCCCTTTTACCATTACCCCACTAGCACATAAGGCTTTTGTTTAAACTTTATCAGACCAAAATAAATGGGTAGCAGTTTGTTAGAAAACAATATTTCAGCAGGGCTGACTGTTGGAAAACTGTACAAATCTGCAGATGCATACGAGGCATTCATTGCAGCTCAGCTCAGTAGCAATAGCAGCTCCATCTAAACCCCAATCATGACAGTCTCCTGTCCATTAAAGCAGGGAGATCAGAGAACTAATGTCCTGCATTCCTGTTTTAAGATGGATATGATGTTATGCCTGTTCAAGTTTATGACATCAAGTTATGACAAAATAGCTAGATGCTTTCTGCATCCTAACCACATGACTAAAACAGAAATTCACACAGAAATCACTTTCCAGATTTCCGGCGTTTCTCTAACAACCTGCTGACCATCATTCATTTCCGTTTGACATTTCCTGGCTAGCACCAATGGAATCTTTGTGGGCCAAAAAGGGGTACTTGGCAAAAGTGACTCATTTTTTCAAAAGGATACGTTAATGTTGCTTCTTCTTTTTAAATTTTGGCTGCAATTTCGATGCAGCACCATTTTAAAGGGATATACTTAGCATTGTTTTCTCAGCTCGTTATTTAATGACTTTCCCTCATTTGTTTAGGACATCTACAAAAAAATGATACTTCTGTTTGGAATCTCAGAATCCCTGCTCATAAATTATGGCTAAATGTAATGACTTTCCATATGTTTTCATTAGCATATGGTTGGCAGCTCTGTACTACTCATAACATCATGACCACCTCCTTGTTTCTACACTCACTGTTCGTTTTATCAGCTCCACTTACTGTATAGCTGCACTTTATAGTTCTACAGTTACAGACTGTAGTCCATCTGTTTCTCTGATACTTTGTTAGCCCCCTTTTACCCTGTTCTTCAGTGGTCAGGACCCCCATGGACCCTCACAGAGCAGCAGCACTGGTGTGTCTGATCCACTCATACCAGTGCAACACACACTAACACACCACCACCACGTCAGTGTTACTGCAGTGTTGAGAATGATCCACCTGCTCTGTGAGGGTCCATGGGGGTCCTGACCACTGAAGAACAGGGTAACAGAGTATCAGAGAAACAGATGGACTACAGTCTGTAACTGTAGAACTACAGAGTGCAGCTATACTGTAAGTGGAGCTGATAAAATGGACAGTGAGTGTAGAAACAAGGAGGTGGTCAGGATGTTATGCCTGATTGATGTATTTACAAGAAACAGTGAAAAAGTTGATAAGGGGAAATATTCTCGTTTAAATACAGGTCTCAAGTGGATTTACAGATACGGCTCTCTGCTCTTATCTGTAATAATGTAAAGTCTTATAATGTAAAGATTGAGGTTTGTGTGATGTGTATAGAACAGCACACTTAACCTTGCCCTGTTTTCTTTACTCCTCTCCATTAAAGCTGTTTTCTCTGAGAGATTATTCATTCAATTCATAGTTACTAGTTGTCTTGTACCAGAAATAGTTCAGGCGGTGTATGTAATATGTGGTGGTGATAGGTGGGTGATATGGAAAAATATGATAGGAAAAGAACTAGTAGTGCCACATTTTTTAAAAAATCATATCAAAAACACAAATTTTCACTATTTTTTATTCAATATTTCAAATACGGTGTTCATTGTAGTGTTGTTTATTGTGTTTATTGGTGACATCATTTATCATGACTACAATATATATTGTCCTGTTGTCCAGCCCTAGTAAAGTGAGTGCACAGAGAATGCCAGCTTGTGCTTTTTTCAGGAGCACAGAGCAGGAAACGTTCAATAAACAGACATTTTTGTCGTTTTTCTTCTGTTGCACAGCCCTTTGACTGAGAGAAGCCTTTCGGCAATGTTTACAGACGTGTTGGAGGAGTGTGTTGGGGATTCCACGAACGTCAAGTAAAGTGTTTTGTTTTTTTCTTCAAAGGTTCACCTCATCTTGTAGTGTTTATTATAGTATATTGTCGTTTTTGTTGTTCAGTGCTGACGTATTGTCTTCTTGAATGAACGATAAGCTCTCCGGACAAAAAAAACCCGTCATCTCATACAAGGTTTCCCTCCTCACCCACCAGAGCATTTATGGCAATGCTCCTACATATCTGAAAGAACTCCTCACCCCACTGACCTCATCACGATCCCTTCGTTCTATGAACACAAATTGCCTCCTCCCCCCAGAACTAAACTCCACACCATGGGGGACCGGGCCTTCTGTTCTGCTGCTCCTGGCTTATGGAATGCTCTCCCTGACCATCTGAGGGCACCACAGTCGAGTGAGAGTTAAAGGACTTAAAACCTTTCTCTTCAGCAGAACTTATAACCCGTGATCTTCCTATGGAGTGTACAGATGTTTTATAGTAGTTCTTTGATTTCATTGAAATGCTTCTACTGTTTAGCACTTTGAGATTTGCTTAAAATGTAAAGTGCGTTACAAATAAAATTCAGTATTATTATTATTATTATTATAATTATCTGTGACTGAAACATACCTAATAGCATGTAATAAGCTGGCTGGTTTGGCTGGACTGGACAAGTTTCTGAATGTAGACGAAATCAATATTCAAACTCTTGCTTCAAAGAATTGTTTGGCCAGATTTAGTGGATGCCTTCCCTGGAATCTTAGTCGTTGTTCCAGGTTGTCCAACAGATTTTCAAAAGGATTCAAATCTGGGAATTTTGCCACATCTCCATGTCCACCTTCACTACATCCATAAACCTTCTCTGAGGTCTACCTCTTCTCCTTCTACCCGGCAGCTCCATCTCCAACATTCTTTGCCCAATATATCCACTATTCCTCCTCAACACATGTCCAAACCATCTCAACCTGGCCTCTCTGGCTTTATCTCCAAACTGCTCCACCTTCACTGTCCCTCTGATCTGCTCATTTCTAATCTTGTCCATCCTCGTCACTCCCAACGAAAATCTCAGCATCTTCATCTCTGCCACCTCCAGCTCAGCCTCCTGTCTTTTAGACAGAGCCACAGTCTCCAAACCGTACATCATAGCAGGACGCACTACTGTCTTGTAAACCTTCCCTTTCACTCTTGCTGCCAACCTTCTGTCACACATCAGCCCTGACACCCGTCTCCACCCACTCCATCCTGCCTGCACCCTCTTCTTCACCTCTTTTTTGGACTGTCCATTGCTCTGGATGGTTGACCCAAGATATTTGAAGTCAAATTTATTTGAAATTTACCTGTACTGTAGATTTTCGTGTATTTGGTTCTATGTTCCACTTTTGCCTTAGTCACAACATTTGACAGACATGGACTTCACAGATTCATAAAAAGGTCTGATGAGTAGATCAAATCCACCTGAGCGCCTTTTGAATGCATGCCTCAATGAAAGAGATGATGGTAACACTATCTTATACCCTGCTACGTTGACATCAAACGTTATGGCATCTATCTTGACAGTTACTGGTAAAAGCAGCATGACTGTGTTATATTACTGATGGCTGTTTATAGTATAGTTATATCAATGTTTATATCAGAGTTTAAGTAAAATGTTACCGGTATAAAAGGCCAATATCACAAATTTGCTAAAAATCTGAATGACTTTTTTTTTTTCATTTTACATGTCAGAACTTTACTTTGTTTTGAATGATCATAATTTTAAAACTTTCTGTTGTTTATTTCCAGGTTTCACTGTTAAAATTCCCCATTTTTTAGTGTGGTCTCTTAGTTGTAGAGCCCACTGTCTTTATTTCTGTCTTACTAACTTGACTGTTACAGGCTTTGAAAATGTTTTTGCTTGATGGCTTTAGTTCACAGACACAGAGAGCGGCATCTTCAGCACACAGTGAGGCTGTTAAACGTGACTGGTCCATGGTGGAGCCCACTGGATACAGCAGTGGAGATGAGCCCTGTGAACCGCAGTGAGGCATCACCTTTCTGTCTAACATTAGCGGTTGAGGATAGTTTGAAATAACATGCACATAGAATTGCCCAATAGCCTAATTTAGCAGTGGAGTAGTGGAATACACAGATGTACTCCTGGTAAAATATATCTTGAGTAAAAGTACAAGTATTCTGTTTGTATTTCCACCTGAGTAAAAGTACAAAAGTACTTACTTGTGAATGTACTTAAATATCAAAATAAAGTACTTTGTTTTATGTTATTTTAATTTGATCAACGAGGCCTGTTAAATAATGCATGCAAGGCTTAAGGACCCCCATGCAAAAAAGTTTGTATACTTGTTTTTACGTCTCAACTAAATTTGAGCTTTAATGTTGGCTAATGGTATTAATACGTTATCATAGCTATACATGAGTGTAAGTAGCTATATAGTGGGTCCAGTAAAGATGTTAGGGGCCTCCAATTCTGTTCTCCATGTGTTTGAATTCTGATACATTAGTCATAATATCCTCTCATAGGTCAAAGAGGTCAGCATCTCCAGTGCCCAGCTGTACGTCCATGAAGAGTCACTCATCCAAGCTAGAGCCCCCTGAATTCAGCAGAGGAGATGCGGCCTTTGAACCAAAGTAAGTTCAGATCCATATCAGTGTAATGTTAATGGTGAATCGTGTTGTAGTATGTAGTAACTGAAAAAAGGAACATGCATTCGTTTGAGTGCTGCTGGGTATATTTTAAAAAATGAAAATAAAAATCGATTGGTGTCTAACAAAGTAGACGCTGAAATAAAGTGTCAGTCCAAAAGGATTTTTAGGAAAAGTTGCTATTTTTGGGCAGCAAATTATATGGTCAGGACTTGCTGTGTGAAAGTTTTGCCAAAATCTAGAAAAAAGGAAGAAATAACATGAAATGTTCTTTGACAAATTAGTCACTTTTACCCCACCTTTTGTAATAAAAAGCAAAAAACATAAACATAGGTAGCTGTTTGTTAGACAAACAAGAAAATCTCAATCCAAAAGCCCTTTGATAATGTTTTTTGCATGATATCTCCAGCACCCAGCGCTGAGTTGGCATCTTCTGGACCAAAGTGGGTCATTACACTTAAGTATAACAGTAATATTGAAATTACTGTAGTAATTATGCGTATAGAGCAGAACATCTTTGTGCTGCTGCTCTGTTCTTCAGAATTTACACTTTAGCAATGTTAATAATAAAGTCTGTATGCACTCTTTCCACACAGAGTCACATTGTTGCTTTTTGTCCATTGATATCGTCCAAAATAACTAGAGAATTTCCAAGCGTATGAACAAAACAGAGATCCATACAAAATACCCTTACTGTAGACGTCTTGATGTAATACACATCCAAAAGTTGGAAAAGTCTTCTATTTTGCATTATTTTTTAATGTAACATTTTTTCATTACAAACTATGTTATCAGTTTAATAATTTAAGTGAAAACAAATATATTTGAAATGTACATATATTTAGAATTTTTTGGATATGTGGAATTCAGACATTTATGAAAAAGTCTGATGAGTAGATCAAATCCATCTGAGAGCCTTTTGAACGCTTCAATAAAAGAGATGAGGGTAACGCTATCTTATACGCTGCTATATAACACTGACATCGAACATTATGGCATCTGTCTTGACAATTACCGGTAGTACTAACCTGACACTGTTATATTACTGAACAATATCTGGCATGACAGCTCATGGCGGTACATGAAATTGTCCATGACATGTTTGTAGTACTGTTATGTCAGTGTTATGTAGCAGGCTTCAAGTAAAGTGTTAGCGGTATAAAAGGCCTAAACATAACCGTTATCACAAATTTGCCAAAATTTATAATCGTGACCTAGAAATATTACAGATTCATGAATATTTATTTGCCGGTTTTAGTAAAACTTCCAGATTCTCAGTGTGATCGAAGACTTTTAGCCCACTGTTTTTATTTTCATAGCATGTTGATTGTTGTTGGGATATGGATTGTGTTTCTGAATTGTTTTGTCTGTAATGAGGTTTTGGAAAAAGAAAGCATCTTGTAACGTATGAATGACTGAACTAATGTTTACCTCTAAACAGGCTTTGATAATGTTTTCGCTTGATGGCTTTAGTTCGCAGACACAGAGAGCAGCATCTTCAGGACACAGTGAGGCTGTTAAACGTGACTGGTCTGTGAAGAAGCCCACTGGCTTCAGCAGTGGAGATGAGCCGTGTGAACCAAAGTGAATGATCACAGTTCCGTCTGAGTTTAGTTTAGGACGATGCAGCTGGCCTCCACTTCTGTTCTCAACGTGGTTGAATTCTGATACATGAGTCCTGTGTAAGTCATAATATCCTCTCATAGGTCAAAGAGGTCAGCATCTCCAGTGCCCAGCTGTATGTCCATGAAGAGTCACTCATCCAAGCTAGAGCCCCCTGAGTTCAGCAGAGGAGATGCGGCCTTTGAACCAAAGTAAGTTGTAATGTTAATGGTGACTCGTACTTTTTTGTCAGTTCTAGTACTGTTATGTTATTTAGCAGGGTTCAAGTAAAGTCATTTAATTCATCAGAACGTTTTGTTTTCTTTTTGTTTTGTTTATTTTTATCATTATAAAACTTTCTGTTGTTTATTTGCAGCTTTAACTGAAAAAAACTCCGATTTTGTGTAGAAATGGTGCAGAAAAGTATCACATGTATAAAGCAGCACACTTCCTCATGCTGTATTCCTCTGCCTTTGAAACTCATCACTAGAGGTGCCTCCTCTCAGAAAAAAGTGACTCTAGGCCATAATTGCTGGTCCTTTATAGGACAGTTTGTTTGCATGTGGCATCCAAACTCTAATACAGCCCAATAATGTTCTGTCCAACCCTGACTCGACCTGACACACAGCACCGGGTCCAAACCCGACCCAAGCCCAACAAGATTTTGTCCAAACCCAAGCGACCCAAACCGTGCTATCAAATTTTGAGGCACGTTCCACGCTCTGCAGAGTTAACCCTATATATGTTTGTTTGTTTGGCTGTAGCTTTGACTGCTGAGTGAAATTCAGGTGAAGAAGCTTAGCGTCCTCAGTCACTCTGAGCTGAGAGACAGAGGCAGTGATAACAGGCTGATTGGTTTTCCTGATATTGAGATATAAACAGCAGTAAAAACATTAAAATATCTCACCCAACTAAATGGAACTGGACCAGTTAAGCAGTGAAATATGAACTGGACTATCCATTCAGTAAAAACCAGCTAAACTGACTATAAAAACGTGGCTAAACAAAGATTTTGATCTTGAACTTTATCAGTGTGGTTATCTAGGGAAGCAAAAATCCAGTCTCATCTGTCTCCTTATCTCACATAATGTTACAGCACAACGGTGTGGAAACTTCGGGATGTCTATCGTTACAAGGACGTAAAAAAGTGTAACTGTTGGTTAAAAAATCGAAAACTGGAATATTTTGATAAAAAATGTATTCACCAATGAGAATTCAACGTCTGTAAAATAATGTTTGGACCAGCACTTGTAATGGAAGGGAGAATAAAGTGATGAGGGAAGTAGAGCAGGGAGGAATGCACTGTTAAAGTAGGAGGCAGGATTTGAATCCGATGTAGATTTTGAGTATGAAGTCCAAACCCGACCAACCTCGACATAAGCAGTCAAATATTTCTAATACACCCATGCATACCAACCAGTAAATCGGTTTACTTTTATATAATAAACCAGTGCTAAAAATGTGTTTTAGTTAAAAATGTTTTGGTTTAACCTCCTCATAGTGGCACTGAACAGTTGTACTATACAGTGCCTGCATAGACTTAAACCAGACCACTTTATACTGCTGGCCATCAAGTATGGAAAAACCTTATACGGAGTACCATTCCTATATGACTAGAATACCTGTTATTTACTTATTCAGAGTAATTACTTTAAAGAGGTAGGTGAACATAGAGTTTTGCCCAGTGTAGTAAGCCTGTCCAAGCTAGGAACTGGATCCCGGTCTACTGTGTGGAGGCCAGGTTTGTTATCCAGTGTGCTGTACCAACCAAGCACATGGAGAAAAGGCCCATGTAGAAATCACTGAAAAAAGCCATAAAATAACTCCAATCCAGTGCATTACATACTTCACGAAATCACTGAAATGAATGAATTTACTAAGGCTTTGACATTGGCTACATTCACATTACCAGGCTGAAGTGGCACAAATCCGATTTTTTTTAAATCAAATGTGACTCAGATCTGGTGTTTTCAGGGCTGTGTGGACGCAAATCTGATCTTTTCAAATCCGACACCGAACCACGCTCATATGTGTTCCTAGATCGGATACGTAACCGATTTGTGGCCATGTGACCTTAATGTGACGCTCAGATCAGAATTCATGTGCTTTTTTTCCGCTACGCGTGCGCCATCATTCAGCGTTACCATGGCAACAGCGCCGAACAGACGTTAAAGCCTGTAAACGGTGGAAAAGCAGCTCATCTCACCTTTTTCTCCTCCGTCTGGCTCTAATAATGAAGCTGAGAGCTGATCAGAGTTAATGATCTTCTCAGCGAAGCTCGTTCTGCTCGTTAGTTTGTGCTGATGATGCAGTGATTCAGTCACGTGACGTTACTGAGCAGGAGGAGCTCATGAGGCTCATTTCAGGAGCCGGTTCGTCACATTAATGAGCGATTTGAGTCGCTGACCTAAACGAGTGTGAACCATCGAGTCAAAAAGATCGGATTAGAGCGATGGGGCTTGTAATGTTAACATAGCTTTGGTCTAGCTGATTTGACCACTGTCATTGTTAAAGTCTCTCAATAACATGTTCTGCAAATTTACAGCATTCCCAGTGTCTCCTCCTATGTTTTGCACAATCATCCCTCAACTGCATGTGTACCAGAGAGTAAATCACATTTCAGTGTTGAATGACTTCTAAATGGCCTTCAGTACAGGTTTTGTTTCTTGTCTAGTCTGCAGACCCAGAAAGCTGCGTCTTCAGCACCCAGCTGTGTGTCTATGAAGAGTGACAAGTCAATGGAGCGTCCTCCACAACTCGGGATGGAACCTGTGACCTTAGACCCAAAGTGAGTTAAGACCTTATGCTGCTGTCTTGTTATTCAGTTTGTGAGTTCAGACCATGCCTTCAACATGTGGTGGTAGTATGAGGGAAAACTGAGGGAGGAGGAAGAAACTATGAGAACTTGGGCTGGAGTTCTGGGCAGCTTCTGCCTGTAGCTATAAGGCCAGATCCCCCATCATAGCAGTAGTAGGACTGATGCAGTACTGAGGAATGGGGAGGAGATGGAGTGGCGGTGGGGATTGCGAACACTTCGTCACGGGAACGGAAGGTGAGGATGTGAATTTATAGGGCGTAAGATTGAAAGAAGGAGGCCATGCTTTCAGAAATGCTTCTCCCTCCAGACTTTAGTTATAACTTAACTACATTTATTAGTCTTATATGGGTTGGTTAGTGTAGTGGGTAACATCTCCACCTCCTACCCTGGAGACTGGGGTTCAGTCCCCACCTGGGCAAGCCCCCTACACTATACCAATAAGAGTCCTTGGGCAAGACTCCTCGCTCTGGATAAACGCGTCAGCCAAATGCCGTAAATGTAAAACTTAACATTCAGTGACTATTAAGGATTTGGTGATTGCTGTGCAGTTCATTTTGGATGAATGATGGTCTAACATACTTAGCATTAGTCCAAAGTTATTCCATCTGCCACTGAACTACAGCTGTTGTTTTTGAATGTGCTGGGGAAAAAGCACGCCTAGATACGCCTAGATAGTGAAATATAATGATTTGTTTCTGTTGGTCCCTGTCTGACCAATCAGAGTGATTATGTAATAAATGAATAATGTTTTCCAGTGTTTTTCTGTATCAAGACATATTTTATGTCTTTGAGTAGTTGTGATAGTTTTTGAGGTGGTCTAGTATCAAATGTGCCCTGGTGTGGCTGGTGTACAAAGTGGTCATAACATAATGTGCCTGAAATTAATGTTGAATTTACTACTGCTGTGCCTTTGTTTCACCGCAATGACCATGGTTTGTGCAATCCTCCCTCAAACGCATATATATATATATATATGTATATATATATATATATATATATATATATATATATATATATATATATACACAGTATATATAGTGTATATGTATTCACAGTACTGTGCAAAAGTTTTAGGCATCTAAACAAATTTTTAACCAATTGACCTCAGCAGTGAGTTTATCACAATATACGTTAGAATAAAGTCACATTCATAATTCAAATAAACATAAAAACAGTAAACAGTAACAAGAATTTCTCGGGTCCATATTTTTCCCTGACACCTCCACAGCCGCCACAGAGACTCGTTAATATCATCAATTACATCATGAGCTCAATTTACTGAGCACTGATTGGTCAAACCAGGAGCTGCTTTTTAACTACATATGATACTGGGCTTCCTCGAGGAGCGGCTTGGAGATGGGTAAACAAACACACCAACATCCAGAAAATCACTGTTTATTTTATATATATATATATATATATATATATATATATATATATATATATATATATATATATATATATATATATATATATATATATATATATATATATATATATATATATATATATATATATATATATATATAAGGGCGGCACGGTGGCGTGGTGGGTAGCGCTGTCGCCTCACAGCAAGGAGGGCCTGGGTTCGATTCCCCGGCCGGGTGACCGGGGTCCTCTCTGTGTGGAGTTGCATGTTCTCCCCGTGTCTGCGTGGGTTTCCTCCGGGTTCTCCGGTTTCCTCCCACAGTCCAAAGACATGCAGTCAGGCCGATTGGGTGTGCTAAATTGTCCCTAGGTGTGAGTGACTGTCTGTGTCTGCCCTGCGATGGACTGGCGACCTGTCCAGGGTGTATCCTGCCTTCCGCCCGAAGACTGCTGGGATAGGCTCCAGCTCCCCCCCGCGACCCTGACGGAGAAGCGGCTTAGAAAATGGATGGATATATAAATAATCATTATTAATTTTCCATACATTTTGTTTATTCAAATATTAACACTTTTCTCAGCAAATAAACACAAACTAGACAAATAAATAGAGTTTGAAAATGTGTCTTGGGTGCCCAAGACTTTCGCACAGTACTGTACATATAAAAAGAGTAAAATACATTTTAGTATTGAATGACTTCAAAATGGTATTTAGTACAGGTTTTGTTTCATGTCTAGTCTGCAGACCCAGAGAGCTGCATCTTCAGCACCAAGCTGTGTGTCTATGAAGAGTGACAAGTCAATGGAGCGTCCTCCACAACTCAAACTGGAAAATGTGACCCTTGACCCAAAGTAAGTTATCCTCTTGTACTGCCGTCTTATTATTCAGTTATCAATCCTAAGACGTATTACTCAGTAACTACGGTGGATTATTTGGCTATTGCTATGCAATATGTTTTACTAAGCAGTATAGTCTAACCTGCTTAACGTTAGTCCAAACTACCTCAAATAGAATCTAGCATACATTAAACACACATGCACTCAACCGTAGAAAGTCATTAGGCAAAATGGAAAACGATTACAGTTCATTCATATTCATATTTTACCGTGAACACATCTCCAGATTACATGCTTCATTTTAACCCCTTAACAGGCCAGGGCTGCTGGCGGGCCCAAAGTTTTACTACACACTTCTACAAGCTAAGAATAGTTCAGTGCCTGTAGTTACTGAATAATAAGCCTTAGTATGTAATTAGCCTGGGATTTTAAGGGGAGTGCAGCATGGATCTCACTTTGAAGAGCAAACTGTAATAAGAGAAGCATTAATGTAGTCATAACTCTTTGAACATCAACTGAATGATTTAGTGGTTTTATTAAACAATTGCCTGCGTTTAACGTGAAGTATGTGTTAGTTCTTGCTATTTAGAAAAATATGACCATGGTAAATGTTTATTAAGTTCATTGGAAACATTTTGGAAACTAACGTAAACACTGTTAGCATTTATGCAGGCCTTCACGACAAAGAAAGCATAAGCTTCTTGAATTCTAAGATTAAGAGACCCTCATTAGTCCCACAACGGGGAAATTTCACCTCCACATTTAACCCATGGGTGAAGTGAAACACCACAGACACTCTAGTGAGCACACACACACACACTAGGGGGCAGTGAGCACACTTGCCCGGAGCGGTGGGCAGCCCTATCCACAGCACCCGGGGAGCAGTTGGGGGTTAGGTGTCTTGCTCAAGGACACCTCAGTCATGTGCTGTTGGCTCTGGGGATCGAACCGGCGACCTTCCGGTCACGAGGCTGGTTCCCTAACCTCCAGCCCACGACTGGCCCAAAGCTGTACGCCCAACGTGGCACAAGATCTTCAGCACAAGATTCTGTGTAACTGTAGACATTTATGTGAGTAGCACCATTTGTCCTGCTCC
Organism: Pygocentrus nattereri; assembly: GCF_015220715.1. Lineage (NCBI taxonomy): Eukaryota > Metazoa > Chordata > Actinopteri > Characiformes > Serrasalmidae > Pygocentrus > Pygocentrus nattereri. The sequence continues at coordinate 8,459,339 of NC_051212.1, forward strand.
TGCTTGCAACCTAAACATCGTTTTCTGCTGCCATTCGCAGTTCAACACATAGCTGGATTCCATGAGCATTAATCATGATTGAAAATGACTGTCAAACTTGCCTTTAGTCGGCTTTATTATAGCGTATTTGCCTTTCTTAAGCACATTTTTCACAGCTGTGGCCATCTGTGCACCACCATCTCTGTAACCTACAAGACTGCAGTTGCTTTACACCTTCATTCAGATTGAGCTTGTAAAGCTACAAAAACGGCTTGATAATATATGCTAGGGTAAATGTTATAATCTTATTTAGGCTATTCATTCATTCATTTACAGGATTTTTCTACATGTATCTGTTGTCCTGCTCATGACCTCACTGGGCTGTTTAACTGCCGCACATGACACATGAGAACTGCAAGATATTGTAATGGGCCTACAGAAATCCCATGGGCATGCAGACTTATACACTAGAGCTCGAATCGTGTCCAAAGCCGTGTCTGTATGGTATGATCCCCGTACCATTTCTAATCACTTTACTGATATTTGTGTTGCTGTATTTGTTCCCTATCAGGCAGCACTCCACAGAGGCAGCACAGCAACAGGAATCCAGCCAACCAGTAGATGATGTCCTGCACAGATTCTTGGAGAGACACAAAGCACAGATGAAGAGCAAGTGTGAGAGCTTATTTGAGGTGTTCCAAGTACAAAAGAATAAAGCACTCCTGAACAGAATTTACACACAGCTCTACATCATAGAGGGAGAGAGTGAAGGCGTGAATAAAGAACATGAGGTTTTACAGATGGAGAAACAACCCAGGAAGCAGCACTTACAAGACACCGCCATTAACTGCAATGACATTTTTGAATCCTCGGTCAAACCGGTGCTCGAGGAAGATATAAAACACAGGAAGAAGCTTAGAACAGTGATGACTAAGGGCATCGCAGGCATTGGGAAAACCGTCTCTGTGCAGAAGTTCATTCTGGACTGGGCTGAAGGAAAAGCCAATCCTCATGTTGATATCATGTTTGTGCTTCCCTTTCGGGAGCTGAACTTGATTAAGGATGACCAGTATAATCTTCATACACTTCTGTGTAACTTCTATCCTGAGCTCAAAGATCTGGATATGAAGGTGTATGATGTGTGCAAAGTGGTGTTCATCTTTGATGGTCTAGATGAAAGCAGAATCCCGCTGAACTTTTCACAGTGCGGGAAAGTATCTGAAACCACCTTGCCATCGTCAGTGGGTGTGCTGATGACGAACCTCATCAAGGGAGACCTGCTTCCCTCTGCTCTCGTCTGGATAACATCTCGGCCAGCAGCAGCCAATCAGATTCCCCCTGAGTACATCAACCGTTTGACAGAAATTCAGGGATTCAATGATCCACAGAAGGAGGAATACTTCAGGAAGAGAATAAGTGATCAGGATCAGGCTGACAGAATCATCTCTCACATCAAAACAGCAAAGAGCCTCCACATCATGTGCCACATACCAGTGTTCTGTTGGATCTCAGCCACTGTTCTTCAGGAAATCTTAGAATGCCATATCAATGCAGAAATTCCTAAAACTTTGACAGAGATGTACATACACTTCTTGCTCATTCAGACACATGTGAAAAACCAGAAGTATGGAAAGGGTGAAGACAGAGGCCTGACAGAACAGCTGGGACCCAACAGAACCGTGATTTTAAAACTGTCCAAACTAGCGTTCAAACAACTGGTGAAGGGCAATGTGATGTTCTATGAAGAGGACCTGAGAGAGTGTGGCATTGACATCAAAGAGGCCTCCCTGTACTCTGGAATTTGCACTCAGATCTTTAAGGAGGAATCTGTGCTTTACCAGAGGAAAGTCTACTGCTTTGTGCATCTGAGCTTTCAGGAGTTCCTGGCTGCTTTCTATGTGTTTTATTGCTATATGAGCAAAAATGTGGAAACACTTCAGTATTTTAAACCACCATACAAAGAGTGGTCTGAGAATGTAACACTTGAGGATCTGCTTGAGGGAGCAGTGCGTAAAGCCTTAAAGAGTCAGAACGGAAGCCTTGATCTTTTCCTCCGTTTCCTGCTGGGCATCTCACTGGAGTCCAATCAAAGACTTCTACAAGGCCTATTGATGCACACACAAAGCAGCTCAGACAGCATCAGCAAAATCATAACCTACATTCAGAAACAAATCAAAGGAGAGGATGAGATGGAATTGGAGCGGATATCGGTGATGATGAACATCTTGAAGATGATGATGAAAAAACTGGAAGAAAGACAGTGTCTTCCTGCTGACAGATCCATCAACCTGTTCCTTTGCCTGACTGAAATGAATGACCAGTCTTTATCTAGAGAGATCCAGGCGTATCTCAAATCAGAGAAACACTCAAAAATCCTGTCTCCTGGACAGTGCTCAGCTCTAGCCTGCATGCTTCTGATCTCAGAGGACGTGCTGGAGGAATTTGAGCTGAAGAAATATAACACAACAGAGGAAGGTTATAGAAGACTGATCCCAGCTGTAAGCAACTGCAGAAGAGCTCTGTAAGTGTTTCATCTACTTAAAATTCCTCAATATAATGATTTATGTCAGTTATAGTGATGGCTGAATTATGTAAAAACCATTCAATATTGGAGGCTGCGAACAAGAATTTGACTAAGCACATCTGCGGTTTCATACCACGCACTTAACATAAAGTTGTAGTTATTGTTTCATGCTACAGAAATGGTATCCATAGCAACAACACTTCGCATTAGCAAAGGCCTTTAAACAGAACAAATAAATGTCAATAGATGGAAAGTGTTAAAATAAATAAATTATGATGGTGATAAAATAATACATTTGAAATGGTTACACCCTTAGATGTGAGCAGCTCACTGCTGTGTCAGCCTCACTGTTAGCACGTTTTTGGACATACTACTGGACATTTTTGGACTACAGTAGTGAACATAATTTCAATTACAATGACTTCAAAATCCAAACCTATATGATGTATTCAAACTCCAGATTTAAGTACCCCTGGTAAATGGAATCGAGCTTCGTACTGCACACTATATAATAAAAATATATGCATTTGTAGCATTATATAACATTTATACATTTACAGACGCTCTTTTCCAGAGACTTACAATTTGATCATTTTACACAGGTAGGCCAAGGTGGTGTTAGGAGTCTTGCCCAAGGACTCTTATTGGTATAGTGTATGGTGTTTGCCCAGGTGGGGATTGAACCCCAGTCTACAGTGTAGAAGGCAACCCACTTACCCACTACACTACCAACCACCACCATCCATAACATCAACAGTATCAAATCAAATGTATTTGTAGCGCTTTTTACAACGGATGTTGTCACAAAGCAGCTTCACAGAATTCCAGAAAAGACAGAGTTTTAACAAGAATGTAAAGAATTTTTAAAAAACCCTGGTGGGCAAGCCAGGGGCAACAGTGGCAAGGGAAAACTCCCTCAGAGCTGAGGAAGAAACCTTGGGAGGAACCAGGCTCACCAGGGGGGACCCATCCTCCTCTGGCCCAACTACCTACAAGTGATTATACTATTAATATTAACAGTAGTATTAGTAGTAGTAACAGCTAGGAGTCTATGAGAACATCCGTGTAGGGTGGGCAGCTAGTCCAAGGTAGGTGGTGGTAGCTGGGGCGTGGGCAGCTGGTCTGAATTGGGTAGCAGGAGATTATATAACAGTAGCATTATATATGCATATGGCATTATGTCTGTGGTCACTGGCAGCTTTGTAAAAAGAAAACAAGTAATTTTTACTAGTAGTTATTAATATTTGAAGTACACTTATATCACTGGTTTATTATTGATATTATGTAGCATGCTACACACTGACTGGCCACTTTATTAAAACCACCTTCTTGTTTCTACACTTATATTCTATTTTACCAGCTCTACTAGCCATAGAGGTAGACTTTGTAGTAATACATTTACTTATTAATTCTCCATCTGTTTCTCTGCATAATGTGTAGCCCTCCCCTTCACAGGACCACCACAGAGTAGGTATTACTTGGGGGTGGATCATTCTCAGCACAGCAGTGACACTGACATGGTGTTAGTGTGTCTGTGCGTTGAACTGGTATGAGTGAACTCTATTAGACTCTCCTACCTTGTTGGTCCATCTTGTAGAGATAAAGCCAGAGACGATAGCTCACTTGCTGATTCTCAAGACGTTGTTGGCTGGATATTTTTGGTTGGTGGGCTATACTCAGTCCAGCCGTGATACTGAAGTTTTTAAAACTCTAGCACCACTGCAATGTCTGATCCACTCGTTATAGCATAACACTAACATGCAGCCACCACCATGTCAGGTCACTGCAAGGAGGTGGTTTTGATGAAGGTGGTTTTTGGTAGTTTTGACTGAAATGGCCAGTCAGAGTATATTATATATATGCTTCTAGAATACAGGAACGGTATGATTTTAGAATAGTATTAATATGTTTATGTATATGATGTTTACTCTAATTTGGTTGAAGAGTGACACTATGCTGTCTTCTTCTGCAGACTTGCTGGCTGTAATCTGTCCACAAGCTTCTGTGAAGTACTAACATCAGCTCTACAATCAGCAAATTGTCCCCTGAAAGAACTGGATGTCAGTAACAACATCCTGCAGGATGCAGGAGTGGAGCTTCTTGTTGATGGACTGAAAAGTTCCAACTGCAACCTGGAGATTCTAAGGTGAACTTTCTTTCCCTGTATGCATGCCCTACATAGCATAACATCACCCCTACATTGTTGCTACTGGTGGCGGTGACCATTAATTTAAGGTTTTCATAGGTCTATATTTTTTTTTCTTCATTGGGGTTGTTGTTTTCTGATGACTTTTTTTTTGCATTGCATTTGCAGACTGGCTGGGTGTAATCTCACCAAAAACTCCAGTGAAACTCTCACCGCCGTTCTGAAAACAGCAAATTCCAGCCTAAAAGAACTGGACATTGGTTACAACATCCTACAGGACTCAGGAGTGGAGTTGCTCTCTGATGGACTGAAGAGTTCAGCTTGTAAACTGGAGATCCTAAGGTGAGCGTTCAATGATTTTTTCATGAGTAATAACATAAACATTATAAAGTCAACTTTATATTTCTTCCAGTTAGCTGCAAGCCATTGTAGGTTCTAATAAAAAATGACAGGCATTATTCTGCATGATCGGATTACCAATTGCAAAATGGCATAAACAAACAGCCAGCTGGTGGTGTGATCATTTGAAGATCAGGAAAACCTGTTCATTCAAAGTTAAATGGAGAAGACAGCAATCAAGTTATTATCCAACCAAATGGTCAAGTGAGACCTCCTGGATGACACTAAGCATGCTACTTCTTGTTCCTATATCATACAGTATCTTAATTCTTCATTTATAAATGTTATCTCACTTATCATATATTTTTGTTGTCACCCCAGTAAGCTGTATTGCCTATTCGTTTTCTAGTGCAGTTGTGAAGTAATTTTGTAAAGTCTCCAGAATTTTGTCATTTTGTTAAGATGCCATTACCCGAGTAGTCTTTAATCAGACTGTGTATTCTCTGCCATTGTAGACTGCCTGGCTGCAATATCACCGTAAAGTCTTGTGAAATACTAACATCAGCTCTACAATCAGCAAACTCCAGCCTGAAAGAACTGGACCTCAGTAACAACTTTCTGCAAGATACAGGAGTGGAGCTGCTGTCTGCTGGACTGAAGAGTTCATACTGTAAAATCGAGATACTCAGGTGTGTTTTCTGTGAATCTTGAATGATAATGAATACAATTTTTCTTCCTGAGACCTGAATGCTGATTTAACATAGATTATGTCTGTAGTGCCACTAATGTGGCAGAAATGAGATAAATATGATGATGGAGGTGTCACAACAGAGTGCACCAAAGCATAGTGATGCTTAAAAGAAGACACAATCAAAGAAATCGGTAAAATATAGATCAAAGCTGAAAAGGTGATCAGAATTCATCATAGTAATAGTAGTAAAGTGACAAAATCATTGTGTTGCTAATGTTATTGATGTTTCGCCCTTTTTTGCTCAGTATAACATTCTGTATGCACCATATATACAGTTGTAAGAAAAGGTCTGCGAAATCAGTTTTTCTGCATAAATGGTTTCTAAAATGTAACCGAATACCTGAATAGTCTTAATGCAAAAATTCAGCCTTATTTAAAAAAACTTATTTAAAAAGATCTTTTACTTGCCCAGGTTCTGCTGTGTCACAAGGTGGCTACAGTTGAGTTAAAATAAGTAACCAAATGCAAAATCCAAATTATTGTCCTGTTAGCTTAATATTATGAATTTCAATGAATTTTCAATGAAATTTTACTTACTTTTTATGTTTATTTTTGTTTCTCATCACGAATGCTACTCATGGTAAAGCAGTAATGTCTTAAAAAGGGTAGTCACTCAAAGCTTTTGCACATTAGTGACAGTGGCTTTTATTCGGATTTACAGGAAAAGATTTTTGCCAATCCAATTGAATATATTCCAATTATAGAATAAGACTTGAGTTGTTTATATGCACCATGCTCAACAATCCGATGGAATATCCCCTCTGAAATTACACCCATGTGTAGAGTGCCACTTAGTGTAGACGTTACCATGACAACAAGCATCACGTGAGTCCAGTCAGAGTGAGACGAGCAGCAGTGTGTTTTACGCTGGCGCACACGTGTTTTTAATTACTTTAAAATGATGTCAGACTTAGGAAAACATCCATCACATGTACTCCACAGGAAGACGTCGTGCTCTGAGACACCCATCTCACCACCTCTTTTAAAGTTCAAAGAATAAACTTTGTCTCCTCTGCACTCCAGTTTGTGCTCCCACCACGTTGAACACACATGCGCAGAATATACTTAAACTTTCCGATTGGGAATGTAATTGGATACAGCCATTTTAGATGGTTGTTATTCTCTTATTTAACGGATGATTTACAGGATTACCCACCTTGTTCAGTTGGATAAAAACTATATTCTGAATGGCCTCAATTGGACTACACTAGTGTTTACATGGACGTATTCTATTCTGATTGAGCTATCCATCCATCCATCCATCCATCCATCCATCCATTATCTTCCGCTTCTCCGGGGTTCGGGTCGCGGGGGCAGCATCCTAAGCAATGAGGCCCAGACCTCCCTTTCCCCAGCCACTTCCACTAGCTCTCCAAGGGGGATTCCGAGGTGCTCCCAGGCCAGCTGGGCGATATAGTCACGCCAGCGTGTCCTGGGTCTTCCCCGGGGTCTCCTCCCAGGTGGACTTGCCTGTGACACCTCCCGAGGGAGGCGTCCAGGAGGCATCCTAACCAGATGCCCGAACCACCTCAGCTGACTCCTCTCGTTGTGAAGAAGCAGCGGCTCTACTCCTGGTCCTGGATGACCGAACTTCTCACCATATCTCTAAGGGAGAGTCCAGACACCCTGTGGAGGAAACTCATTTCGGCCGCTTGTATTCGTGATCTTATTCTTTCGGTCATTACCCAAAGCTCATGACCATAGGTGAGGGTGGGAACGTAGATCGACCGGTAAATCGAGAGCCTTGCCTTATGGCTCAGCTCTTTCTTTACCACAACAGACCGGTAAAGAGCCCGCATCACTGCTGACCCAGCACCAATTCGCCTGTCAATCTCCCGCTCCCTTGTACTATCACCCGTGAACAAGACCCCGAGATACTTGAACTCCTCCACTTGAGGCAAGAGCCTATCCCCGACCCAGAGAGAGATTGAGCTATTAGTTGGATAATTAATGAATTATCAGGTTGCAAGTAAATGTGGCTACTGTGTGCTCAAAAGGATGAACATCAACTATAAATCTGCTGTCCTACGAGTGCACACCTCCTGACTAAAGTCACGTACATTCAAAATCACATTTACTCTAGCTTTAGGTTTGAAACCATGGAAACCAAGGCATGGATCTGTGCTCAACAAAGCTGTGAAAGTCAAAGTTAACCAAGCATTGATGCAGTGCTTCAAAGTAAAGTCTGTTGGTTTTTTAACATGTTCTGCACCTTTAATATGAAGAGAAACATCACTAACCTTTTGTTTCTTTGTACCATATTTACTCTTTGCAGACTAGCTGGTTGTAAACTGTCCACGAGCTCCTGTCAAATCCTCTGTTCTTCTCTAAAATCAGCAAACTCCCTGCTCAAAGAATTAGATCTTAGTAACAATGACCTGCAGGATTCAGGAGTGGACCTGCTCTCTGCTGGACTGAAGAGTTCACACTGTAAACTGGAGAAGCTCAGGTAAGCTTTTGGGCAGCATAGACTTCTATGATTATTACCCTTGTAGCCATCTAAACTTCAGGCACCAAACATGTGCTGGGGTAAGAGAATGTGTGTGTATGTATGTATCTATTTTAGATTTTGATGCACGTGTTTAAGGTGCTTAATAAAGTTTATCTCAAACAATCTCATACTCTTTTACAGTGCTAATTTTTTTCCTTATTATCTGTAGATTGTCTGGTTGCTTGGTAACAGAGAAGGGCTGTTCTTTTTTGGATTCAGCTCTAAAATCAAACCCCTCACACCTGAAAGAACTGGATCTGACCTACAACCAACCAGGAGACTTGGGAGTGAAGCTACTCTCTGCTAGACTGGAGGATCCACACTGCAAACTACAGAGTCTTAGGTATCTACAGTGGGGTCCAAAAGTTAGAGATCATGTTGAAAATCTGTGTTTTTCGTTTAAACTGAAAATAAACAACAGAAAGGTTAGAATATTAAAAGCAAAGAAGTTACATGAAACGAAGAAGGAATATTACAGATTCTGCACTGTTTCTAGTTTACTACTCAAATTTAGTCAAGTTCATGTTTATGTTAAGCCTTTGAACAAAAAGATCCCATTTTTCTTCCTTCCATTGTAGCGATGACTCAGGTGGATTTGATCTACTTATCAGAAGCTTTTGCATTTAGACTGGTGGAGCTCAAACTCATGTTAAAATTTCAAAGATTCCAATTTCCCTCAAGTTGGTTTGCTGTTAATGTCATTTGTAATAAAAAAAAACCTTTGGATTAAATTAGAAAAGAATGCAAAGAATGTTAGAAAATAGAATAGAAAAGAATGTTCACTTGTGTCTATGCGTCTATTTTGGCTCCTTTATATTTTCTATGTAAATGTGAATTGTTCATTCATTCATATTTTGAATTGAACGTTTCATAAAAAAACAGAAGCATAAAATCTATGCTTGATACATGAATGTGTCTTCTTGCAAATTCTAATCAAGCATTAATATTTTTGTTGTTTGTGAGAAATGTCATCTTGCCCCTCTACCTCCAGCTTAGGGGGGTGTGTGTGTGATTTGTTTTTATTCCACACTCTCTGACTGCAGTACTTTGAATTGTATTGTCTCACATTTTTGCAGACTAGCTGGCTGTAATCTCACTACGGATTCTTGTATAACACTTGCATCAACTCTGCAATCTGAAAACTCTACTCTGAAAGAGCTGGATATCAGTACCAATGACCTGCAAGATTCAGGAGTGGAGCTGCTTTCTGCTGGGCTGAGGAGTCCACACTGTAAACTGGAGATACTCAGGTGAAGTTCAGTTTTGCAAAAGTGCTGCCCTGTTTTTCTTTAATTCATGTTTGTCCCTCTGAAATTTCCCTCTGTTTCAATCTTTTCTGCAGATTATCAGGCTCCTTGGTGACAGAGGAAGGCTGTTCTTTTTTGACTTCAGCTCTAAAATCAAACCCCTTGCACCTGAAAGAACTGGACCTGTCTTACAATAACCCAGGGGAGTCAGGAGTGAAGCTACTCTCTTCTAGATTGGAGGATTCACACTGCGGACTGCAAACACTGAGGTATGTGGGTCTGTGAGTATATAAGTACACATGTATGTAAGCGACAGTTCCTGAAGAAGAAACTAGGGCCTGCAATACAATGAAAAGCACTTGAAATTAATTACAAAATGTCCAAAAAATAGCTACATTATGTGCTACATAAACAGTGGAGGCCAAAGTACCCAGAAAATCTTAATGTATGTTTGACCTAAAACATAACAGCTCCACTAAAACAATAACAGGAGAAAAGCTACTACCAGTAACAATGTTAACACGATTGTAGCACATTTGGTGTTTTGTTTATAGGTTCACTGTTAATTGGACGTGCTAGTTCAGATACTTCTATGATAACAAAACATGGTACCAAGAATTGAATACTAAACATAAAAAACTTACATTAAAATGCAAAACAATAAAATCTGCTGACTCAGAGCGCCATGCTAAAATCTGTACTTTTTTGTTTAGGATGGAGCATGGAGGGAAGATCAGGATCAAACCAGGCTTAAGAAAATGTAAGATCACCTTCTTTAATGTAAACACACACATACTCACACTACATCTTAAATTTAATCATGATTCAATTCTACTTGAATATACTGAATGCTTAGTGGATCAATTATTCACAGAGAATTGGAATAATACAGGCAATAAAAAAAAACAATACAGCTTTTTAAAGTTGAAGTTTGAAAGCCCACTAGCCTTCTATTGAACAAAAATGAACACTAGAGCTGTACGACATGAACAAAACATTATTGTGATTAAAGTGATACATAGAGTGATTGCTATCAGCAGTGAGAATATTAAAATGTATTGATGAGCCAGTAATGTGTAACGGGGAGCGAGGAGGCGGGCAAATCCAGGATCATCGTCGTAACAGTCCAGGTTCAAGTAGCCAATACGGAGAGATCGGGGGGCAGACATGACAGACACCAGAATTCAACAGAACATCCAACACAGCAGATAAACAACTAACATTCATCAAACAAAGACCAGCACTAGACTAATGAAAACACAGGGCTTAAATACAAGAGGGCTAACGAGGGTTCACAAGACACAGCTAGAAACACATGAGAATAATCAGGGGAGGAGTTACCAAAACAAGGGGCCAGACTAGGAAACCAAAACAAATGCATGTTGAAGATCAAAACACAACAGGAACACATGGACAGGACTGGGAGGGGCCAATCGTGACATAATGTGGCATCTAGCTTTCATTGTTTTGACCAAAATAATCTACGTTTTTGGGTTACATGAATGCCTCAATTCATCCAAATACTCACGGAAATCACCTGCACTGTGATCATGATGCTCTCAGTGCACAGTGAAAAACTGTAACGCGGAGCGATGAGGCGGACGAATGTGTGGAGGTAAACGACTTTTATTAAGGGCAAATCCAGGGTTGTGGTCAAAACGGTCCAGGGTCAAAGAGCCAATATGGACAGATCGGGGTTCAGACATGACAAACTATAGACAGATTCAAACAGGGCAAGAACATACAACAAAGACCGATACATTCATACAAAGACCGGCAAACACTAAGGGCAAACACAGGGCTTAAATAACAAAGGGTAACGAGGGACAGGTGAACACAATCGGGGCGGAGCAACCAAACAGGGGGCAGGACTTAAAACAAAACAAACGCACATGGAGTGGGAGGAGCCAATCGTGACAAAAACACTATAAAAACAGTGCTGAAAGAATCACTGGTTATTTGCCTTTGGTGATATTAGACTTTTTTAATGATTTCTGTGAAATAAAAAAATGCATGTCTTTTTTATTATTAATTAGTTTTTAGTCTTATATTCAAACATTGCAAGTATTGTAGTTATACTCTTATTTCATTTGTAAGTTTTGGTTGAAAACAAAAAGAATTCAATTCTTAAAATGCCCACTTTAAAATTCTGAATTAATTTTTCTCCATGGTATCTGCGCAGATACAGCCAAACTAACTCTGCTATTGGTTAGGTAAAACATATGGTAATGTTTATAAGAAGCTTCCAATAAAACATGGATGTTATATGAGTTTTAGGCTTCTGTGGATAATCAAGAAAATCAAAAATGTTATTGTGAATCGCTGTTAACGCTACCGTATTGCAACCTTTACTGAATACTATTATAATTCTAACATTCCAAAAGTGATTTTACAACCAAAGTACACCTTTGACTATAAATGCTGAAGATATCCTGTTCTTTAATCTTTCTTCCTTGCCTGCAGATGCCTGTGAACTCACACTGGACCCAAACACGGTACACACAGATCTTGCTCTGTCCGAGGGGAACAAAAAGGTGAAGTCTGTGAGAGAGCCGCAGGTGTATCCTGACCATCCAGAAAGATTTGATATCTGGTTGCAGGTGCTGTGTAAAGAGAGCGTGTCAGGACGCTGTTACTGGGAGGCTGAGTGGGGTGGGAGGGGAGCTGCTATAGCAGTGACTTACAAAGGAATCAGCAGGAAAGGAGGCGGGGATGACTGTCGGTTTGGATATAATGATAGATCCTGGAGGCTGTACTGCACTAATTCAGCTGGGACAAGCAGCTACTCTGTGTGGCACAATAAGAAAATCACTGACCTACCTGCCCCCACTCCTAGCTCCAACAGAGTAGGAGTATATTTGGACTGGGCAGCCGGCATTCTGTCTTTCTACAACGTCTCCCCAGACACAGACACACTGACCCACATGCACACATATCATTCTAAATTCACCGAGCCCCTCTATGCAGGATTTTGGATCGGTTTTGACTCTTCGGTATGTGTTTTAGATCAAATAGCTTCCTGAGGTTCCTGCTCTTCTCGTACCAATACAGTTCTTTGCGAAAAGACCACCACTGCAAGTATTTGTCCTCTGCTACTAAGCATTCACTCAGTGTGGAGCATCCAACCAAAATGCATGAGTATGTCTTATTATCAGTTTTCAATTCCGATTTGAGACACTGTCGTATCTTCTTCTTCTTTCGGCTGCTCCCTTTAAGGGTCGCCACAGCGGATCATCTGCCTCCATCTTGCCCTATCCACTGCCTCCTCTACTTTCACACCAACCATCTCCATGTCCACCTTCACTACATCCATAAACCTTCTCTGAGGTCTACCTCTTCTCCTTCTACCCGGCAGCTCCATCTCCAACATTCTTTGCCCAATCTATCCACTATTCCTCCTCAACACATGTCCAAACCATCTCAACCTGGCCTCTCTGGCTTTATCTCCAAACTGCTCCACCTTCACTGTCCCTCTGTCCATCCTTGTCACTCCCAACGAAAATCTTCATCTCCGCCACCTCCAGCTCAGCCTCCTGTCTTTTAGACAGAGCCACAGTCTCCAAACCATCCACAGTCTCCAAACCATAAAGACACTGTTGTATGTGGTACTGAAATCCGATCTGTATCCGATCTGTAGCAATGCGACTGAGTCTGAAAACCCAGATTGGAATTCATGTGGCTTTTACATCAATCCAACTGGACATTCGTCATAATTTCATGCTGCTGAGACTTCATAAACATTTAGGCTGAAACTTATCCAAAACTCTCTGCGTTCGAAGAGATTTTAAAAGAAATGACTGAACGACGCCATAGGAGACCAAGGCTCCAGTGTCAAGGAAAAGTCTAAAAGCAAACTTTAAAGAAACTGAGGACGCCAACCAAAGAGGAGACATTTACGTCGAGCTCAAACACGTTCTGCGTGATGAGCCGAGCTGTCAGCCATCGAAACTCGATGAAAAAGATGAAACTGAAAGCTCTGGGAGCGACTGGTGTTTGTTCATAGTCCTGATTGTTTACCTCTGGATGAGCCACGTGAAGCAAAAAGAAGCATGTTTTTTTGCACATGCGGGCCAGTTTGGGAGCGTGATCTGTTCAGACTAATGTTGCAAGTAGAAGATAATGTGAACAGCCAAACAAAAAATCTGATTTGGTTAAAAAAAACAGATTTGGGCCACTTTTACCTGCTGTACGAATGTAGCCTTTCTCCCCTCTGCAACCCCTTTGTATTAGTTTTTGACAATGCCTCTCTTTTTTGTTATTTTTGCCCACAATGTCGCCAAACATTGGCAAACTGGCTCTCAGGTACTTTCTCAAATACATATGAAGCACCATCACATCTTTTCAAACTGCTACTTATGCACCCGTATTGAATAGCTCCTACTTCTGTCAGTTCTATAACTGCTAATTCTGTTGCCTAGCATCGAGCTGTGTGATGGGGCTATCCTACCCACCCAGAGAGGGGACAGTTATGCTCTCTTGGACAAAGATGACTGTGGCATTGCTGAGGATTGAGCCCCCTGGCTATGCTACTCCTTCATTCTACAGTAATGTTTGTAAAACTTTTTCAATAGTTGAAAAAGTGCCATAAATAATTCTTGAATCAGCTGGAAGGCCAGAACTTGTGCCAAACTGCTTGTACATTTCACGGATATATTTATTTATCTGTTTATTTTTTTTTTTTTTTCTATGCATATTATGTTTTGTTGCTTTGTTAATATGTTACTTTGTTGTTTTAAATGCTAAGTTATTGCTGTGACCTGTTTTATTAGTACTATTGCAGTTAATAACATCGGGCCTCATTGACCAATCTCGTTCTGAAGAAGAAACTTCTTCAACTCCACTTACACAGTTTCCACGAAGATTCTGCCATTCATCCGTGTGTTCTACACGCACTCAACAGCACAACGGTGCGAAAGACTCTGAGGTTTAGGAACGTCATGCATCGGTCATAGACTTTGGCTTAGGACCTTTTGCAAGAACAAGTTTAGGAAAAAATTATAGGAAGCTATCGGTGAATGAGACCCGTTTTTATAGGTCAAGTCAAGTCAAGAGGCTTTTATTGTCATTCCATCTATGTACAAGTACACAGTGGAGTGAAATTAGGTTCTGTTATATTGCAATTGCTTACTTTTAAAGTGTTTTGAACTGAAATGCCACAGAGTAATTAAGTAGCCTCGTGCTCCATTAAAGGACAGTTGAGCTGTACTTGATTTCTGTACACGGCACATAACACTGTTCAAAAGTAAAACACGTGTGTGTTATGTTTGTTTTATATATATATATATATATATATATATATATATATATATATATATATATATATATGTTAGTTGTATGCTCGTTTTCTGGGCATCTACAGATAAAGTGTGGAAACAAATCCTAAAAAGAAAATGACCCTTTTGTTCTGGAAATTGTTTTGGAGTCTATGTCTTTTGCTTCCAGATATCGTTTGTTTATATTGATTCATATTTTCTTCCATTCCATTGATTCCAATTCCAAAGATATTAAAGCTGTTTAACAGAAACTGGTGAGATGTAATAGTCCTGTTATCAAGTACGAGAGACAACCAACTCCTTACCATAAGATGGTGCTAATGCACCAAACCACCGTTTGCCAACCACCACAAAACCCATAAAGAAGACGCTCAGCAGTCCGTGCTCAGTATTGTTGCAGGGAGAGAAAAAGAGCAGAGCTGTGGAGAGCAGATGGCTGTTTATTTATTTATTTATTTATTTATTTATTTAACAGGGACAGTGCACATTAATCAACATCAATGTAAATGTGCCAGAGTTAGCTAAAAAGCTAATTTTCATCCGTAGTCCCTAGGCAGGTTGTTCTGGGCGGCCAGTGTCAACAGCTCAATGACGTTTACAAAACACCACCCCATATACATATATACATACATACACATACATACACATATACAAACACATAAAATATACATAGTTATCGGTGATTACAGATTTGGTTAGCTTTCAACCATGTCTTCAATTTATATTTAAAAATCAGATAATTTGTGCATGTTCGTAGCTCAGTTGGTAGACTATTCCAGTACTGGCTGGCTCTAATGGAAAAGACTGTTTGTCCAAACTTACTCCGTCTATATTGTACAATACAGTCCCCTCTAGTAAATGCTCTTGTTACCATACTACCCCTACTATCTTTTTGTTTTATAAACTGTCTCAATGGTGGAGGAGCAAGCCCATATAAAATCTTAAACATGAGACAGGCATCCAAGAGATGTTTAAAACTATCAAAACTGAGCAAGTTATACTTTTGTACTATATGACAATGATGATAACTATTAGGCTTCCTGTCTAGTATCTTTAGTGCTTGTTTATAAAGAGATTCAATAGGTTTCAAAATTGACAAACTTGTTTGTGACCAGCTTGTGAAACAATACGTTATATGGGAGACAATCATAGCATGCATAAAAAGTTTGGCTGCCTCTGTTGTTAGATACGGTCTTATGTGCCTGAAATTTGCCAAATTCAATTTAACAGTATTTATCACTTTTTTAACTTGATTTTTAAATGACAAGTTTGAATCTAGAATGATTCCAAGATATTTGGTATCAGATACTAGCTTTAGCTTTTCTCCCCTAACCAGCACATCAGCTTGAATCATTTCTGTCAATTTCTGTGAAAAAAACATGCAAACAGTTTTGTTTATGTTTAAATATAAACATGAATTAGATAGCCAATCAGATATTAAGACCATAGCTGCAGTTAACTCACTTGCAGCTTGCTGTTTGTTTTTAGCATGCACATAAAGAACAGTGTCATCAGCATACATCTGTATATTTACAGATGAGCAAACCGACGGCAGGTCATTAATGTATAAGCTAAATAAAATAGGGCCCAACACTGATCCTTGTGGAACACCAGTATTACAGCTTAAATATGTAGACTGAGTTTTACCAATGCGTACCCTTTGCTTCCTGTTTGATATATATGAGTTCATCCATTTAACAGAGTCAATAGAGAAATTAAAACAAGATAATTTAGACAAGAGTACCTTTAAGTTTAACACTTATTCTCATTGTTTGCATTGTATTCTTCATTGACTCTTGTGGAAATAGCTGGAGAGATGTCTGCTTTTTTGAGAAGAGGGACACAAAATATTTAAGCCGTTCAACACAGAAGCCTGTATCCAGACCTGGCTGAGTAGGTCGATGTTAACTCAGCTCCTGGGCTTGTGTGTTTTCGTTGTTTTCTAATACAGATCACTGGCAATTATAGGTCATTCTCTGATGCTTTGTGTAGGTTTTGGAATATACATATCTGCAAAACAGTTAAAGGATAAATTTATTTTAAAAATATATATTGTCAAACTGTTACAGCTCATACGACAGATTTTTTGAGCTGCTATTTAGCTTATAAGCATTATCCTGTGTGCTTTTTCTCAATTCAGAACCATCAGCCAACTGTGTTCTGCACTGTGGAATTAGACCTCTGCATTTAACCCATCCGTGCAGTGAAACACCCACATAAACGCACACTAGTGAACACACACCCTAGGGGGCAGTAAGCATACTTGCCTGGAGCGGTGGGCAGCCTTATCCAGCAGTTGGGTTTAGGTGTCTTGCTCAAGGGCACTTCTTTCACATGCTGTCGGCTGAGGGGATCGAACCAGCAACCTTCCAGTTAACGTGAAACCTGTGTCCTTGGTCTGCACTGAAAACAATGGTATACTAGCAAATTAACTAACCTGAAATTGACTTACAATGTAATATTTCTCATAAAGATTGGTGCATGAACTCATTTACGCCAGTTAGCAGACGCTCTTACCCAGAGCATCTTACAAAAGGGCTTTGGTGTCCACCCAAAAACAAGAAACAAGAGGCAGGGCTACACCTAGAAAGCAAAGTAGAAAGATACAGAATTAAAATAAAACACAATAAAGTGCAATACAGGTCTTTGCTAAGTGCTGGATTAGCATTCATTTAAATTCTTCATAAACGGATGGGTCTTCAGTTGAGGTCTGAAGATGGTAAAAGACACTTTGGTGTTCTGGCATCAAGTAAAAGTTCATTCCACCACCTGGGCTCCAGGACACAGAGGAGTCTTGATGGTCTTGATGCTTGTCTTCCATGTCTCTTGAGTCTTTATTGTTGGCGGGTCAAGCAGAATAATTACTGGTCAACCAGAATCAGAGCAAGGCTTCTTGCTTCTTCAGACACAATCACCCAAGAGTCCTGGCAAGATCATGGTGAGGACCAAGGATGAATAGCAGCTCAGTCTTGTTAGAATGTTCAAGTGGTGAGCTGCCATCTATGAAGAGATGTCAGCCAGACATGCCAAGATGTGGAAGCCTGAGTGTCAAAAGGTGGGAAGGAAATGATTTTTGGAGTATTATCAGCATAGCAGTGGTAAAAGAAGCCATGAGAGGATATTACATCGCCAACAGAGCAAGTGTGAAGACAATGTCATATTGTACCCTAAAATCACCCGATTTCAGCAAAGACGACTGACTAGACTGATCAGATTTGCTTCATACTTTCAGGAGGTCATTGTGCCCAATATTGTGTAACACTGTAGACTTTCTTTTTGTAAGTTAATGTGTTCTTACTTTAGTCTGTCAGAGAGCATTTAACATTTTGAGACAAAGGTCTTGAAGACTGTCATTTATGGTAGTGCAGAATGTTAGTTTTGAGGTGTGAAAGGTAAAAAATAGTTAATACTGACATTAAATTTAGCTTGGATTGAAAATAATGTGCACAGACTCATTAAAGAAATGCGTCTGTTTGTTGGTAACAAATGTTTATTTCAAAAGTATGCGTATGCAGTATGAAACTACTTTTAGGGCACTTTCACACCTAGCCAGTTTAAAAAAAACTGGTATATTGGTTATTTTCATTTTTAGACTTTAAATTTTGCTCAAAATATTGTTGGAATAATGAATTAACCCAGAATCACGAATCAAATCGCTTGCAGAATAGATCATTGTGTCCCTATTAAATATGAATTCTATACAATGATAGTTAGGTGAAAGTTAAAAAAAAAAAAGGTTTCATTTTTTGGCATTCAGTGAAGTAAATTTGAAAGTATGTAGTAAGTAACTTGTGCCCTCATCAAATTCCTGACGAATCAAAGTGCAGAATTTGGGGCGTTTTAACTGTTACAGTGTGAAACCAACTGAATTAAATAACCCAAAACAACCCAAACTCAGGTGTGGACTTTAGAAAACAAACTAGGTTCAAAAACAGCCTTAATGTATTGTTTCAATCGTTGCATGTACCAGTACAATTCAGACTCAGTCATGTTCCTCTGTGAGGGGCAG
The DNA here is from genome assembly GCF_015220715.1 of Pygocentrus nattereri. NCBI lineage: Eukaryota > Metazoa > Chordata > Actinopteri > Characiformes > Serrasalmidae > Pygocentrus > Pygocentrus nattereri. The sequence continues at coordinate 8,478,098 of NC_051212.1, forward strand.
TGCCCAATAACAGAGACATGTTTGGGTTTTTTTCTTTATCAAGATTTTTTTTTATTTGTACATTATTTTGGCTGCATGATTTTTTCTTCCAGAAAAGAATTATGGCCTGTGGCTAACTCATTAGGAGAAGACAACAATTAAAATCAAATGGCGCCTAGAAGAAGGTCCAGTACTCAGCAAACAGACCCTGATTCCATCCAGCCTAACCCCACAAGAACTCTTCACGCTCAGAGTGTGGAAAGAGTTTTAGCCGACAGTCGTCTTCAGCTCCACCAGCGCATTTACACAGGAGAGAAGCCGTATTCCTGCTCAGAGTGTGGGAAGAGCTTCATCCAGCAGAGCGTTGTCCGACGACACCAGCGCATTCACACAGGAGAGAAGCCGTATTCCTGCTCAGAGTGTGGGAAGAGCTTCATCCAGCAGAGCGTTCTCCGACGACACCAGCGCATTCACACAGGAGAGAAGCCGTATCGGTGTTCAGACTGCGGGAGGAGTTTTAGACAAAGCGGTAACCTCAAAAAACACCAAACAATTCACACAGGAGAGAAACAGAGTAAATACTGAGCGCTGGAAGCACTTCAGGCAACTGAGTAATTTAAGTGGCTGTAACGATTCCCTTTGAGGAGTGAGGACACCAATGCCTCCGATCGACTCCTTCTCTCTGGGCTCTGCCACCTACTGAGGAAAGAGATGGCTATTTGTAGGCTTGCACAAGGCACAGGTGAATGTCATCAGCTACTTAGCCCACCAGTTCAGCCCAGTTGGCTCTCAGTCCTGCATGTGACACTCGGCCTCATCCACAGTGGCCTCTATCCTATGTCAGTGTTTCTCAGCCCTGGTCCTGGTCCTGGAGGCCCACGGCCCAGCATTTTTAGTGTTTGCCCTGCTCTGATAGTGCAGGTGGGCAGTGGGCCTCCAGGACCTGGGCTGAGAAATACTGTCCTGAAGTAAACGGGCTACGCTAACCTGCTGTAGAGTGAGTCTGCAGATTTAGTTTTTTATAAATGGACTACATGGACTTTGGGTGGGGGGAGTAGGAAAATTGAAGTTTCCGTTACCTGAACCGTTTAGAGGTTTTGGTTGAATTCAGTGATGTACACTGTACTTCTTCTCTCTAGTGAAGGCAGTTGTGAGTACTGTTGGATTGCATTGACTACTGATTTTATCATCCATAAATGGCTGCATGTTATTAAATATCTTGTGTCCTTTATGATTAAAGCATGCAGTAGAATGAAATGCTGTCCTACTGTCTAAAAAAGGACTTTCTGAAACTCAATTCTATATACACCTAACAAGAACACCATCCATCCATTTTCTATGCCGCTTCTCCATCTGGGTCGCGTGGGGGTGCTCAATAATTAGAAGGAGTGTCCATACACTTTTGGCCATATAGTGTATATCATCAGCTAAGTAAAGACAGTGAAACACTGTTCCACCATTGTGTACGTTTTTAAACACCTCAGTGTCGCTGCTGGACTGAGAATAGTCCACCAACCAAAAATATCCAGCCAGCAGCGTCCTGTGACCACTGATGAAGGACTAGAGGATGACCAACACAAACTGGGCAGCAGCAGATGAGCTGTCGCCTCTGACTTTACATCTACAAGGTGGACCGACAAGGTAGGAGTGTCTAATAGAGTGGACAGTGAGTGGACACAGTGTTTAAAAACTCCAGCAGCACTGCTGTGTCTGATCCACTCAGAGCAGCGCAACACACACTAACACACCACCACCACCATGTCAGTGTTACTGCAGTGCTGAGAATGATCCACCACCCAAATAGTACACCCTGATCTGTGAGGGTCCATGGGGGTCCTGACCACTGAAGAACAGGGTAACAGGGTATCAGAGAAACAGATGGACTACAGTCTGTAACTGTAGATCTACAAAGTGCAGCTATACAGTAAGTGGAGCTGATAAAGTGGACAGTGAGCGTAGAAACAAGGAGGAGGTCATAAAGTTATGCCTGTCTGGTGTGTAGCACCTTTCATACATTAAAAGTGCAACTCTTAGCTCTTGTGCTTGCAGCTAATTGTTGCTTAAAAGACAATTGGTCATTAAGAGGCTGTGTTTACTCCTCTTCACTTCAAGAATTTTTTTGGTGACCAAATGACATATACATCAAAAATATGTTTGATTTGCATTATTACATCTTAAATGTGTTTATAATTCACCATATCTATATTTAATTGAAGCCTAAACATATATTTTGCAGTTATTACTGTTAGGAGGCAATAAAATAGTAATCTTGACAGATAATTTACAGAGAAGGTCAAACAGTGTTTACATGGGTTAGTATCTTAAAATAGCACAGCTCTTTGATAGAGTCTGCTGAGAGAGATGGTGGAGAGCAGTCCAGCTTCAGGCTCTGAGAGACATGCCGACCCACACCTTCTGTATACCAGAAGGTGGCGGTGAAGCACCAAATCATTGTTTCCCAGCTGCCATTGAACCCAAGAAGAAGGAGAACATCAGCAGTCCCTGCTCACTGTTGATGGAGGCAGGGAAACAGGGGCTGAGCTGGAGAAAGTAGTGCTTTGTAGTGCAGAGTAGTGCTCTGATCAATACTTATTAACATTGTTGTGTTGTTTTTATTGATCCTTGCAGAAGTGCCTGGAGAGATGTTTGCTTTTCGTGGGATGCAATACATGTAAGCCAACCAACACAGGAGCAGCCTTCATCCAGACCTGGCTGAGTAGGTTGATGTAACTCCCAGCTCTTCTGCTTGTGTGTATAGTTATGAACATGTTTTCCTAGCTGGGTTTGAATGAATGTTTTATTGTTTTGATAGTTCTTAGTGAAGATTTGAAGATGCAAAGTAATGTGTTATCTATGGAGCCCCGCTGGGGACAGCCCGTATAAATAAAATAATGCGTGGCCACAAGTTAGTAAAGCTGGGGACAAGACGGTAATGTGTGGCCATGACTTAGTAAAACATGGGAATGAGATGATGGCTTACTAAGTCATGGCCATGAATCAGGATCTCGTTCCTATGCTTTACTAATCATCTCATTCCCACGCCTTACTACTTTATTTATACGGGATGTCACCAGCGGGGCTTCGTAGTTATCTCCTGATCTTTTGTGTTTTTACTAAGTCCTTCATTATCATGTTACATTGCACAGAAAATTCCTTAATGAAAAGATTGCAAAAAGAGATCATGCCATATATGCACAAGTATCTGTGAGACACATATAAAATGTGCAGTTGTTGTCCAAATGCTGTGGGAATATAGCAGCTGATTTGAAGTACTTCATGTCCCTCGTGAAGATCTGTAGTCAATGGCGACTAGATTAAGTGAGTGTGTTTGCATGCACCGAATTATCCGATCATAATCGGATTTCTGCACTTATCCGATTATTCAAATGGTGATGTAAACACCAAACTCCGATCTAGAAATCCAATTGAGAAATCCGATAAAGAGAGCTGGACTCAGATTTCTCAGTGCATGTAAATTCTTACTCTGATTTCTTTCGGAATTCTCAGTCTGTGCATGAGTGGTACCAGAAAAAAGCAAGCAGCGTTGCCGTGAAATGGCAGCAAAACACTTTTGGAGTGACGCTGAAACCAAAGACAATATAAAGGATTTAGATCTTCTTCTTGTAAGGTAAAGTGGCGTGATGTTCTAACAAAAAGGTCATGGCATGGAGTTCAAGTTTCATATTATGTCATGTCTTCTTCTGTGAGTTTATTGGCTGGTTGCAAAGAAATATTCCGATACCATTTTTGGTTTTCCATTATTTGATTACTCGAGCATGTAAACGTGTTGATCGGATTACAGACAAAAGCTGTTGTTGGATTATTAAGTACATGTAAATGTACATGCATTCAATAAGAGGTTGCACCAGCAGTCTTTTATGGTGGGGAGTGAGAACCATTCAAGAACCTGTTGGCCTGATTTTTCACAAATATCCTGGAAGCCGTATCCTTAATCTGTCACTCACTCTCCACATTTCAAATAGACTGTGGTGGGGTCCGTAAGATACGGGATGAAATATTTGTCCAAACCAGATGGTAGCTTCACAAAATTTCTTAAATTTGTTTTGAATTTATTACATGAAGAGACTCTTACTAGTCCTACAAATGGGAAAGCCATCTGTGCAGTGAAACACCACATACACACTACTGAGGACACACTCTAGAAGGCAGTGAGCACACTTGCCCGGAGCAGTGGGCAGTCCTATCCACAGCATTTGGGGAGCAGTTTGGGGTTAGGTACCTTGCTCAAGGGCATTTCAGTCACATGTTGTCAGCTCTGGGGATCAAACCAGCAAGCTTCCGGTCACAGGGCTGGTTCCCTAACCTCTAGCCCATGATTGCTATGTATGATTCCCAACGATTTTGTTGTACATTTGTTCAATGTCTTTTTTTTCTGTTTCTTCTCTAGAAAAATATAGTGTCCTGTTGCAAGTGCATCAGGAAAAGACTATCACAATGCCAAAATCCAGAGAAATTAAATCAGAGGACACATCTACAACAAGCACTTCTGATCCTGCCCCCACTAATGCATCTCACAGCCTGACACAGACAGATACAGGCAAGAAAAGGGTTCAACTTACTCAAAATAATCTCCAGCTACACCAGCTCGTTCACACAGGAGAGAAACCTTACTCCTGCTCGGAGTGCGGGAGGAGTTTTACTCGACAGAGATACCTACAAACACACCAGCGCATTCACACAGGAGAAAAACCGTATCACTGCACAGACTGTGGGAAGAGTTTTACTAGATTAAGTAGTCTAAGACTCCACCAGAGCACTCACAAAACAGAGAAACCGTTTTCCTGCTCAGACTGTGGGAAGAGTTTTATTCAGCAGAGTCTACTTCAACGACACATGCGCGTTCACACAGGAGAGAAGCCGTACTGCTGCTCAGAGTGTGGGAAGAGGTTTAAAATACAGAGTACTCTCCAACTGCACCAGCACATTCACACAGGAGCAAAGCCGTATCAGTGCTCAGAGTGTGGGAAGAGTTTTAGAGACAGAGGGAACCTTAAAGCTCACCAGCGCATCCACACTGGAGAGAAACCGTATTCCTGTTCGGAATGTGGGAAGAGGTTCAATCGACAGAGCAATCTCCAAACACACCAGCGCATCCACACTGGAGAAAAGCCATATTCCTGCTCGGAGTGCGGGAAAAGCTTTAATCTACACAGTACTCTTTTGATACACCAGCGCATTCACACAGGAGACAAGCCGTATTTCTGCTCAGAGTGTGGGAAGAATTTTAGCGGTAACCTCATGAGACACCAGCGCATTCACACTGGAGAGAAGCCGTACCGGTGCCCAGAGTGTGGGATGCGTTTTAGAGACAGAAGTAACCTTAAAACACACCAGCACATTCACAAAAGAGAGAAGACGTATCAGTGTTCAGAATGTGGGAAGAGTTTTAGACAAAGGGCTAACCTTACAAGACACCAGCGCACTCACAGAGGAGAGAAACCGTATCAGTGCTCAAAGTGTGGGAAGAGCTCCAGGCAGTTGAGCAATTTGAAGACACACAAGTGCTGCCAGTCGGAAGGTGAACACCTGTGACACTTATCAAATCAAAAAACCTTTTCGTTGTCAGTTCTTTTAACCTTAACTTCAGTGATGTATCCTGTATTCCTGTAATTCAGTAGTGAAGGCAGTTGGTAGTACTGTTGAAAAAAGAGGCCCTGACTTTATCTCCCTTGTTTGAGTTGTATGTTTAGTTATCTGTTGATTGAGTGATTGCATATAACAATATATGTATAATAATCTTTTCAGTACTGAGAGCATGTTAAACGTGTATCATTTATTTTACGTGTGATTTATGATTAAAGCATGCCATGGAATGGAAAACATTTCTAAAGCTCTTTCCTCTATAACAAAGGCTCCAATTGCCAAGTGTCCATGAGCCAGGGGGGTATTCCACAAAGCAGGATTTGTCAGCCAGATACCCTAAGGCCAAGGATGGATGAGGACTGTCCAAAGGGAATGTCCCTCTGCTCTTTTCATATTGGACAGGCTTGACTTTGGGCTTAGGTTATCTAGCTAAACTGAGTAATCCTGCTTTGTGGAACATCGCCCTGGTGGTCACCTCCAAGGGAGTGCTGGTTAAAAAAAGGGAAAAAAAATTTGGAATTTATTCCAAGTATGACTTTTGACTACATAACATGTACACCAATGTAAGTGTGTGTTAGTGTTTTTAGCAATTGTTCTCTCACAGCAAACCACAGCTATTACTACTATTACTACTACTCCTAGTAATAATAATAACGACAGACCTCATGGCGTGCCAGGTAGAGAGCACCGAGCTGGGGCTTAGAGAGAAGGGAAGCGAGGTCAGCGGAGGGCAGGAAGATACTGTGAAGAAATTGGTCCAGGGAGTCCAGGGGAAGAGCATGGGTGGGCCGCGAAGCATGAGTGACCGGGGGATGGCCCACACCTATAGCCTTGTTGAAGAGTAATCTCTAACAAAAACTTGTGGTAGAGTGGAGCGGTGCCGCTTCCCCACATAAAGGTAAGCTGAAGAAATACCTGAACTGCAGCAGTCAATAGGGCAATTAGATTAGACAGTTAGCCTCAGTGTTAGAAGACTAGCCATGCAGATACTGTTAGAGCTCCCTGCTGATGTTATGGTAACTTGGCACAACCTCACAGCCAGCCTTGCCAGGCAGTTTGGCGAGTGGAAGTGGCCCATGCACATCAGAGAAAAACTACATCAGAGAGAGAGCCAGCACAGAACGAAGCTGGGTCCACTAATTGCTGATGTAGAGAGTACGGTGGGGCTCACCTATGGAGAGTTCCCGACAGTGGCCCATGATAGTTGCGTTCCTACAGGTGATAAGGCCAATAAGGCTCCAGCAACAGTTGCGACTTCAGCCTGGGGGAGGATTTACGGTGGGTAAAGACATGGTGGTAATTATGGGAGAAGATTCAGGCTACAGCTAGGTCTGGAGTGACTGATGTGTTGGTGGTGTAGAAATAGGGTACACCATGTCAGTCAATGCTACTAGACCAGTGGGGAAATGAAAGCCAGACAGGGAAATCGGTGGCTGCTGCAGACTTTGGGTTAAATGAGGTGTGGATGAGAAGGAGCTCACTGATCTCACCGACACTGGCTCGTCAGTGTCCCCTTACATTGAGAGCGGTACATCGGCAGGTCACTGGCAGCTGAGAGGGAGGACACAGCTTCCGGTCCTGGTTGGAGGCCTGAGCTGAGTGCATAGCTCTTGTCTTTGCATGTAGCCCCCATTCTGGACTTTTTTGCACAAGGGCATGGTACAGCCATAGCCTCCGTCTGGCAATCCGATGGACGTGTCTGGGTTTGGTGGTTGCCAGGAGAACGGTACTTGTCTGACTGCATTGTGCCAAGTGTAAAGTTTGGTGGAGGGGGGATCATGGTGTGGGGTTATTTTTCAGGAGTTGGGCTCGGCCCCTTATTGCTTCAGTACCAAGACATTTTGGACAATTTCATGCTCCCAACTTTGTGGGAACAGTTTGGGGATGGCCCCTTCCTGTTCCAACATGACAGCACACCAGTGCACAAAGCAGGTCCATAAAGACATGGATGAGCCAGTTTGGTGTGGAAGAACTCAACTGGCCTGCACAGAGTCCTGACCTCAACCTGACAGAACACCTTTGGGATGAATTAGAGCGGAGATTGCGAGCCAGGCCTTCTCGTCCAACATCCGTGTCTGACCTCACAAATGCACTTTTCTGGTGAAAAAAAAATTCCTATAATTCCACACTCCTTAACCTTGTGGAAAGCCTTCCCAGAAGAGTTGAAGCTGTTATAGTTGCAAAGGGTGAGCTGACATCGTATTAAACCCTATGTATTAGGAATGGGATGTCACTCAAGTTCATGAAGCAGACAAGCTAATACTTTTGCGATATAGTGTATTTTAGAGCTGGCTTCATCCAACTGTAATTGCCAAAATGCAGAAGATGCATCCAGATTGGGTCACTGTACTCTTGCATCAAGCTGTTGTAGTCTGTTCCAGATCCACTTTCAACTATTAGAACAGTCCTTACTAGTCCTACACTTTTTCACATGCCACTAAACTTAGTATAGTAGCCTGTACGTCTTTTGGCACCACAAAGAACAACAGCCTGCGTACAGTATCTCTGTATGTCACCCAAGCTAGACTCACCAAGCTAGATCTCCTTTGGGAAGAACGGGAATATCCTGCAAAGCAATTGACTTTTATTCTGGCATTACGCAGTTTAGGTCTTGGTTTCAGTCCATTAAACATAGGCCTACTTTCTAAGATCACATTTAATGACCTCCAGAACCCAACTTGACCTGTACATTTGCAGTGGAATCCAGTCATTTTGCTCTTGTTCTTTTTGTGACATGTCTACATAAAATTATTCAAGATCATTAAATGAATTGCATGCACTTTTTCTTGTTGCCCATCATCCATTACAGTTGTTTCTATATGCTGTCTGTTCAGAAGGTCATGGAGGGCGTGTGATGTGTTGTTCAGGATAGCAGTGAGTTTATTGAGTGACTTCCTTTCAACCACCACTTAAAAACCATCTAGTGAGCATCATATCCCTAGACAAAGCCACGCCTTCTTCGTCAATTTGTTGAGCCTTTTTACATCTTCCCCTTCTTATGCTTCCTCCCCAGCAGACTGCTGCAAAGAAGACAGCACCTGCAACAAACTGGTAGAAGATCGCCAACATCTTGGTGCACACATTAAAGGACCTGAGCCTTCTCAGAAGGTAGATCACTCATCCCCCTTCCTGTACACAGCCTCTGTGTTGGCTCTCCAGTCCAGTTTGTTGACAAGCAGGACACCCAGATATTTGTAGGTGTCTACCAGCTCAACGTTCTGACCCATGATGGTAAGTCATCAGAAAATTTCTGAAAGTGACAGTGGTCCGACTTGGATTGGAAGTCCGTCATGAAGAGGAAGGGTGAGAGCACAGTTGAGGTGCTCCAATGCTGCTGACTGTATGGTCTGACAGGCAGGTTCCCAACCGCACATACTGGGGTCTTTCAGACAGATAATCCAAGACCCACCCAATCATGGACTTGTCCACCTGCATTTTCTTCATCTTCTCCCCCAGCATGAGAGGCTGGATGGTTTTAAGTGCACTTGAGAAGTCAAGGAAAGTGATTCTCACTATGGTGTTGTTCTGGTCCAAGTGGGAATGTGCCTTCAGCAGTAGATAAATAACAGCGTCATCCTGTTGATAACAACTGCAGGGGGTGCAGGAAAGAGCTGACATGAGGTCTGAGATGTGCCAACACTAGTCTCTCCAGGACTTTCATGACATGGGATTTAAGGGCCGCTGGTCTGTAGTCATTGAACCAGGAAGGATGTTTTCCACAGCACTGGCGCCTTTGTTTAAGGCTCTGGTTGAAGAGATGTTAGTATAAATATCTGTTATCTGTGTAATGATTTACAGAAGTGCACAGCAACTGAAAAGACTTTACCCGACTGAAAAATATGTTTTTTGTGAATTTAAAATTCATTCTGTGTCCATCCTTAATATAATGTAGGGATCTTTACAAAACAGGAATTTGAAGGTACCCTGCAGGAACTGTGCAGACATTAGTGTCATTTGTGCAGACAAATTCCTGCAGGATCCATATAATAATTAAAAAAAAACATACTAAATCAGTTTTAAAGTGAATTCATTAATGCATTTGAATAACTGAATTAAATGTCGAAATATATTTTGAGCATTTATTCTTATCTTTTCTCACTCCAACTACTCCAGAAAATTGATCACTGAAGAATTATCCAGAAGAGCAATCAGCTTTCTGTTTCTATTGATTTATTTTTTAAAAATAGAAAACTGTGAGGGAGATCCCTCACAGGTGAGTCTAGGCCCTTTTTAGGGGCACTCAGCACCCCTAACAGTGCTGATCTTAGAATCACCCCCGGATCCGAGTATTTCCCTGACAGCTGGACAGCAGGATTCCTTCAGGAATCCCACAGAAAAATGATAACTGGAAATTTTGTAGGAATAGATTCCTGAAGAAATATCCTCCACACCGTTCCTGCAGGTGTTCCCTCCACATTTCCCTGTTCCTGTCCTTTAAATAAGGGGGTATTATTGCTCCTAGGTGAACTGCCCCTGTGGAGGGTCTGCTCGTTAGGTTCCATTGCGGTCTATTGTATTGACTGTTCAACAAGCCAAGCGCAGGAGGCGGGGCTTGTCCCAATACGGGTGGGATTAAAAATAGCATTCGCAGTTGGTTCAGCCGCGCTCAATGAAGCCCCTTTTGACCAGCAGGTGGCGCTCTGCTTCTCCAGCCCCCAGTGAGGTCAGCTCGCACGGGTCGCCCACGTGACTCCACCGTGTTGTTGGAGGAAGAGAAAGAGGAGGAAGAGCAGCTGCTCTGCGCTGAAGGTAAAGACGCTCTCTGGCAGTCTAACGCTGTTTTCATGTCCAGTGTCAGTTAGAGAAACTCGCCTCTTCAGTTCTGGGTTACAAAAGCTTTAAGGCGCAGAAGCAGCTCAGAGACTCAGCTGGACAGAGCAGGGCAGAGCAGGGCAGAGCAGGGCAGGGCAGAGCTGGACAGAGCAGGGCAGGGCAGGGCAGGGCAGGGCAGACCAGACCAGGGCAGGGCAGGGCAGGGCAGGGCAGGGCAGGGCAGGGCAGGGCAGACCAGGGCAGGGCAGGGCAGGCTCATTTTGGCTGTGGTGCCTGTATGGACCCCTCCTTCATGCTCTGTTTACTGTTTGTAGTAAAAATACTTAAAAACCTTACATCATTATGCAGAAATGTTGGTGGAGTACCCCTTTAATATCTCTCTTCTGTGACTAATACAGTACAGCATGAAAGTTTTAGGCTTCTAAGCAGTGAGTTTATTAGATTAGATTAGATTAAGTGACCCTTATTAGTCCCACAAACGGGGAAATTTTACCTCTGCATTGAACCCATCCATGCAGTGAAACACCACATACACTCTAGTGAGCACCACACACACTAGGGGGCAGTGAGCACGCCTGCCCGGAGCGGTGGGCAGCCCAATCCGCAGCGCCAGGGGAGCAGTTGGGGGTTAGGTGTCTTGCTCAAGAACACCTCAGTCATGTGCTGTCGGCTCTGGGGATCGAACCGGGGACCTTTCATTCACGAGGCTGGTTCCCTAACCTCCAGCCCACGACTGCCCCGTAGCACAATATAGATTAGAATAAAGTCGTATTCATAATTCAAATAAACATAAAAACAATAAACAGTAACAAGAATTTCTCGGGTCCATATTTTTCCTTGACACCTTCACAGCCGCCACAGAGACTCGTTAATATCATCAATCACATCATGAGCTCAATTTACTGAGCACTGATTGGCTTTTTAACTACATATAATACTGGACTTCCTCGAGGAGAGGCTTGGAAATGGGTAAACACACACACAAATACACTAACATCCAGAAAGTCACTATATATATATATATGTATATATATATATATATATTCATTCTGTAAGTGTTATTTATTCAAATATTAACACTTTTCTCAGCAAATAAACTACACAAATAAATAGATTTTGAAAATGTGTCTTGGGTGCCCAAGACTTTCGCACAGTACTGTATGTCTGTGATTATATCCTTAAAGTCTTTAGTTCCTTATAATATAAGCCTGTAACTTGTCAGTCATAATTCATTCTGAATCATCTGAAAATTAAGACAGATTCTGATGCAGCATACATTAGAAGGGGGTCTAAACGTATTATAGTATAATGGCATTATTTTTGGACTAATAAAACAGCCCGCTGTCCATAGTATTAAGTGACTCTTATTAGTCCCATAATCGGGACGTTTCACCCCCGAATTTAACCCATCCGTGCAGTGAAACACCACATACACTCTAGTGAGCGCACACACTAGGGGGCAGTGAGCACACTTGCCCAGGGTGGTGGGCAGCCCAATCCACAGCGCCTGGGGAGCAGTTGGGAATTAGGCGTCTTGCTCAAGGACACCTCAGTCATGTGCTGTTGGTTCTGGGGATAGTAGTTTCAAACTGAACTACTCATCACCATCGGAAATAAATGAATATACACCTCTGTAGATATCAAATACATAGATTAATTTACAGTTTAAAGTTAAAATATAATAAAATATAAATAAATATAATATTTTAGAGTAAAATAAAATTTTCATAGATTGCAGTTTATACCTACAAGGTGGACCGACAAGGTAGGAGTGTCTAACAGAGTGGACAGTGAGTGGACACAGTGTTTAAACACTCCAGCAGCACTGCTGCGTCTGATCCACTCAGACCAGCACAACACACACTAACACACCACCACCACATCAGTGTTACTGCAGTGCTGAGAATAATCCACCACTCTAATAGTACCTGCTCTGTAAGGGTCCATGGGGGTCCTGACCACTGAAGAACAGGGTAAAAGGGGGTAACAAAGTATCAGAGAAACAGATGGACTACAGTCTGAAACTGTAGAACTACAGAGTGCAGCTATACAGTAAGTGAAGCTGATAAGATGGACAATGAGTGTAGAAACAAGGAGGTGGTCATGATTTTATGCCTGATCTGTGTATATATACATATTTACAGCATTTGGCTGACGCTCTTATCCAGAGCGACTTACAATTTGATCATTTTACACAGGTAGGCGTAGGTGGTGTTGGGAGTCTTGCCCAAGGACTCTTATTGTTATACTGTAGCGTGTTTGCCCAGGTGGGGGATTGAACCCCAGTCTACAGTGTAGAAGGCAGAGGTGTTAACCACTACACTAACCACCATAAATATGTAAAACGTTTTCTATTTTCTCCTCCAGAAATGAATGACCATTACACAGTGTAAACTTATCTCCGCATGCACATCATGAGAGGACAACACGGCTGCTGAAGAATGGAAGAGATCAGAATATGAGAATATGGCATCTAGAAGAAGCTCCAGAACTCGGCGAACGTTCTCTGGTTCTGTCCTCACTAACGCGTTTCGCAGACGAACACAGATAAATCAGAACGATAAAAGCCAAAAGAGAACTCACCGCTGCTCAGACTGCGGGAGGAGTTTCGCTCGACAGGCCCATCTCCAACGACACCAGCTCATCCACACCGGAGAGAAACCGCATTGCTGTTCAGAATGTGGGAAGACGTTTAATCAGCTCTGTAACCTCCAAACACACCAGCGCATTCACACCGGAGAGAAGCCGTATTGCTGCCCAGAGTGCGGCAGGAGTTTTACCCAACAGAACTTTCTCCAAAGACACCAGCTCATCCACACAGGAGAGAAACCGTATTGTTGCCCAGAGTGCGGAAAGAGGTTTAATCAACAGACGAATCTCCAGAACCACCAGCGCATTCACACGGGAGAGAAGCCATATCCCTGTTCGGAGTGTGGGAAGACCTTTACTCGACAGAGCGAACTCCAGCGCCACCAGCTCATTCACACAGGAGAGAAGCCGTACTGCTGCTCAGAGTGCGGGAAGGGCTTTACTCAGCAGAGCACACTCCGAAATCACCAGCTCGTTCACACCGGAGAGAAGCCGTACTGCTGCTCGGAGTGCGGGAAGAGTTTTACTCGGCGGAGTTATCTCCAGCTGCACCAGCACATTCACACAGGAGTTAAACCGTATCACTGCACCGAGTGTGGGAAGAGCTTCACCCGACATGACTATCTCATAGGACACCAGCGCGTTCACACTGGTGAAAAGCTGCCTCACTGTTCAAAGTGAGGAAGGAGGTGCAGCTATTCAGTAGGGATGCACTGATCAGGAATATTTTATGACCAATTCCTGTTTCTTTACAGCCGAATTGGATTTTTATGAGCGTTTTTTCATCTGAAGCTCACACTGCGTGGGGTTAAATGATCTCCTGCAACACCCAAGTAGATTTCCAACTGTCAAAGTCACAATATAAACGTTTTAAATGGGCCAAACATGAAGTTACTAGGATCACTCTGAAAAGCAGCTCCCTTTCGAGGAGTAGCGATTTATTTCTCATGTTTCCAAGAGTTCAGATGTAACAGATTTCTTTTATTATTTAATTTATTTGAAGAACCATGAAGCTGATCGTGTTGGGTAGGTCGGAGAAAGAGTCCCTTAACCTCATGTTCTCCGGGGTATGTTTTGGTTTGTCCATCTGATTTTTCATGACCACATCATAAGGGAAATTCTTCAGTAACTCCATGAAATAAATGTACATTTTTATTTTATTAATGTCTGTTTTTTTGTAAAAGCTGCTCTCAAATTAACAGAACGTGTTTTATGATCTCACATATCGCTATACGCTTACAATTTACTGCGGAAAGCCAAAAATCTCCAACGCTCTTTGTTTTATTTAATAAAAATCAGTTTTACAGAGCAGATCACAAGAGACGCCGTCTGATTCCACCAGATTTGGGGGAAAATGGGTCGACTTTCAGTAGAAAAACAAACTGAGTTCAGCTTCTTCTATTATAAGGGTTTAAAATGACATCACCGTCTATTAGACTTGGGAGAAGAGTTACTGCCCAATTTGGGGCCTTGTGTCAGTTAGGGCCTATGTTGGCGGCCCACACTAAGCCTTTATATCAGGAGGGCAGGGGCATGTTTGCTGGGGTATAACAGCAAAGGGGCACGTTTTCTTTATGAAGGGTTTGGTCTCAGTGGTGTTAGTTAGTAAGCAACATCATGCTATGGTCTAAATTGTTGCTTCCAGAATTAAATAAATATGTAGCAGTTGAGTATTTTTTAATAAAATGCTTTTTACTTTAATCTTACGTGCGTAGACCCTTGTAGTACTTAAATACAAGAACATTAATAATATTAAGAAACAAAATATATATACACACACACACAATACACTATATAGACAAAAGTTCTGGAATTTTAGCCACAAAGCAGTAAATCAGTGAAAAGTTGTGGCCCTCACTCATAAAGGAGACCATAACCTGCCTGAGTGCCAACTGTAAAGTTTGGTGAAAAGGGATGATGCTATAGGGATGTTTTTCAGGGGTGGGCCTAAAACCCTTAGTTCCAGTGAAGGGAAATCTTAATGCTTCAGTACCAAGGCATGTTGGACCACTCTATGCTTCTAGCTAACTTCGGGAACCATTTGGGGAAGAACCTTCTGTTCCAGCATGACTGAGCCCCAGTGCACAAAGCAAAGTCCATAAAGGCCTGACTGGGTGAGTTTGGTGTGGAGGAACTTGACCAGCCCTCATAGAGCCCTGACCTCAACCCCATCCAAAACCTCTGTGATGAACTAGAACAGACTGTGAGCCAGGCCCTCTTGTCCAACATCAGTGTCTAACCTCACATTAACCTCACACTGACCTGCATGAATGGGCAAAAATTCCCACAGACCCTCTGCAAAATCGTGTAGAAAGCTTCCCAGAACAGTGGAAGCTGTTAGAGCTGAAAAGGGGGGACCAACTCCATATTAATGCCTGTGGATTTAGAACGGATCGTCATAAAATGTTCTGTAGGTGTCCCAATACTTTTGTCCATATAGAGTATAAGCCCAAAGTCCTACCAGGAGGTGGCGGTAATGCACCTATAGGTGCCAACAGCCAGTAAACCCAAGAAGAAGATGATCAGCCATCCCACCACTCCCTTCTCCGTGTTTTTTTTTTTTTGAGGGAGAGACAAAGAAGCAATACTGTGGAAAGTGGGGGGCTGTTTAACACTCAGATTTTTTTGTTTTGTGTTTATTATTATTATTGTTGTTTTCATTTATTGAGACTCATGGAAGTGGCTGGAGAGAAGTTTGCTTTGTGAAAAGTGGGATGCAAAATATGTGAGCCAACCAGCACAGAGGCAGGATTCATCCAGACCTGGCTCAGTAGGTTAATGTGAGCTCTTAACTCTTGCTATGGAAAAGAAATAGATGTGAATGCAATTATCAAATGCACTTAAAATATATGACACTGGCCACGAATGTTTTGGGTAAAGTAGTAATTGGAGTACATTTTTAAATAAAACTGTTTATTTGAAATGTATGTCCAAAATGTCCATGTATTTATTTTCCATATGTATCACTATATTTGTAGGGTTTTACAGTGTTTGTGATGTTTTATTTAGTAATTGCATGATAAATACTTAGAACTCAAATAGTCTTTTGTGTATTTATTATGCTCTTCGTTGTCATGTTACAGTGTACAGAGAAATCCTGTAGGATCTACACAGATCAGGCATAACATTGTCTGATCACCTCCTTGTTTCTGCACTCACTGTCCATCTTATCAGCTCCACTTACTGTATAGCTGCACTTTATAGTTCTACAGTTACAGACTGTAGTCCATCTGTTTCTCTGATACTCTGTTACCCTGTTCTTCAGTGGTCAGGACCCCCATGGACCCTCACAGAGCAGGTACTATTTGGGTGGTGGATCATTCTCAGCACTGCAGTAACACTGACGTGGTGGTGGTGTGTTAGTGCATGTTGTGCTGGTCTGAGTGGATCAGACATAGCAGTGCTGCTGGAGTATATAAACACCTCAGTGTCTCTGCTGGACTGAGAATAGTCCACCAACCAAAAATATCCAGCCAACAGCGTCCTGTGACCACTGATGAAGGACTAGAGGATGACCAACACAAACTGTGCAGCAGCAGATGAGCTGTCGTCTCTGACTTTACATCTACAAGGTGGACGGACAAGGTAGGAGTGTCTAATAGAGTGGACAGTGAATGGACACAGTGTTTAAAGACTCTAGCAGCACTGCTGTGTCTGTTCCACTCATACCAGCACGTCAGCATTACTGCAGTGCTGAGAATGATCCACCACCCAAATAGTACCTGCTCTGTGAGAGTCCATGGGGGTCCTGACCACTGAAGAACAGGGTAAAAGGGGGTAACAAAGTATCAGAGAAACAGATGGACTACAGTAGAACCATAGAAACAATAATGTCTTAACGTTATGCTTGATTGGTGTATGTCTTGCAGAAGAGAATGTCTTGGAGCTGGAACTAGGCTGATCATGTCTCAGCTCTCAATGGGTGATATGGCCTGATGCAAAACAGCCAAATTAAAGAAGACAATACACTGCGAATACGACTAATTAAAATAAATAAATTAATTAAAAAATCACTGTGTTTGCTTCCATATCCACTCCAGTGTTTGGGCGGTTCACAAGATATCCTAAATTTGTTATTAATTTAACTGATAGATACAGCCTGACTGTTAGAGTTCATAAAAGTGTTCTTGCATTTCACGCTGTTTTTAATATATCTTTACTCTTTTACCTCTCCAGAAAAGCGTACTATCCCATCACAAGCAGGCGAATTTAGGTTGGAGAATATGGCGTCAACAGAGAGCTCTGCTGCCCAGCAGACGTCCTCCGATCCCGTCTTCACTAATGCATCTCACAGCCAGACAAAGAAAAAAACAGGCAAGAGCAGAACTCAACACGATCCCCAACCACACCAGCTCGTTCACACAGGAGAGAAACCTTATTCCTGCTCGGAGTGCGGGAGGAGTTTTACTCTGCAGAGATACCTGCAAACACACCAGCGCATTCACACAGGAGAAAAACCGTATCACTGCACAGACTGCGGGAAGAGTTTTACCAGACTGAGTAGCCTCACGCTCCACCAGAGCACCCACAAAGCAGAGAAACCGTACTCCTGCTCAGACTGTGGGAAGAGTTTTATTCAACCGAGTTACCTTCAACAACATATGCGCGTTCACACAGGAGAGAAGCCGTACTGCTGCTCAGAGTGTGGGATGCGGTTTAATCTCCAGAGAACTCTCCAACTGCACCTGCACATTCACACAGGAGCAAAGCCGTATCAGTGCTCAGAGTGCGGGAAGAGCTTTAGGAACAACAGTAACCTTAAAGCTCACCAGCGCATCCACACCGGAGAGAAACCGTATTCCTGTGCGGACTGCGGGAAGAGGTTTAATCAACAGAGCAATCTCCAAACACACCAGCGCATCCACACTGGAGAAAAGCCGTATTCCTGCTCGGAGTGCGGGAAGAGCTTTAACCTACACAGCACTCTCTTAGTACATCAGCGCATTCACACAGGAGACAAGCCGTATTTCTGCTCAGAGTGCGGGAAGAACTTTAGCGGTAACCTCATAAGACACCAGCGCATTCACACTGGAGAGAAGCCGTACCGGTGCCCAGAGTGTGGGATGCGTTTTAGAGACAGAGGTAACCTTAAAACACACCAGCATATTCACTCAAGAGAGAAGCTGTTTCAGTGCTCAGAGTGTGGGAAGAGTTTTAGACAAAGAGCTAACCTTACGAGACACCAGCGCATTCACAAAGGACAGAAACTGTGTTAACGCTCAGACTGTGGAACACGTTTCAGGCAGTAATTTGAAGACACCCAAGTGCAACAGGAAAGTGGGCATCTGCGCGAGTTTGTCAAATCAAAAAAACTTCACTTTCATGATCAATTTTGTTCATCTTAACTTCAGTGATGTATCCTGTATTTCTTTGATTTTGATAGCTTCTAGTGAAGGCCATTGTCTGTACCTTGAGAAAAAGAGGTCCTGACATGATTTCATTTGTGAGCATTGTATTTGGGTTGTGCGGTTATCATGCATATATGTAACCATTTCCATAATCACTGCACTTTAAACTCCGTAGCATATTTTGACCCTTGTTATTTAAGAATAAAGCATGAAGCAGAATGGCATGTCCTTTTACAGTCTGGAAAGGAATTTCTCAAACTTATGCACATTAAAGTAAAACAAACAGGACCCTTTCACCTGTTAATGTACAACTTTGGCTCCAAATGTCTAGGAAATGGCCAATTTTATTTTGGTATAGAAACATGATCCTGTGATATTCAGGCCTCATCAAATGCCTCAAGATGCCACTGAAAGCAGCAGGAACTTTAAGCAAATGCCAGTGCACATGTGCTGTATCCTGCCACCATAGCCCATTGTGTTCTACTATGGCTTTAAATATTTCGGTGAATATTTTTCAAAGACACTGGTTAAGTTTCTTGATTTGTCCAGTGATGCACTCTCCAGCATTGTGGTAGAGTTGTTGCTTGGTGATTTTGGTTTGTGTGGCTGTGGTGTTAATGCAGATTTCTTGCCAGTTGATGTTACAGATGTGCAAGAGCATGATCAGTGTCCCCTCAATCATCCTTTTAGTAGTACTGGCAATTATTGAGAACCATTTGTCTCTGTGTTTGCACACTGTGAAATTAGACCTCTGCATTTAACCCATCCGTGCAGTGAAACACCCACATACATGCACACTAGTGAACACACACACTAGGGGGCAGTGAGCACACTTGCCCGGAGCGGTGGGCAGCCCTATCCACGGCACCCGGGGAGCAATTGGAGGTTAAGTGCCTTGCTCAAGGGCACTTCAGTCATGGACTGTCAGCCAAGGGGATCGAACCAGCAACCTAATGACTGCCCCTTTAGGCCAGGGGTCTGCAACATGCGGCACCACAGCAGAGTTAGATTTTTAGGCAAAGAGAAAGATTTAAGATGAACATGGAGAATTTGAAGACAAACAGACTTAATTGCATTCATAAGCAATTTATTCGGCTGGTTTCCTGATACCTTTAATCTGCAACGAGAAACTGTCAAACGCTAAAAAGTTGCGAGGTTGAAGTCATTTTCTCGTTCGCCAGCTTCTTGTTCAGATTCTCTAGTCTATTTAGGGTCAAATCTGGCAAATGCAAAGTCGATTGTTAAGAGACATTTCAGAAGAAATTATTCCACTTTTGAGGAAAGTTTTCCTGCCAGAGATGTAAGAAAAGTGGTTATAGCTTAGCTAAAGCTTAAAGCAGAGCAAAGTATGTCTGCATTTTCAATTGCAGCAGTGTCATTGTGAAGCTATTGAACTGTATCGAATTCATCTACTCTCTGCATCATCTTTTCCTTTCTGATCTTATAAATCTTAACAGCAACACACTGCCTTTAACAGCCAGTGGCAAGTAGGCCATCTCTTTACCTGTTCATGAGATACTTCTCCACCAATCCAAATGAAGGGCGCCTTGCCACACCCTACCATCTGATCAACATTCTAGTTCCTCCATATCCCACTGGCTCACTGGCTCTCTACATTGAGAGAACGTATAGGTCCTTTCACATGTGATTACTTCTATGCTCTAACATGTGGTCCTTTTGTTGTGTCAGTTGCATTGTCTTACAGTTGTATGTCCTTTGATGTTTTATCTGCATTGTTCCTCCTGAGGTGAGAACAACTTCACTCTTCACTGGGGTCTCCCCTGACCCTCAACCTCCTTCACCTTCTTCCCCAACCTTTTGATTGTCACCTACTTCCCTTGCCTCTTTGCTTCTTCCCCTGACCCCTAGTATGTCTACTTAAACCATGTCAGACCATGTATTCGTTAGACTGATCCACTCAGACCAGCACTAACACACCACCACCTCGTCAGTGTTACTGCAGTGCTGAGAATGATCCGCCACCCAAATAGTACCTGCTCTGTGAGGGTCCATGGGGGACCTGACCACCGAAGAACGGTACAAGGGGCTAACAAAGTATCAGAGAAACAGATGGACTACAGTCTGTAACTGTAGAGCTACAAAGTGCAGCTATACAGTAAGTGGAGCTGATAAAGTGGACAAAGAGTGTAGAAACAAGGAGGTGGTCATGATGTAATGCCTGATCAGTGTATATACATTCGTATCTGAACAGAATATGATGGGACAGATGTAGTAGCCTTGTTTTAGGATGGAAGAGACATGCCAGCCCCCAGTCTTTACCAGAAGGTGGTGGTAATGCACCAAATCATTGTTTGCCCACCGCCATCAGACCCGAGGAGAAGAAGAAGCTCAGCAGTCCCTGCTCAGTGTTGTTTGAGGGAGAGACAAAGGAGCGGTACTGTAGGAAGTAGGGAGCTGTTCAACACTTACTCACATTGCTGGTTTTGTGCTTTTCATTGATGCTCATAGAAATGGCTGGAAAGATGTTTGCTTGTTTGAAAAGTGGGAAGCCAACCAACAAAGAACCAGCCTTCATCCAGACCTTGCTGACTAGGGTTGTCAGCTGTTTTGCTTGCTTTTACTGTATACTCATGTTTTCCTAGCTGACTTAGACTGATTAAGAGCATTTTGTGATGTTCTATTTAGATTTTGCATGATAAATATACAAAAATCTATTGAAGGATCCATATTTACTTTGATAGCTAATACTGTCAGTGGAGATTTAAAGTGCTGTTATGCTTCCAAGCTAACTTTGCCAGGGGGATTATTGTGTTTCTCCTTTCTTTTGTGTGTTTATTAAGTGCTTCATTATCAGGTTACACTGGATAGAAAGATTCTGTTGGATGTAGTGCACACCTGCAGCAGATCGCAAGAACCAACATCAAAACTAGGCAAACAGAGACCATATGGTGTGTGCATTATAAACTCATAAAAATGTGGGCAGTTATACAGATACAGTACGAATGTGCAGCACTATTGGGAACCCGAAAGCCTGGAGTTTCAGAAATACCCTGAAAGCTGTATCCGTGATCTGGTACTCGCTCTCTAGTCAGCATATAGACACTGAATGGACAGTGATGGGGTTTGTAGGGTAGAGCATGAAATATTTTTTTCAAACCTGATGGGACTTGAATGCTCACAGCAAATTTGGTTTGGACTAGGGGTTGGGCAGAGTAACATTAATAACATATACTGTGGTATTTAATTAACACCAGTATTTTAAAAAAATGATGGTATTTCAGTCTTATGATAAATTTGAATGGCCAAATAAACACATTCCATTCTCGGCACACACAAAACCCCACTATCTCACCAGTACAACCCAACATAACACAACATAAACAGTACATAAACATATATTCAACTATCAACAACATTGTTAGCAATGTAACAACAGCAAATATTGCCCTTCCTCACCAGGAGTGTACAGCTTCCAGAGAGCCTCTTTGCATGGCCGCACCTCCTGAGCCTCTATGGTAGCACAGCCTGTGGTAGACGCCAAATAGTCCCACCCCCAATGGGCAGTCATTCTTTTGACCTACACAGTTCGAGCAAAGTCCTTGGGGTATGCAGAGTCCTGGCCACAACAAGTGGTGCGGGGTAGGGGTGCCCACTCTTTGGTAGCAGGCCCTCCCCAGTCTTCTCTCGGGGCCATGCCCTTGGCACAGCTGCTTCTTAGCACAGTTCACACCAGGTGTGCTGCCCCCTCTGACCATGGCTTGCAGCTGAACACCAACTCTGTGAGCAGAGAGACTGGGCATGGCGAAACTCCTCGTAGCTCACAGTGTTAAGTCTGGGACTACTAAGGGCGACAGCAGCAATGGCACTCCTCTCAGCCATCTTCCACGTTCTCTGTCAGCCACTGTGTTGTCCATGCTAGTAAGGGTGCTGCTTGTGTGCACTGGAGCCCAGTTTCCTTGCCTTAGCTCTGCCACTAGCCGCCTCAGGACTTCTTGAATGCTGGGCATGCCTACCGAACCACTGTGCTCAGCCCTGCCACCAGTATGCTTGTCCTCTCCACCTCTAGTCTCCATTCTTCCAGGAGTAGTTTCCTGACTGACTGCACAGCCATCGCCTTCCCAAACCACTGATGGAGAGCCATGGTCAATACTGTTAGTTCATCGTGTTGCTCTGTTGGCAGGTTCACAAGCACTTGTAGTGCTTTTTCCTCCAGGGCCTGAGACAGCTGTATCATGGTGATGGACACTGTCCAGCTGTGATGCCAGGACAGTCAATTACAGCTGCACAGAGTACGCCTCCCAGGCTATCCCACTTCTGACACCACTGTGGTGTTGGCGTAGAGGAAGATTTGTGAAACATGGGCTTTTACTGAACAGCAAGGAAAATCATACTTTTGCATTTGTTACAACCAAAAATTTCAAAACTTACACCGTATCACAGATGTCCAGTTTTGCTGTTCAGTGTTAGTCCATTGTTCCGAGAACACCAGCAGCTACTTTATTTGATAAGAACATCTTGATGCTTTCAGCAGTGTGCTAGGGGTTCTCAGCTTGCTGTGGAATAAATTTCTTTTCCAGAGGGCATTGAATGATGTATACAAAATTTTTTGCACCTAGCATTTTTGCACTTCACATAATTTTTTGCATTCATGATGTATGTAATTTAAAACCAATTACCAACTCTAGATGATATTTTATATCCTCAAACTTGCACTTATCCTCCACCATGTCTTTCATTGCTTTTGTGGCAAACATACTTCCTTCTGTTACTTCCAAAGCTGAGACTGATAACTGTGAGGTGCGGTTGCCAACAATTGATATACTTTTTCTTTGTATTTTACGGTATTAATAGTTTTTCTTTTCCTGCTCCAGGAAAGTACAATATCCTGCTGCAAACCAGGAGGAAATTCACAATCAGAAGAAATAAAATTGAAGAATATGGCATCTACAAAGAGCTCCACTGCCCAGCAAACGTCCTCTGATCCCATCTTCACTAACGCATCTCACAGCCAGACAAAGAAAAAAACAGACAAGAACGAAACTCAATATGATCAACGTGATCCCCAACTACACCAACTCATTCACTCAGGAGAGAAACCTTATTCCTGTTCGGAGTGCGGGAGGAGTTTTACTCTGCAGAGATACCTACAAACACACCAGCGCATTCACACAGGAGAAAAACCGTATCACTGCACAGACTGCGGGAAGAGTTTTACCAGACTGAGTAGCCTCACACTCCACAAACGCAGTCATGCAACAGAGAAACCGTTTTGCTGCTCAGACTGTGGAATGGGTTTTAATCAACAAAGTCAGCTTCAACAACACAAGCGCATTCACACAGGAGAGAAGCCGTACTGCTGCTCAGAGTGTGGAAAAAGGTTTACCCAACAGAGTACTCTCCAACTGCACCTGCACATTCACACAGGAGCAAAGCCGTATCAGTGCTCAGAGTGCGGGAAGAGTTTTAGAGATAGGGGTAACCTAAAAACACACCAGCGCATCCACACCGGAGAGAAACCGTATTCCTGTGCGGACTGCGGGAAGAGGTTTAATCAACAGAGCAATCTCCAAACACACCAGCGCATCCACACTGGAGAAAAGCCGTATTCCTGCTCGGAGTGCGGGAAGAGCTTTAACCTACACAGCACTCTCTTAGTACATCAGCGCATTCACACAGGAGACAAGCCGTATTTCTGCTCAGAGTGCGGGAAGAATTTTAGCGGTAACCTCATAAGACACCAGCGCATTCACACTGGAGAGAAGCCGTACCGGTGCCCAGAGTGTGGGATGCGTTTTAGACACAGAACCAACCTTAAAACACACCAGCACATTCACTCAAGAGAGAAGCTGTTTCAGTGCTCAGAGTGTGGGAAGAGTTTTAAACAAAGAGCTAACCTTACGAGACACCAGCGCATTCACAAAAGGATGCGGAATGAGCTGCAGGCAGTCGAGTAATGCCGTACTGTTACAAAGAGAGGTCATGAGTTTTTCCCATTTGTGAGAATTGTGTTTTTCTTTTATCATTTACATAAAGACTGCATGTAAAACTAAACATGTTAAAATATGTTTGCCTTTGTTTTTCAAGATTAATGCATGCAATAGAATATAAGTTCTCAAACTTCTACTTAGAGCTGTGTACTCAAGTGTACTCAAGATTACTACCTGGCCACAATTAACGGTCTCGGATTTGAATCATTGAATCATCACTCCTCCTCGTCTCAGTCTTGGGGTAAGGTGGACTCGGATGTTGTTCTCGAGAACATCTGAGTGCAACGCCTCTGTGTGAGGTGAGGTGACTGGACTTTTTTCTGTCATAAATAAATATCAACAAAACCTTCAAGCAGAATAAAACAGTCCTTTCATTGATCTTTCCATGAGGCTTAATTGAGTATTATTGGTTTGTTGATATTCGTTGGTTCCAAGATTCACACATCTCCTGAGGGCAGATCAGAATTTTATGACTATGTTATCGTTTGATAATAAAATGAAAGTATGTGTGATTTTTGCAGAAGAAGGAACAGAGAATAACCTCACCATCATTTGCTTCCAAAGTTAGACTAAGACTACAACATATGACATTACAGAATAGATTATACTAATATTATTTAGCAATATTATTAATGTATAGTGGATCAGAGTGAATGCAAAATGAACCCCTTTCTTCATTTTTTTGAGATGCTGAAAAGCTTAGTCTGGTCTCGATCTTTATTCGAATTAGGCCAGAAACATCCTCAACGCAAGGATGTGAATGCAAATGTGAACACTCGGGCAACGCATTGCAAATGCTTGGCCCTTCTGTACGAACTCACCACGTGTTCTTACGTTGCTGTCGAGGTTATAACACCCAGTAATGAAGGGGGTGATAGAGTATAGCTCAAGGATCTACTGTTGTTCCAGCAGCTTCAACGGCTAAACCTGAACAGTAGTGAAGAGTGCGCTGCTTTACCTCTTCTGTTGGACTGGAAATCTTCAGCCATCTTTGCGTGAGGCTTAAGTGGTCATCTGTTATGGCAGTTGAGAAAGCACTTTGGCGGTACAAGACCCCTTGGTAAGGCTTGGCTGTCGTTATAGCGCCCCTTGCTGTGACGCTCAGAATGCAGCTTGCGCTTGCGTCGCATTATGAAATGTGTTGTGATACATTTTTAACGCAACTACGTGTGAACCCCCGTCTGCGTAGCCTGAAGCGTCTGTGTTCGCGTCCTTGCGTGGAGTATGTTTTGGGCCTTAGAATTCAGAACCATCAGCCAACTATGTTTTGTACACAGAGGAATTAGACCTCCGCATTAAACCCATCTGTGCAGTGAAACACTCACATACATGCACACTAGTGAACACAGTGAGCACACTTGCCCGGAGCCGTGGCCAGCCCTATCCACAGCACCCGGGGAGCAATTGGGGTTAGGTGCCTTGCTCAAGGGCACTTCAGTCATGAACTGTCAGCTGAGGGGATCGAACCGTTGACCTTCCGGTCACAAGGCTGGGTCCCTAACCTCCAGCCCACAACTGCCTTCCAATTTGGAATCAGCTACTGCTAATTCTTGCTCTTGACTCAGACTCAATGTGTCCAGGTCTTGCCTTGATTCATCCGGTGCACATTTTTCAAAAGTACTGGTTAGGTTAGTTGATTTGTCCATTTTTGGAAGATACTGTATGTCAGCAGGTGAGCATAGACAGTGAAGCACATTATTCTGACTGATTATTCTGTTAGAGTTGTTGCATAATGATTATGGTTTGTGTGGCTATGGTGTTGATGCAGATTTAATATTAGTCGATAAAAATGATAAAAGTGCATGACCGATGTTCCCCTTCATCCTCCTGTTTAGTACTGCTGTACTTCAGGAGTAATAACTGGCATTTTTACATGTCCATAGAGACAGTCATTGAAATGCCATCTTAAACTTGACCAAATAAAAGACTTAACATCAAACCTTGTCCATGTTCAAATATATATTCACTTCCACTTTCACACAAAAACGTTCATTTTAAGAAAACTCTTCTTGTTTTGCTTTCTACCCTGTCACGCCATTACTTCTTTATCCACAAAATATTTTAATGTCATATAAGGTGGCATGATTATGAGGAAGTGACATCAATAAGGGGAGCCCACTTCAATAGCTAGTAAAGTTTCATCAGCATTCAAGATTAAAATTTACTCTTGGGCAAATGGGAATGGGTGGTTGCACTGCTTTGAACATGGACCATCAGGTCCTTCTCTTTCTTTCTCTTCACCTCCCTCCATCTGCCCCATTCTGTCTCTGTCCCTCTCTCTCCTCTATCACAACATGCCTCCTCTGATCCCTTCTGATCTGCACCTTGAGATCTAAGTCTCAGACTTCTGTCTCTCTTCATCTTTTCATCACTTCCTGAACAATAAATGCTCTGTCCCTCCACGCATCTGTCCCACCTGACTCTTCATGTTCGTGGCAGTCCCCTCTGGCCTGCACTGGTGGATCCTCCAAACATGGACAGTCTCTCCTCTTACTCTGCCCCTAGGCTGGCTCAGTTACTCCCTGCATAACTAACAATGCCACCTTCCTCTCCTAGCTGCCCCACCTAGCAATGCACAACTTTTCCTAACCCCCTTCTGGCATGCACAAGTAGATCCTCCAAGCATGGATTTAACGTCCCCTCTTACACTGCCCTTCCACAGGCTGCTTCTCTCACTACATGATTCGCACTGCCACCTCTCCCTCTTGTGATCCCACCAAACTTACCACTGTCTGACTTCATTTGCTCTTCTCGCCTCCACCTGCAAATCACAAATTTGCATTTCTCCTCTGTGCACTTGCCTGGCATCATCACTACCTGGCACTGGTGAATCTCACTCTCGCTGAACTGCTTGAATCCGATGTGTCTGGGGTTCTATTTTCAAGCTTCTCTTCCGCAGGCTCTCGTCATCTATTTTGCCAGCTATCTCCACACACCAAACTTCAACTCCTTTAACCACACTCTTTGTGGTTTTACTATAGAGGCTCCTATTCATCTACCACCTCCAATCCACTGGATTGTTCACAGCTCTGCTGGCTCAGTTGCTCTCAACACGTCTGACTTCTCACTATGCTTCTGGACACCGTTTCTTCTCAGGCTTCTCCTAAGCAAACCGAGTTCCACCACCTTCTTCCTTCTCCCTTGGCATGGTACACTTCAAAAAAACCCATTCCATCTTACTGCAGAGGTACCCCTTCAGAGTGTCATTAAGTCTCTCTCCATGTGCCCATTCACTTGATGATGCTGCCTCATGGGCCTTCAATCCAGTTCCTCTCCTTCTTAGACTGGAATAACATCGGTTTATTTGTGAAGATGCCACTTGTACCCCTGCTGCTCTACTAATTTCAGCTGCTCTGCTGCCGTTTCTGATTTGTCCCCCTCCCAAACTGCTGATGTTGCTCTCGTCCCATTAACTTCTCAGTCCATGGGGAGCTATATCCCCTCGTCATCATTGGCCTTTATTATGGACTTGTATTCCAAGCAAATGTCTGGGGTTTTGTCTCCAGTGAGTGAAAAACAGGCTCAATTGCGTTGAGGTCAGGTGACTGACCTGGCCATTTAAGAACTTTGTCTTAAGAAGCTCTTGGGCTGCTTTTGTGGTATGTTTTGGGTCATTATCAGTGCTGTCCTATATGTGTTTTGCAGCATTTGAATGAACCTGAGCAGAAAGTATAGCTCTATTCACTTCAGAATTCATCCTGCTACTTCTATTAGCAATCATGGCATCAGTAAACACCAGTAAACCAGTTCCTTTGGCAGCCATACATGCCCATGCCATGACATTACCTCCACCATGTTTGACTGATGATGTGGTATGCTTTGGATCTGCAGCCCTTCATTTCCTTCTCCATGTTTTTCTCCTCCTATCATTCTGGTACAAGTTAACCTTGGTTTCATCAGTCCAGAACTGAACAGGCTTTTTTTCAATGTTTTACTAGCAAAGTCTAATCTGGCCTTTCTGCTCTTGAATGTTACCAGTGTTTTGCATCTTGAGGTAAACCTTCCGCATTTATATTAATGCAGGCGTCTCTTGATTGTAGACTTTGAAAATGATATGCCAACCTCCTCTAGAATGTTACTGACTTAATTAGATGTTGTGAAGGGGTTTTTCTTTACCATGGAAAAAAAATCTGTGATTACCTACTTTAGTTGTCTTCCATGGTCTCAGTGTTGCTGAGCTTCCTTGTTATTAAGCAGATCTGCTCCTGGAGTTGTCCGGATGCTTCAACCATCTTGTGCTACTTAAAGATTCATACTCAGACTCTACTTAAAGATTCTTAGTGAGGCTGTTAATGTTGATGATGAAATATTACAGTGATGGTGGTGAATAATGAGACAGAGCTGAACGTGTGACCGTTCATTAGGAGGAATAATGTTAGCGCGCTTGGGTAAAGCGTTTGGGAAACTGAAACTGGGAGCGACAGCACTCTGATGAACAGTACAAAATACTGTCACAATATTTTTAACTTCAAGTGTATTGCACTTTAGTTTTGCTTGACCTTTTTACATCAGTAACAGTAGCTAACGTTAGCCCTCTGGCTAACTAACCTGAATATTTTGATTAGTGTTTACATTTCAGCTGCGCACATACAGTCAGTAGGTAGATCACAGACAAGACAGTCAACTTTAAACGAACTTTTTTCCTAACTTGAGATAGGATTTAAGATAAAATTATTAAGATTTACTTCTGTAATACGAATTTGTGAAAAATCTTCTACTGAACTGTCAGATCTGAAGTTGAGACAAAAAGACGGGAAGTTTCTGTAATACAGCCCCAGTCCCATTGGCAGCCACACATGGCCAAGCCGTAACATTACCTCCACCATGCTTGACAGATGATGACAGATCTTCATTTGGCAAACTCTAGTCTGGTCTTACTGTTTTTTGGCTTGCCAGTGGTTTACATCTTGTGGTATACCCTCTGTATTTACTTTGGTGAGGTCTTCTCTTGATTGTTGAGGTTGACGCCTAGAGGGTGTTCTTTACCTGTGAAGGGGGTTTTCTTTCCACCATAGCTGTTTTCCATGGAGTTACAGGCCTTTTGGGGTATCGCAGTCCTTCAGTGTGTTCTTTCTTTTGAAGAAATATACCAAGTAGTTAATTAGGCCACATCTAATGTTTTTGAAAACTAGCATTTTATACGTCATTTGTTCTGTAATATTCCGCAGCATGGCGTTACATCCCTCAGCTCACCGGTTTGAGAGAATTCACCGTCCAGTGCTTTTGTTTATTCTCTCACTACAAAGCCCACCACGCATTATGCAAATACATAATACAAATCACTGGGAACATGTGGTGGGAATAATCCAGTCAATTAGCCACTGACGTAGAGACTAATAACACAGATAGCCAGTAACGTACGCTATCTGAGCGGAAACCTTTGAATCCGAAATTGCAATTCAGACTCATTACACACACAAGAAAAAACTCGGATCTCTTGTGTGCAAGACTTTTTCATCTTTTTAAACTTCTGTGGTTGTGATCAGGAACTCTATGCCAACCACACTCAAGCCCGTTAGTGGAACTGCTATGGATGATCTCATTTCAAGAGCTGTTTTCTGACACAGTAAATGCTTCCAGTCAACTACAAAACAGACCGTGATATCTGGATTATCTGTACCATGAAGGAACAACCCACAGCATCAATAAGCAATGCAAGCATCCAGGAAAGTAATCCAGTGACCAGAGGTGCCTGACATACTTGGATTAACAAACAATGACAAGGTTCGCTTATTTTTTTTTTTTGGCCATTTTTATTTTGTTCTTCACACAGAGCAAAATAAGACAGGATTAAGATGAGAGTTTTGCATATCTTTGTCAATGGCAAGATATATTAGATAAGACTACATATACACATATATATATATATATATATATATATATATATATATATATATTATATATATATGCAACAGAAAGAAAGAGCATGTATATGCAATCATCACAATAAAATCGTTCAAAATGTACCAGAATTTTCCACAGAAACATGAGCTCAAAGAACAAATGTTGAGTTTGTATTAAGAGAATATTTGTGGTATGTTTCTGAATTTGTACGTTAGGCCTGCTGTTAAAGACATTGTTGATAATTTAATGCACATTTCTGACATTTGTGGAGGAGTGAATCAAAATTTTCAGTTTGGTGTGCAATGACTGTAGAGTACGAATCAGAGACCACCCTGCGTTTAATTTCCACTCAAAACAGCCATTACAAACAAGACCTGCTTGCATTTTAACCATAGAAACCTCCAAAGTTCAGTCTTAGAAATTGGTTTAGCATTTTCTGCTTCTCATAATCCGAGTAACTCCAAACACATTCAGTGCTGAGGTCTGGAGGGGCGGCCAGATGATTGTTTTTGGCTTTCTGACATCTGCACACCTTTCAGACCCAACACGTCCGTTCAAACGCAGACAGCGTCGTCTTCTCACAGTGGAAGGATGGACATAAACCCCTGTAGATATTTCCAGATCAGAAGCAGCTCGATTTGCTCCTCTCTCTCAAAGATGAAAGCTTTAAGTGCTGTTTATCTGATGGGGCAGTTTTGGTGTCTACCAGGTCTTCCAGGTGGTTGTTAGGAGTCACATCTTCTCTGTAGCTTTGAAGTCCAGTTTTGGAAACTCCTGATTTTCACTTCTTTTCCTTTTACGGACTCAAGTGGATTATCTTATATCTAATCCTCCTCCCAAATATTTCCTGAAAAAACAAGTTATGTTTAACGGCTTTTCTGAAGAGAAATAATCGAAGGGTGGTCTCTGATTTGTGCACAGCCGATGTCCCTTATTAGCAAGAATCAAAAGGGATGAGTTACTAAAGTCAGTCAAAGTGATAAATTAATGTCTTTTATCCAACAGTTATTTCCGGCCACGCAAGCTGATTGGTTGAGAGGCGTTCTAACTGTGCTGTTATTTCGCCATCACATCACAGGTTTTTCACAAACACTGTATCACTCCACTAAGACACTGTTGCTAAGCGACAAGTTTGACTGCTGTAGGAGACGCTCAAACCATTTGAACGTTTTTATTTGACTTTTATTTAAATGGACACTTATAAGATTTGACCGACAGCCGATTTGATCGGACTCTGAAGATGAGACGACACTAAATTCCCAAACTGTCGTCACCACTGAGCAGCTTTTCACTCGCAGCTGAGACAGAAGAACAGCTGAACAACCTGCAACGTGTGGTCTGACCAAACCGGACTGAGCCATAAAACACACACAATAAAAAACAAAAAGCTGCTCAGTGGTGACGACAGTTTGGGAATTTAGCGTAAGGAGCTGGAGAACGAACTGCCGGCTGAGCAGCGAGTGGGCGGAGCTCGCTACTCTGACGTAGAAATGAGCTGCTTCTTTAGGAACTATTAATTTGGCGGAGGGAACTGCTTTCTTTATTTATTTAACTGTCGTATAAAAGCAATGGAACACTCGAGGAGTCTGTTATCACGAATAACATCACAGCTGTGATGATCTACAGCGACCAAATCACAGCCGTGATGGCATTACACGAGCAACACACTCCCGCTCGTCTTCTGCTGCTTAAATATAATTTATTCTGATGATATTATGCTGGAAAAACTATTCCATTTGCAATTTCATTGCATAAATTTACTCGTACTGAAGTAAGCTGTTTAGTGATCAAGGAGAAGGAGAAACTAATGGCAAATTAAAATTAAACATTAAGGTACTGCCAGCATCCACTGTGCTCATCTACTCTGGAGGAACTGCGCCTAGTTTGCCTTTTTCTTTTCCCAGAGTAACGTGTGCTCGTCACAATGTATATGACATGTAAATTTTAGTCAAATGTTGAGAGACACGTAGCCAGAAAAACACGGAAGGCACTATGAAAAACAAATTAGCTTATCAAACCTGTGCTTGTTTGAGCAGATGGGAGACATCACAAACACAGTTGCTGTTGTATGGTTCTTAGTGTTATCCTGATCTCTGAAGCTATAATGGCATCTCCTGTGAGACCACCTGCTCTGAACACTGCATGGGATAAAAGGATAAAGGAAAAATCGTGAACACATTGGTTTGTAGAGTTAACAGTAAATGTATTCGCTATACCAGCTAATAAGGATGGCGATCTGTTGTGCTGAGAATGATCCATCACCCCAATAATGTCTGGTCATGGGTGTTCCTATGGTGGCCCCTTTCCATGGATGGACATTAGATTAGCAGTAGGTGGGCTACAGCCAGTAGCTGTGCACCTACATGTGGTAGAGCCGTATCTGTCAACATGGTAATGAGGTCAGGTAAAACGTATGCACTCGGAACTACCAACTTCCATTTACAACCAGCTTGCACATTTGTTAGTGTCCTGTCTTAACTGTATCTTCTACTTCATTGACCAGAGCAAAAGCAGTTAATGCAATACCATGAATCCAATTTACACTTCTTAATGAACTACTAAGTTGAATTAAGTGTGTTCGAGCAGGGAGGGAAGGGGGTTCTTCGGGCTCAGGGCTGAGAACCTAATAACTCCAGTATAAAGCGAAAGCATCACATAGAGGATCTAGAGGCACAGTAACCAGAGGAGGAATGAAGAGCAGAAGCTTGAACTTATAACAGGACAGCCTGTAATTGCGGCTAGACTGTGGAAAAAGACGCTGTTAACTAAGGCCCAGTCCCATTTCACCCCTAGCCCTCCGATTTGCACAATCCAAACATTGTAGTGAGAAGAGAAAAAAACAAACAAATAAAAAAAAAAAACGTCAAGACAGCAGCACAGTGACCAAAGAAACCCACATATGTGAGAATTTTCTGTTACAAAATTACGATAACCACCGTATTTTCTTAGTTTAACGTCGTTTCAGTGTATTATGGTACCTTCCTTCATAACAAGCATACAAACTGCTAGTTGTAGGCTGATGTCTCGGTAGCTTAATTACTCCAGCAGTTCTGATGCCTGAAGCACCACAACGTAACTACTGCACCGTTTAAGGCGGAACACGAAAATAAGAATGAGAAGCTGCTTCATATCACTGAAAAATTAGTGGTGGGTGATAATAAAGAATTGCCCCCTCTTTGAAGACGTATGATGCCCTAAATGTACCTAAAGCCCAGCAGTGAGGAGCTGAATTTTACCCTCATCTGCAGTTACTGTAGAATGGCAGGAATAAGAAATGGGACTGGGCCAAAAGGTACGCACCTCTAAAACCTGTCCCAAAATTCCTCTGGCTTCCTTTCTAGACAGTGAATACTAACAGTGAATACTAACGAATACTAACAGCTAACAGTTTTAACTTGCAAGACGTGATGTTTATTTTTACCATATGTAATGTGTTCTCTGCATTTGAGATCAGATGTTTAACCTCTGAATTGTGTGATTGGTATAGCGTAGTGGGTAACACCTCCGCCTTCTATGCTGTAGACTGAGGTTCAATCCCCCGCCTGGGTAAGCACCCCACACTATTTCAATAAGAGTCCTTGGGCAAGACTCCTAACACCACCTTCGCCTACGTGTGTAAAATGATCAAGTTGTAAGTCGCTCTGGATAAGAGCATCAGCCAAATGCCGTAAAAGTAAATGAACTGGCCAGGGCCACCGGTCCAAAGTTTTATTGCACACTTCTATAACCTAAGAATAGCTTAGCCAGTTTGCATACTAATAAGCTTTAGTATGTAACAAGCCTGGGATTTCAAGGGGTTGACTTAAGTTTTTGGTGGGACTTTTCATGTCTATTTACAGCATTTGGCAGACCCTGTCTATGTGCTAAGGACAAGCTTGTTGTCCATTGGACAATGTTGATGGGCACATTGTCGACCCTACTTTAAGCTCTGGCTGCACAAAGGCGTTGGAAAGGTTTAGAAATTTCACGCTCATTCTGTTCCCACCTTAATAAGCCTATGAGAATTTCTCATGGTTGTCTCCAGACGATCATGCCTGGCCCTGCAAGGGTAGAAATTAGGAAGAAGGAACCGTTAGAACTGACACTAAGAACTGACTTAATATTCTACACCGCATATATTTGCTCACCAAAGATCTTAATGTACTCATAAAAAACAAGAATAAAATAAAATAAAGTGAATCGCCTGACTTCGCTAACTTTTGAACAGAAGTGCAGAAACAGTGGATTCTAGCCAAGAAAGAAAGTCTAAGCAGTTACATCTTTTCTGTGTAGGATAAACAATGGAAATTGAAAAATATTGTTTTTTTTTTAAATGTACAGTGGCGTCACAAAAAGAACGTTTAAGTGATGCAATAAAAATTAAATATAATAATAAAATACCAAAAACGGGATTACATACAGAAACCTGTGTAGAGCCTGTTTTGTAAAGGTTAAAAATAACTAAATTTTGAGTAAAAGGTTTTGAACAACCCGCAGTTTTCTAGCCTCATGTCAGTTGGAAATGTCCAGAACAACACAGAACAGATAGTTTATAGGACTTGGGTACATCAGAACTCGTGCTACACACTGCCATCCTTTCTCTCTTTTACTGTGCTCTTCATCAAAGCTTCCCTTTTCCAGCTTCCTTTGCGTCAAAATCACAACTCCTGGCTCTCCTCCGAGTCTGGATCACACATTGCGTCCTCACCCTCCAGCTCATCAGCCGGAGCAGAAGAGCAGTGCTCTAAGATACCTTTATGACACTCCTTAAATCTCCTTTTCAGAGGAACATCACTGAACGGTCTACCTATCCGCTTTCCCTCCTTCGTCGGTAGATACTTGGTGTCGATGCCGTGTTGTCGCTGCAGGTGGTTCTTCAGGCTGACATTGTGGTTGAAACACTCTCCACACTGCTCACACATGAAGGGCTTCTCTCCTGTGTGGAGACGCATGTGGGACTTCAGGTGGCCGGCCTGGTTGAAGGAGCGCTCGCACACGTCACACCTGTAGGGCTTTTCTCCCGAGTGGATGAGCAGGTGCCTCTCATAACTCGTTGCCTTGGAGAACTTCATGCCACACGTGCTACAAAGGTACCCTTTCTGACCACCATGGCTTTTAAGGTGAGTGTTTCGTTCATGGAAGTCTTTAAATCTCATCGAACAGCTCGGACAGCTGTACGGTAAACCTCGTGTATTATGAACCTGCTCGTGCTGAAGCTTGGACTCTTTTGTGCTAAAGTTTATCATGCAGTACTTACAGAAATGCGTATAGTTCCCATGGAGTCTGCGATAATGGACCTTTCGACCGTTCTCTGTTAGGAAACGTTTGGAGCACAGCTCACAGGAGAACACCTTTATCTTGCATTCGCACACGTGGTGCTCATCCTCCACCCTGTTTAACTTACTGCAGTCTTCACAAGTCTTGAACTCGGGCGGTTGCTCTGGAACACCGTGTACAGTAATGGCGTG
Source organism: Pygocentrus nattereri (assembly GCF_015220715.1). Taxonomy (NCBI): domain Eukaryota; kingdom Metazoa; phylum Chordata; class Actinopteri; order Characiformes; family Serrasalmidae; genus Pygocentrus; species Pygocentrus nattereri. The sequence continues at coordinate 8,513,630 of NC_051212.1, forward strand.
TTTATGGAAGCTAATTCTGTTTTCAAAGCGAACAGGCAGGTCCTCCAAACACTGGATCTCAACAGCGTCCTCAGAGACACACTGTGGACAGCCGTAGATCCTTTGGTGCTTCTTAATCATGCAAGACGTTCCTGCTTGAGCTTCACAGTGCAAACACCAAGCAAGCGGTCTCAAGGTGTTCTGAAAGGGTTTATGGGAGGTGGACTCCTCATCATTCTCATCTTCCTTACAGCTCTCCGAGCTCTGATCTGGGGAACCGGGTAAGTATTCTGGATCATCTGGGTCGGCTTGTACGCTGTCCTCCACATCACTTGAGGTGTCATCCTCCTCAGCCTCTTCTTCAGATGAAACTACCTCGGCTTTCTGAGAAAAATAGAAGATAAAGTGTCTAGTGTGGCGTTTTGTTTTGAGCTCAAATTGCATAACGAACAAATTTGCCCAAGCTAAATTTGTTACATTTGTGCAGAAACCGTAACCTGCACACTGACCTGTTAGGTCAAACTACTGCATCAAAACCCTAAATACGCCCTGTTTGACTAAAACTGCTACAAATAACTACTATGAACCTAAACTATAGCTAAAAAGTAATGCAATGCAAGTATGTCACAATCTTTTTCTGTCACACAAACTTATTATTATTATTATAAACTTATATTGATTATATCAGCATCACAGCTTCAGAGCAGAACCAAAGACGCACACCAATGGTTATTCAAGTCAGCCTACACTTTCAAAACAGATGGTTCTTCAAGGGGTCTTTAGTCAAGAAAATGATTCTACACAGAACCATGAACACTTCCAGAGCCCTTTGCATGATTAAAGGGTAATTTAATGTGCTGTGGATGGTTTTATATAGAACCTTTATGAAAAGGTAAAAGCTTGACATCGAAATAACAGAAGAACCCTTTTGGGTGCTGTAGAATCATGTAGAGCACATTCTCCACCAATCTGAAAAACACTTTCATCATGCAAAAGGTTCCTTGCGTGTTCATGGCTCTACATAGAAATATTTTCTTTACTAAAGAACCCTTGAAGAACCATCTTTTTTTAAGAGTGTAGTCTAGTCAAACATACAGTAACTCTATAGTAATCAGTCTTCATACCCACTTAACTTACCACCACTATCTCCACTGGAGAATGCTCCTGGGGGCTCAGTGGGGACACAGCTGTCTCAATAAGATGAGGAGGTGTTGATGGGGATTCATCATAGAACGCTGCCGCAGGCTGATCGTCTTTCGTGTGGGTTGACGTCAGCTCGCTGAAGTGCGGGCTCACCTGCCTGTTTGTGCCAACACCAGTCTCTCTGGTCTTAGGAGCAACCAGAACACCTATACAAGAGGAAGCAGTGCATTTTGTGAGATTGATATGCATAAATTTACTAAGAATGAGATTAAATATGTTTAAGACAAAGAACGGTGCTTGTCCTGCTGACCCTGGCTTCGTTTGTGTATCAGCGTGCTGGCCGACAGCTGCGTTCCTACAGTCCTAACGAGCTTCGGCACAGGGTCACACTGCAGCCCGACGTCACGTGTTCGCGGCGACTCACTTTGCGAGCCGTCATTCAGCCAGAAAGAGTCGTCATCCTTCATAAAAGAAACAACATTAACAGACTGGCCTTGTGAAAAATGTGGACGTTTCACTAATTTTCATTGGAATTTTTTCCCAGTTTTTGGTCAGTTAAGATTAAGGGACCCTTATTAGTCCCACAATGCGGAAATTTTACCTCCTCATTTAACCCATCCGTGCAGTGAAACACCACATACACACTATTGAACGCACACACACTAGGGGGCCAGGAGCACACTTGCCCAGAGCGGTGGGCAGCCCTATCCACAGCACCCGGGGAGCAGTTAGGGGTTAGGTGCCTTGCTCAAGGGCAATTCAGTCCCATACTGTAGGCTCAGGGGATCGAACCGGCGGCCTTCTGGTCACAGGGCTGGTTCCCTACCATCCAGCCCATGGATATGAGACATACAGTGTGAGGAATGAACCTATGCATTGCTGGCAG
>NC_051212.1:8820637-9023137 GCF_015220715.1 Pygocentrus nattereri
TGTTCTGAATGAATACTGGGAGAGGGTCAACCAAACTATCACAGACCCTCCCAGGGTCTCAACCCATGCTTTTAAGCCGGGCGATCAGGTATTGGTCAAGAAATTTGAGAGAAAGGGTTTTTCAGACTCCCCTTTCTCTGAACCCACTACTGTACTCGCTGTCACACGCACGGGGGTATTAACTGATCTTTTTCCACAGTGGATTCATGCCTCCAGATGTCAGTCAGCCCCGCAGTGATGTATATACATGTTAGACGTCTAACTATTTTTGTTTCCTATCTCTAACCTGTCCTGTGTTACAGAAGTATGTTGCAGCTAATATTAATCTTGTGCCTGGTGGAACGTGCTGGCGGATCCCCCATGGATAACGTTTTCTGGCAGTATGCTAACTGGACTGCCAAGCAGTACACCAATGACTCCTGCTACGTGTGTCACCTGATGCCCTCCAGTGTGAACAAGCACTCCATGGTCACGGCCCCTCAGGATCTCTCTGCTACTCTGCAGGCTGTAGCACACACCTGTCCGTCTCCTGACTGTTTGAATGTTACTCATTATGATTACCCTCACATTAATTATTCTCTTTCTTTATCACAGGATTTTTGTTCTAAAACTCGCAACACTACAGATCTTGCTACATGTTTGCAGTACATTCTTAAATATGTCCTTACTAACTCCTTACTAACTCCTTATTAACTACTTACTGCTTATTTTGCCATGGCTGTCCCCATTATCTGTATGGTTTTGCTGTTGTTGTGTTTGGGTCCTTGTTTTTCCAGATGCCTCATGGAAAGGGTCTACGCGCTGGCCTCTGCGATGCGACCCCCGCGGCCCGTATACCAGCCTCTCATCTCCAGCACCAACCATATGTATGTGTGTTCTCACGCACCACTGTGACTCGCCCTGTTATGCCTCACCAGTTGGTGAGGCATAAAAGAGGGGAATGAAAGGGTTAACTCTGCTCTAACTCTGCTCTAAGCAGACTTTGCAGCATGCATAGCTACTGTCCTTGGCAGTTTTGCACAAACAACTTGCTCCTCTTATCGGGACAACATTCTGTCCAGAACCATTTGTTCTCTTTCGTAGGTAAGATTATCGTACACAGAGCAGAAGCCCCCCTCCTTTGGGCAGTTCCGGTGGTCCATGAGTGTCAGCTTAGCATTTCATGACTGTTAGACAACTTATTTGGGTCCACCCTGTTTGCTTGTACGCAACAGGGCAGGACGTGTTTGTATAAAAGAAGGAGTGCCCTTCTTTCTTTGTGCAGAAGACTTAATAAACTCTTTGATTGATTAAGAGAGTCGTTCTGTCTTCCTGCACCGAGCGCTCCCGCTGCAACTGAGACTTTTCACAGGACAGGTGATCCACTCTCTGGTTCCTCTTCATGAACGGACCAAAAACGGCCGGTCCTTTCAGTTGTCCTGGTCGCCATGCCGACTGGTTTCAGCGTGATCAGCTGGTCCCGGGTGTAAACAAAGCGGCCATGCTGCATCACCGCGGCGGACACGGGGAGTGAGTGAAAGCAGCACTTTCACGGCGAAATAACAGACAATGACTCTCTCTACTCACATGTTTTGAGAGGGCACAGCTTCCCTAAGTTACCTCGTCAAAATAAATAAACTATTAAAAAGGTAAAGAGAAAAGTTACTCGGTAAAAGAGGTTTAGTGCTGCATTAAAAGTGGACCCTTCACTAAAAAGACCCTCTTCTACATACTGATTGGCCAGTCATAGCTTAGCAACTGTAACTAGGCTCAGTCAAGTCCAACCACAGCAATGTTCTGCAGTGTTGTGTGTTGGGTACTTAAAAACTGGATACCTGAAATAATTCAAATAATTCATATGGAAAAAAAAAGTATTTGTTCATTAATTTATTTGAATTACAAACCCTCTCCTGCAATAACACAGACCCCACAAAACAACAGCTAATCACTAAAATCCCCATAAGACTGTAAGATCAAAGATTTGGTATGATATTGAGTAACGAATGCAGAAAAGATTTCCTGACCAGGTATTAATTTGTCTTTAGTGCTGGACGTGGTCAGATGGGAGTAACTTCTCATACAGCAACTGGAACTCTGGGGAACCAAACAACGCTGGTACTGGTAACTGTGGAGAGTTACGGAGTGCAGATAAATACAGGTAGAATGATGCAGACTGCAGTCACACAAATCAGTTCGTCTGCTATAAGAGTGAGTCATATCAGATGATGAACTGCAGAACATCTGTTACACATCCAGCACATTTAGTTTTAATGTTTGTGTTTGGAGCAGTTTCACTGACTCAGCACTTTAATACAGATCTGAATACTGGATTCATAGAGAGACTCAATCAAACACAGAAACACAAACAGATAGAAACACAACTGTCTGTATAATATGTCATACAGGCAAGTATTGTTCTCACCCTTCATTAGAGATTCCACTCATCCTGATTAATCAGAAGAAGACATGGAGAGAAGCTCTGAGCTACTGCAGAGTGAATCATGTGGATCTGGTTTCTGTTCACACTGAGGAAATCCAGCACTGGGTGGAAACAGCTGTTTATTATGCCTCCACTGCTAATGTGTGGATGGGTCTGCGTCACACCTGCACCCTGAGCTTCTGGTTCTGGGTGAATGGAGTGTCGATCTGCTACCAGAACTGGGCTCCGGGGAACGGGACAGGGGTGGAAGACTGCAGTGGAGGAGAAAGAACAGGAGTGGTGCAGTCTGGGAGTAAGCAGTGGGTCAGTCTGCCAGAGGATCACAGACTCAACTTCATCTGCACTGTTAAGGGTGAGGATTATACAGAGGATTGAATATCTGTCAGTAGTTAAGTATTGATGGTGAAAGAAATACTGAATAATGCTGTTTGCTCCTTTTTAGAGATCTAGAAGAAGATGCAGGCTGTTCAGCTGGATCTCCACAGTTCAGGATCATCATGATATTTGGCAGTTATTTCTTCATCATCATGATGCTGATGCCTTCTTTATTTTTCAAAACACAACAATTCAGGTTAAGAACACTGATATTCATATTTTCCTGAGGCAGCTCCTTTTTGTGCCATTGAAGGAAGAGAAAGTGTCAGACTCATAACAACTTATTTTCATCTAATATTGTAGCTTTGTAAATGATAAATGTTCTGACTTTAACAATATTTATAAACTGTACTTGAGCTGTTTATCGTTGAAGTGCCTTTTCTTTTATCTGTATGTCTTCTTCTAAACTTTTCCTCTGTGTGTAATTCAAACATTTTCATTCTTATAAATTTCTGTAATACTTTTCAAAGAACACAAACCTTTAAGCCCCTGTTTTACTTAGCGCAAGCTAAAATAATGCATTATAGGTTTAGTGTAATGTGCTGTTAGTTTTATTTCTATTTTTGAATTGTATAATGTGGGTTATTGTTCTTTTTGTCTTTGCTCACTTACATAAATAAACTGGTGTAGATTCTTGGCCTGTATTGTGAGAATTCCACCTGAGGACATTAGTATGAAAGCCCATTCTCAGCATGTTGTTTTGACTTCAAATAAACTGCTTAAGTAAACTGCCATTATTATTCAGTCAGTATTTTGAGATGAAAATCTAAATAAATCTAAATTATATACATATTCACACACATTCTGTATACACACAAGTATTGGGACAACTACACATTACACCTGCAGTAGCTTTTATGACAATCCATTCTAAACCCATAGGCATCAATATGAAGTTGGTCCTTCTGTGCAGCTCTAACAGCTTGTACTCTTCTGGGAAGCTTTCTACAAGATTTTGGAGACTGGGAATATTTGCCCATTCATGCAGAAGAGCATTTGTTGAGTGTCTGACTTGACTGTAAATTAGCCACTGTTTATACAAGAACATTGACTGTGACCCAACCAACCGCAAAAGGTGGACGGAGGACGGTGCCAAAGAATTGAAGCAAACAAACCAAGATCTAACCTGCCTAGCCAAGTCTAATCCTCACCACAGTGCAACGGGTGGCACTCGCTCTTTACCTGATGTGTGTAAACAATCCAGCAACTACTGTATATGTATAGGCGCACCCAACTTGCCTGTCCGCACGTCGCGATGGGGGAGAGAAAACAGAGAGGGAGAGAGAGCTAGAGAGGGAGCACAGGAGACTAACATTACTGGCTACATTTCACTGCTAGAGTAGCACAGCTTGATATTATGGCCAACACCAAAAGTCTCATGCGCAGTAAATGCTCTCACACATGACTAGACTCAGGTGAGTCCTTTTATCCAAGGCCCACCCCTCAGCAGAAAACAGCCATCTGGATTGGTGGACAGAAGAGCACCGCCAAGCCATCGACATCCACATTGGTCCATTGCACACACACCTGCACAGCGATCTGGTTGGGTAAAAGGGGAGAGAGTAAAAGAGAAAAAGAAAAATAAACATGCGTGCATCACAGGCAAGGATGTTACATCACATATCAGACCATGCAAAGCAGGTGGCCTTGTGGTCATTATCAACATGCAGGTCAGAAAGAGGAACGGACACGTCCAGTTCTACTGAATGCGTGTTCCTGGAATGCAATTGTAGCGCAGGACTCACTTTAAAACGCAGATGTGTGACGCTCAAGTTTACCTGTGCAAACAATAGGGGTAATCAATGGACCAGTTAGGTTCGCTCAGGGAGCAATACACATAGAAGAAATGAAACCAGAGAATGTCGAAGTTATGGAGTGTATTGTATGTAACCAGAAATATGTATCAAAACCACTTATCAAATTACACAAAAAAATGAATAAATCAGCAACTAAATAAATAAAAAATCCTTTTCACAGTCTCTTGCATAAAATAACGGTTTTCAACTCGGTGTCTCTTTTCTTTCACAGTAGGTTTTTCTTTAGAAGTGTCAAAAGTGTCCTTTAGTAATATGAAAGTTCAGTTTTCGTAGATTTCAAGTGTCTGTGTGTGAGGAAAAAACCTGGGATCCACAAAATATACTCAAGGTTCACTTTGGTCCATTACAGGCTTTGGCTCGCCATCTTGACACCCCACAGTGCACCGACCGTGTGCAGCTGAGCGATGCGAAGAGTGTTCTTGAAGAATGTAATCAATTCCAAGAAAACCCAAGAAAAAAACTGACCTGTTTAAAGGAAAACAGCGTCTAAATACTCATATAACATCCTTACCCTTCACACAAATACATACAGCGAATGGTGGCTCAGCTAGAAAACTAATTCAGCAATATTGTTATGAAAAACTCAGAACACATCTTAATAAACCTCTGCATCTTCCAACAAAAGTAACTACACGTGGAAAAATTCATCTCCGTAGCGCATTTAGCAGTGTTAGCTCATTTTACATTCATCAGCCTAAGCTTAGCATAGACTCCCATTACATTCAATGGCGTTAGCTTAGCATTAGCGAATAGGAGTGACCGCTAGGCTAATTAGCAATGTTTATTTACTTGGCTATTTTGGTCAAAACACATACACAAGTGTGTTTTACACTCACCGAATCAAATCCATTGTTCTTACGTGCCATCTGAGGTAAAGTTAGCACCAAGCTCTCTCTCCAGCTGCAAATTACCCGGAGCATCCAGCCTGGAAAGTTTTGGCCCACAGTCAGTAGAACTCTGCTGTCTCTTTCTCTGCTCTGTAGACTACTGGAATTAGCAACAGTGGCCAGCTCTGCAGTGACCACTCCACTGATGAAAAACACTGAATCCTAGCGTGTCTCTAATATTTTACCTCTTACAGGTTGAAACTTTCTGCTGTGGTGCTCCGTCTCTAGTCTCTCGCAACAAGCACGCAAACGTTCTGGTAGTAAAGCAGGTGAGGTCGTCACCTACTAGACACCGATTGGCCAAGCAACGCCCACCTAATCTCTTAGGGGAATATTACTGAACGCTATTTTGCGCATTGGACCTTCGCAGAGACCGATTGGCTGCTGTTTTCCGCATTAAGTTTCACTTGTTTGTTTATAATTAAACAGTTTATTTTTTTCCATTTAAACACTGTTTGCTACTGTTTCCACTCATTGACTTATTTTCATTCTATTTCAGAATAAATTAAAATTATAATTATTCATTCTACTTTATCAGTGTCTTTTTGTTACACACTGGAGACCTGGGTTACACAATACTGAAAGCACACAGCACAGAACAGTGTAGAGGAGTGGGATGAGTTACTCCTGAAGGAACCAGCCCCAGGGTAGCTAATTCAAACAGCTTTGATTACTGTGTTACCAGCTCCAGTCAGAGCATTAGGCTGGATAGACAGTTACCTAGAGCTTCAGCATTGCTACAGTCTCCATATCACTGTTCTACCTTGACAAAAAGAGTTAATAAGAATTTATAATTGAATACATTGGTTAGCAATGCTTGACCCTGGGAAAGAAATGCTGGGCTTGGAGAAGGAACAAGTGAAGCTGTTCTGTGTGGCTAGCAGTATGGCCAAGAACAAAGGCAGCACGCATAAGCAACAGCCTCACCAGCATCGCTGATTTCCCTGACAGAGAAAGTTAAAGGTGAAGAGTAGCACTCGTCTACTCCAGGAACTTTGTTCGCACTGTGTTGGGTCACCCACAGGGTGGGCTTTTAAGGAGGGGGCAGGAGTGACAGCCATGGGGCTGCCAACTCTGACCTGGCCTCACAGAGAGCTGCTTAAAGATGTTCTGTTTATGTTGTTTATGTTGTTTAACGTGTGTGTGATGAGGTATATGTGTTATTCTGTGTCAGGTAGAGGTTACTGTACAGATATTTATGTTGGGGTTCGTCATTGTCAGGGTGAAGCCAGCGGCTGGTGGTGACCTCCGCCGTGGTTTCGGCGTTAACGTTGTGTCAATTTCTGGCTGTTCTTCATTAAAGAGCTGCTCTCAGAGCAGAATCATGGCTTCTCTTGAATTTTCTTTTGAGCACACTTACAACATGACTCTACTTCATCAGCGTTCATTTGCATTAGTTCAGTGTTTTCATGTAAATCATTATCCAAAATAAGGTGGAGGAGCACAAAACAAAGAGACAGTTGTTCTGGCTTTAGTTTCCTCTTCAGTCACATCAACAGCAGGAGACACAAACACAGACATCAGAGCGACTTTACCAGCAGCAACGGGTAAGAAACACCTTTAAGATTCTACTATTATTGAGATTTACTCACTGTCAAAGTAAAGAGATTTGTTTCTGCAGGTTAGAAAACAATAAATATTATTTTATTTCTGTTACATTTTTCTAAAGAAAACCACCAGAGAAAACATGTGAAGCTGCAGTTATAGTGTCGGTTTACCAAACAGGGATTAAGCCTAGTCCTGGACTATTATATTTCTTTGGCCTCATCACAGCTCATCTCAACCTTCCATAAAGAACCATTCTTCCCTCAGGCTCTGCAGGTTGACCTCTTCCTCCTGTGGGTTCTGTGGTTCTTTGCTGTTTTGTTTATTCCAGTCTCCATCAGCAGCTGCTATCAGTTTTGTATCAGGTTTCTGTGTCACCAACAATGAGTTTATTTTCCTGTGAATTTGACCTCCGCTTGTTTATCTGTTCTATCTATATTGTCTACATGTTTAACAGAGATAAAAATCTATGATTACACAGAATTCTTCTCCCTAATAGAGCCTATATTGGTGCAGGGCATCAACAAGAACATCAACAAGATTAAAGGTATTCTGAGTAAACCAGACCCGGAGAAGCTCATCCACACCTTTATTTCTAGCAGGACTGGTGACTGCAATGGTCGCTTTACTGGACTCCCCATAAAGACAGTCAGACGGCGTCAGTGGATTCAGAATGCTACTTCACGAGCACTCATTTGCATAATTCCAGTGAGTTTTCATGTAAATCATCATCTAATAAAAAAGTTGCAGCAGCGTGAGACAAAGAGAGAGAGTTATAGCAACTTTATTTTCCTCTTCAGTCACACAAACACCAGGAGACACAAACACAGACACTGTCCGAGTGACTTTACCAGCAGTAACAGGTAAGAAACACCTTTAAGGCTCTAAACACTATTATTGAGAGATTTAACTCATTCAAAGTGAGGAGATTTGTTCTTCATTTTCAGGTTATGAATATAAATATTCTTTTTAAAATGAATATTCTCTTGTTTTTTGTTGCATTTTTAAAGAAAAGATGCAAAGCTGTACTAAAGCTGTACTTGTTGTGTTGCTTATACCCAGCAACAATCAATCCTAGTCTTGGACTCCACAGAATTCTTCCTTCACAGTAAAAGTTTGGCCTGATCAAACTGTAGTCAAAGCAGATATTTTTGAAAAAGAAAATATTTCCCCGTCTAATTGTTCTGAGGTTTTTTTTTTTGTTTGTGCTTCACATGAACTGTATTCCTCAAATTCCTACTTAACACCTTTCAGCTGCAAATACTGCATCTCTGTGTACATGCAGTCATTTATAGTGAACCAGAGCTGTTGGTTTTAACTTACGATCTGTGTTTAATTTACATATTTGATGAGGCAAATCATCATTAATCCCATTGCTGGCCTGGTGTCATGATTGGCCCCTCCCAGTCCTGTACGAGTTTGTGTTTTGGTGTAGTCCACGTGCTTCTTTGTTTTGGTATCCATAGTCCTGCCCCTTGTTTTGTGACTCCACCCCTGATTGTTTTCACCTCTCCTTCGTCTTCCTGGTGTTGTATTTAAGCCCTGTGTTTGCCCTTTGTTTTCGCTGGTCTTTGTGTTGGTGTTATCTGCTGTGTTGGATGTTCTGTTTGTTGATTAGGATTTGTTTGGTGCGCTTCTCATCGTGCCTAATTCTCGAGCGAGCAGTGTTGGCTCCATGACCCTGGACTGTCTTGACCCTGATTTTGGATTTGCTCTTAAAAAATCTTGCTTATCTCCGCATATGCGTCCGATTCCTCACTCCCCATTACAGAAAGACCAGCCTCCAAAGGACGCAGCGAGTAAGCGAGATACTGGTTTGTGGCTCTTCCGTTGGGACGAAACTCTGGCTGTTTCCACGCAGCCCGAGTTACCCACGTCCCTACGCCACCCTGCCAGTGAGAGCAAATCCACTGGTACTGAGGGAACACGAGCATCTCGTCAGTCCCGCAAGAAGGCAAAGGACCTTCCCACCTTGTGGGTAAGCTTAGGTAAGCGCCTTGGGTCTGCCCGTCTTGAGCAATGCTCAAGGAAAGAGCGACCTGCGCAAGACGAGGTGAGACAGATGGAACATCCACATAACCCTTTCTATGGTACTTAGCTCATTCGCAAGCGCCACTGTGAGCTGCCTATCGCTAGAGTGGGCTTTGAGAATGGCCGAGTGGGTCCCGTTTCTGTTTGTTCCTCCAGCTTGGAGCAGCGGTTCCTGATCCTGTGGCGGCACCCGCGGCATTCCTGATCCTGTAGCCACGCCCCACGGCAAGCCTGATCCCGTTGCCCCTCCCCACGGCAAGCCTGATCCCGTTGCCCCTCCCCACAGCAAGCCTGCGCTTCCAGACCCACCGCCAGGCTCTATGGATGTCGTTGCTGGCCCGCCTGCCCCCGTGGACATTGTTGCAGGCCTGTCTGCCCTCTTGGACGTTGTTGCAGGCCTGCCTGCCCCCGTGAACATTACAGCTCCTTTGTTCCTGTGCTTCTTGCCCTCGTCTGTTTCTGATTCCCATTGGCCTCCTGTTCCTCCCGTGTCTGCTGTTTCCCGTTGGCCTTCTGCCCCCTTCTGTGTCTGCTGTTTCTGTTCCTATGTTTTTGCCCTGCTCAATTCCTGGTGTTGTCTTGTTCCCTACTGTTGTGTATGTGCCCATTCCTGTTCCTGTTGTTGTTCCTGTTCCTGTTTCTGTTTCTCGTTTCTGTCCCGGTTTCTGTTTATGTGCCTGTTTCTGTGCCTGTGTTGGTCTTGGTTCTTGTTCCCCTGTCTTTTGCGTGGTCTGTCTTGCGTGCTTGTTTTCCTCGTCCTGGTGTTCCTCCAGTCGTGTCTCGTTTCGCGTCTTTTTGTGGTGTGCCTCCTCGTCCTCCCTCCGTGTTTCGTCCTCATTCTGTTCGTGTTTCGTCTGTTGTGTCTCCTGTTTCTGTGACTTTAGCTTCTGCTAGTGTGCCCATTTCTGCCTCTGCTTCTGTGCCCGTGGTTTCTGTTCCGGCTTCTGTGTCTGTGCCTGTCCTTGTCAAGTTCGGTTATTTCCTTGACCATGGTTCCTTGTCTGTTTGGTGTTTTTGTTTTGTTTGGCGCGCCTCGGTGTGCGTGCCTTTTGGGGTGGGCGTGGGGGGGGGTTGGGTACTGTCACGATTGGTGTAGTCCATGTGCTTCTTTGTTTTGGTATCTGTAGTCCTGCCCCTTGTTTTGTGACTCCACCCCTGATTGTTTTCACCTGTCCCTCGTCTTCCCGGTGTCGTATTTAAGCCCTGTGTTTGCCCTTTGTTTTCGCTGGTCTTTGTTTTGGTGTTATCTGCTGTGTTGGATGTTCTGTTTATACTGTTTGTACTGTTTGTTGATTAGGATTTGTTTGGTGTGCTTCTCGTCATGTCTAATTCTCGTGTGATCTGTGTTGGCTCTATGACCCTGGACTGTCTCGACCCTGATTTTGGATTTGCCCTTAATAAATCTCGCTTATCTCCGCATATGCGTCCGCCTGTTACACCTGGAGATTTCTTTGAGTGTAAAAAGTTTTAATACCAGATCCGCCGTTCTCAGCGTGGTACAGCTGTAAGGGTCGTCTGGGATTCTCTGCTCTCCCAGCTTCTACCACGACCCTATCTGGATAAAGCGGTTGTTGATTTGGGTGTCTGATGGCTCTTGGACTGGAGATGGGGGCTGCCGCTCTGCGGTTTCTGTGTGCGGGCCCTGTTGTTGATGGTGGGGGGCCTGGATGTGTGCGCTCACGGTCTTGGGGTGGGGACCTGGGGACCCGTGGGGGTGGGTGCTGGCCCCGTCCGGGGGGCTGGCCTCCTCTGTGTGGGCCGGGGTGCGGGGTCTGGGGCCTTGGCGCCTGGGGTCGCCCGTCCCCCGTTTGGGCTCCTCCCTGCGCTGGAGGGGTCTGTGCCCCCCTGGGCACACCGCCGGGTGGTGGGGGGTCTGGGGCGTGCCGGGGTGTCTGTCTGGCATTCCAGGATTCTGGATGCCTCCCGGGAGGAGGGGTGGGGCACTCAAGTAGGGGGACAACCACATAGGGCCGGTTGGTTCTGGACCCAGGACCACTGTGTTTGCGTATATATGGGTGTGTGTGAAGTTTGTGCGGGTGAGTGTGTTTGTGTTGGTATGTATGTGTGTGTGTTTGTATTGTAATTGTGAGTATGTGTATTGTAATCGTGAGTATGTGTATGTGTGATAATTGTTGTCTCTTGTGTGCGTGTGGGTGTGTATGTTTTGTGCTGTGTCAGCTGTGTGGGCGGGCGCCGGCCTGGAGCGCGGTGGTGTCCTGGGGTCGTGGCCGCTTCGGGCCCAGGGCCGGCCTTCCCTGCGCCGCGGCCGGGTGTAGGAAACCGGGGTGCCTAGTGAGCTAGCGCCAGCTGGCTCTCTTCCTCTGAGGGGTAGTTCTCTGCCTCTCGGTCTTTCTTATCCTGACCCTTCCCCTCCTCCCACTCAGTCAAACATCACACTACACATGGGGGTTCTGGGGGAGGGGGGCCCATGCTACAGTGAGTAGGGCCACCTACCTGGCTCTGCTCGCTGTGATGCGTGATGTCCCACTCCTCCCCTTTTTTCCCCCCTTACAATGACACATTTCATGACACAGTACAGTACACACAGGGCTTTGGGGGGCAGGTGTCACTCAGTGGATGGTGGGTGGCGCTGCTGATGTGACCTCACTTATCTGCTCACTGCTACCTGCCCCTCAATTTTATTTACACATTAGACATTGAGGGCCTTGGGGGGGCAGTGTGGCTGTGTGCTGATATTCAGTACTACATTGCCTCTGTCCCTCCAATTTTAATTGCACTGTAGCTCACACACATTCTTTTCATTTCACACACATATTGAGTGTGTGGGGGGGGTGGGCGGGTCCTCTCACACCCCGGTTTGGTGCACCCTGCCTGGTGGGGAGACCGGCCGGTCATTCGGGGCCGGGGTGGCTGCCTCCCTGGGTTACCGCTGACCCGTGCTGGTGTCCGCCCGCCGATACTGTGAGTCCATGTATGTTCCGTGTGTATGCATGAGTGGGTGATTGGTGTGTGCGAGTGTGGGTGTGGGTGTGTGTGGGTGCATGTGAACATGTGTGTGTGGACAGCTGGGCCTGGGTCAATGACTTGCTGAGCCTGGACATCTGTGGTACATGGTGGTGGGCAGGAGTTACCCCTCCCCACCGCTCCCCGCTGCTTGCCGACTCCACCCCCCCCCGGGGTATGGGTGCCCTGTGGGTCCCTGGGTGCATGGCTGGACATCTTGGCGTGGTCCCTGCCCTGCTCCCTTGGCGGTTGTGTCCTGAGGGTGGTTTGGGCCTCTCTGGCATGGGGGGGGGGATGCTCAGCTCATGCTGGGGATGTTGGCCTGCTGGGGGGGTGGGCTGCTCATTGCCTCTGGCTCTCCGGTCACTTGCCCTTTGTCTGTGGGCGCTCTGTCTGGGGCCTCCATTCTTCGTCCTCTGGGGCGTGCACGCGGTGGCCGTCGGAGCATGTGGCCTCAGGCCTCCTGAGTTCCTAATGGGCTGTGGATGGTCCGGGTCCCCCGGGTCCTTCCCTATCTGTCTCTGGACCACGGGGGCATGGTTGCAGCTTCTTGCCCTCATTGCTGAGCACATTCCATGACACATGACACGTGAACACATATACACACATATACACATTGCTGCAAACAGTAGAATTGTGTGTGGTGGGTGGGTGTATATGTATAGAGGCATATGTATAGATATGTAAACATGTGTATGTATGTAGCAGCAAATAGTAGAATTATGTCTGGGTGTATATATGTATATGTATATGTGAATATGTATATGTATGTATATCTGTATAATTGTTTTTTTCCCCTCCCTTTTTTTTTTTTAACTTACTTATTTATCTATTTATTTTTATTTAGTTGTCTGTTTATTTACTTATTTTATTTGTTTTTTCTCTTTTTTAAATTTTTTTAATTTTTTTATTATTTTTTTTTCTATTTATTTATTTACTTACTTAATTATCATTATTATGATTTATTATTATTATTATTATTATTATTATTATTATTATTATTTTTATTATTTTTTTTTTTCTCTCTCCTCCCTTCTTCTCTTTCTTTCCTGTCCTCTTTTTTATTGCCTGTCAGGCCTGGCCATACAAATAAAAAAAACTTTAACAAGAATAGGCTTTAGTAACCTATAGAGCTTTTTCTTGTGAAAACAAATATGTTTGGTACATCAGTACATTCGGATTACCATTCCGATTGCAAAAATGGCCAGACATGACAGGTTAAAAAAAAAAAAAAAAAAAAAAAAAAAGAAAAAATACAACAATCTGTGATATCTATAACCTGCGATGAGATGCAGTGCAATAATGACTGTACAAGAATTTACAGGCAACGGCATATAATGCCCACAGAATCAATAAATAAATATGTGCAGATATTGATACCAAATAAAGTGTCTAGTATCAAGATGTGCAGTGATGTAAGCAGAAAGTGCAACATGTGCAGCACGCTGTCTATATGTGCAGATGAATAGAGCAACACAAGATAAGCATGAGTTTCAGATTCAGTCCTCAGATTCAGTCCTCCTATCTCTCCTCCCTTCTCTGCTGGCCCCCCTGTTTTTCTATGGTTTTCTATAGGGTTTAGGTCAGGGGATTGGTGAGGCCATGGCCAAACCTTAAGTCTGCGGTCAGTGACCCATTTTTATGTTCATTTTAAGGTGATTTAAAGATTTGGATTAAGGTTGTGCAAGTAGATCCAACCAAGGCCCAGGTTAAGCTTTCTGCCTGAGGCAGTCAGGTTTTTTTTTTTTTTTTTTTTTTTTTTTAGTCGGGTTTTGATTTAATATCTGCTGGAACTTAATGGAGTCCATCATGCTGTGTATCTGAACAACTTGCCCAGGACCTTTAACAAAAAAACAGCCTCACAACATCACAGATACACCACCGTACTTTACAGTGGGGATGAGGTTCTTTTCTGCATGGCTATTTTTGTGTCTGTGAAAACCCACCTCTGGTGTTTGTCTCCAAAAAGCTCTACTATGATCTCATCTGACCACAAAACACTGACCCACTGAAAGTTTCACTAACATTTGGCAAACTGTAGGTACTGGAGTTTGTTGGTCCTTGACAGCAAAGGCCTTCTGGGACTGCAAGTCCCCAGCTGCCATCATTCATCAATCAATACAGACACACTTCAAGAAATAAATTGACCCCCATAGGGTCATAACAGTCATAACAAGAGAATGTTTAAGGGTGCCACATAGATACAAAAAAATATTTAATATATTTTTGCTCATATTTATCAGGGGTTCCAATAGTTGTGAAGAGCTCTGTATGAACTGAATGTTTCATCACATATCATATCATGCAAAGCAGAGGACCTTGTGGTCATTATCAACATGCAGGTTAGAAATAGGAAGGGATGGGTATGGTACAAAGTCTCAAAGTTGGTTGGATTCAATCCATTTTTGAACAACCTTTCCAGCATATAGTCAAATTCTAAATTATGTATGGGCAAGTCTCCGTTTCTGTGGAAGCATTGGGTACTGCAGGGCATTCATATGGTGGAGGACCTATATGTAGGGGATTCTCTTAAATCCTTTGAGTGTCTCCAGCATGAATATGGAGTGCCCCTTAACCAGAGTTGGCGGTATCTCCAAATTCGCTTTTTCACAAATTTGCTTACACATGTTTGGGACATTGTTTGAAGCATCTAGGTATTACTATATTCTGCTACAGAAGTCCATCAAACCCTCTTCGTTAAAACCAGCATGGGAAAAAGATTTAAATGTTACATTCACTGATAATGATTGGTTAAATATTCTAAGGAAATCAAAGAAAATGTCCAGAGAACTTAGAACCAGGCTTGTACAGTTTAAAATTATTATCGCTTTTATTGGACACCTATTAAGTTATTCAGAGCAAACTTGAAAGACTGCCCAATTTGCTGGAGGTGTTCTTTGGAAGGTACACCAATTCACTGTCTGTGGGATTGCTTAGTAATTCAGGACTTTTGGCTGCAGCTACATGGAACCATCGAAATGATAATCGGGGTACAGTATCCCTATCTACCCAGCCTATATGTTTTGGGGGATCCAGGCCCTTTGATTTCCTTGACTGATCATGACTGTGATTGGATCCAGTCAGCTCTTATGGTAGGCAGGAGGCTACTATTGAGACACTGGAAGTTGTCGCAGGCTCCCACCTTAAGTGAATGGTATGAGTTATTAAATAGAGAGGCCTCCTATGAAAGACTCTCTTTCAGGCTGATAGGGACACCTAATCCGTATTTTAAGAAGTGGCAGAAATTCCTGGTCATATTGGTTCAGACTCAGCAAACCCCACCTCATAGCGCACACCTGTCCAAATGATCGAATCACATCTGTTAAGGTAGTAGCACTACATATATACCCCCCTTTTATTTATTTATATTTGTTTGTTTGTTTTATTATTATTTATTATTATTATTACTAATTTTTTCTTTTTGTTTTGAAAATAAACAATATTGTACATCTTTGATACTATAATTATAATAATAACATACTCTAACTTTCTTTTCCCTGCTCCTCACTTTGTGATATTTAGTACTGTTTATTCTGAGGCTTTGTAAATTGTGCTAATTATAAAATGTTCAATACAAATACTGATCATAAAAAAAAAATTAAAAAAAAGAAATAGGAAGGGACACGTCCAGCTCCACTGAATGTGTGTTCCTGAAATTGAATACTGAAAGCACACAGCCCAGAGCAGCTTAGAGGACCAGGGTGAAGGAAACAGACCCAGGGAAGTTCTAAGCTCAATCAAACACCTCATTGTGTTACCTGCTCCAATAAGCCAGCATTCACTGACCCCCAGGAACTTTGCTTAGACTGTGTTGGGTCACTCAGGTGGTGGACTTCTAAGGAGGAGGCAGGAGTGACAGCCATGGGGTGCGCTGCCAGCTCGGACCTGGAATCACAGAGAGCTGCTTAAAGATGTTCTGTTTATGTTTATTATGTTAAAGCTGTATGATGAGTTATTCTGGGTAAGGGGGGGCTACTCTGTGGATATTTATGTTGGGGTTGGGTCACCATCAGCAGAATCATGACTTCACTTGAATTTTCTTTTATAATATGCGCTGTAATA
This sequence comes from Pygocentrus nattereri, assembly GCF_015220715.1. Lineage (NCBI taxonomy): Eukaryota > Metazoa > Chordata > Actinopteri > Characiformes > Serrasalmidae > Pygocentrus > Pygocentrus nattereri. The sequence continues at coordinate 8,836,738 of NC_051212.1, forward strand.
ATATGACTCTACTGCACGAGGGTTCATTTGCATTAGATCATGCAAGATTTCATGTAAATCATCATCCAAAAAAACCTGCAGAAGCACAAAACAAAGAGAGAGTTATAGCGACTTTAGTTTCCTCTTCAGTCACACAAACACCAGGAGACACAAACACAGACACTGTCAGAGCGACTTTAACAGGTAACAGGTAAGAAACACCTTTAAGACTCTAAACTCTGTTATTGAGAGATTTAACTTATACACTGTGTGCACAATTATTAGGCAAGTGAGTATTTTGACCATATTATCATTTTTAGGCCTATTTTCTAACTCCAAACTGGATAAACTTGAATGCTTAATGGATTTAAGCCTAGCAGGTGATGTGTATCTGTGTAATGTGGGAGGGTGTGGCCTAAGGAGGTCAACACCCTATATCAAGGTGTGCATAATTATTAGGCAGCTTTTTTCTTTAGGAAAAAATGGGCAAAAAAAGACATTGAACTGACTCTGAAAAGTTAAAAATTAGCAAAAGTCTTTCAGAGGGATGCAGCACTCTTGAAATTGCTAAGATATTGGGGCCGTGATCACAGAACCATCAAACGTTTTGTTGCAAATAGTCAACAGGGTCGCAAGAAACGTGCTGAGAAAAAAAGATGCAAAATAACTGCCAAAGATTTGAGAAGAATCAAGCGTGAAGCTACCAGGAACCCATTATCTTCTAGTTCTGTCATATTCCAGAACTGCAACCTAGCTGGAGTATCAAGAAGTACAAGATGTTCAATGCATGGCCAAGGTAAGAAAGGCTGAAACCCGACCACCACTGAACAAGACACATAAGCTGAAGTGTCTAGACTGGTCCAAGAAGAATCTGAAGACAGATTTTTCAAAGGTTTTATGGACTGATTAAATGAGATTGACTCTTGATGGACCAGATGGATGGGCCCGTGGCTGGATCAGTAACGGGACAGAGCTCCACTTCCGAGTCAGATGCCAGCAAAGTGGAGGTGGGGTACTGGTATGGGATGGTATTATTAAAGCTGAGCTGGTTGGACCTTTTCGGGTTGAAGATGGGCTCAAAATCAACTCCCAAGCCTACTGCCAGTTTTTAGAAGACACTTTCTTTAAGCAGTGGTACAGGAAGAATCTGCATCTTTCGAAAAGACAATGATTTTTATGCAGGACAATGCTCCATCCCTGCCCTGTGATGGACTGGCGACCTGTCCAGGGTGTATCCTGCCTTCCGCCCGAAGACTGCTGGGATAGGCTCCAGCACCCCCCCCCCCTCCCCGCGACCCTGATGGAGAAGCGGCTTAGAAAATGGATGGATGGATGGATGCTCCATCACATGCATCCAAGTACTCCTCTGCATGGCTCGCCAGTAAAGGCATTAAAGATGAAAAACTTATGATGTGGCCCCCTTCCTCACCTGACCTGAACCCAATTGAGAACTTTTGGGGAATTCTTAAACGGGATATTTACAGTGAAGGAAAACAGGACACCTCTCTGAACAGTGTCTGGGAGGCTGTGGTTGCTGCTGCACAAAAAGTTGATCGTCAACAGATCAAGAAATTGACAGACTCCATGAATGGAAGGCTTATCACTGTTATTGAAAAGAAGGGTGGCTGTATTGGTCACTATTTTTTTTTAATATTTCTCAGAAATGTTCATTGGAAAGCTTTGAGTTGTTTATTTATAATTCTCACTTGAACAGATGAAAATAAAAAGTGAGATGGGAAAATGTTTTTCATTTAGCTGCGTAATAATTCTGCACCATTATAGTTGCCCAATAAATGTGCACATATAGATATTCTCCTAAGAAAGCCAAAACTTCACTTTATTTTTCTTAAACATTCATGTTTGAGGTTTATTAACATTTTGGATTAACCGAGAGCACTGTAGTTGGTCATTAATAAAAATAATCTTCAAACATAAGACTTGTAGTTTAGAAGCTGCACTTTTAGGGTTGGATTACCGAACAGGGATTAAGCCTGGTCCTGGACTACACAGTGTCCTGAAGGACAATTCTTCCTTCAAAGGAAACTTTAGTCCAGACCAGTCCAGATTTCTAATCCCTGTCTGGAAAACTAAGCCATACCTTCATTACTTTCTTTATTATGATATTATGAAGATGTCAGTTGTTTGTGATTCACAGGGGCAGTGATACTAAAAGCAGGTCAAACTGTAGACCAGCTCACTTTCAGCTGCAAATTCTGCCTCTCTGGATTTACAGTCTTCTACAGTGAACCAGAGCTGCTGGTTTTAACTTACAACCTACTTTGAAAGTATTAAATGAATTTACTGTAATTATTGCTGTATTTAATTTGATGAGACAACCCATCACTGCCCACTGCTGCGGGGTGGTCCAGAGATTTTTAGTGCGTGACATTTTAACACTTATTTATTTGAGATTTTCTCTGAATGAACATATTTTCTTTCCCTAACCCTAGACTAGTTATATCCAGCAATGTTCTAAGGACGTTTGCTGTTCATGATGTCTGTATGTATTCATCACAGCTCATCTCCTCCTTCCGTAAAGAACTGTTCTCCTCTCAGGCTCTGGAGGACGACTTCTTCCTCCTGTGGGTTCTGTGGTTCTTTCCTCTCGTTGTTTAGTCCAGTCTCTATCAGCAGCTGCTCTGTTTTTGTATCAGGTTTCTGCATCACCTACTCTGAGTTTATTCTCCAGTGTATTTGATCTCTGATTGTTAATCTATTCTGCTGTCTGTGTGACGGAGATAAAAATCTATGATTACACAGATTTCTTCTCCATAAAGAGCCTTTATTGGGGCCGGGCACGTTGTGGTGGGAGTTAGTTTTATATCTACAGTTTTGAAATAAAATAAAATAAAAATATTTGTTAGTTTATTCATTCAGAATTTCAACTTTTAAATGCATCACCTTTCTTTTCCTTAAGAGCTCTCAGTCTAGAGCCTTTCCGTTCCTCTCAGATCCCTGACTGGGGCTTTAACTGGACCATGTTACTGTAACTAAATGTAATGTCCCTTAAACAGCATGATCTAATGTGCTGGTAGTAAAGACTGTGGAGGTGTTTAATGTGTGGATCGTGTCTCTCTTGTTCTCCACAGTCATGAGTTCAGCTCTGTATCTGGTCCTGCTTTTCTCAGGTCAGTGTAGCTTCATGATCATCTGTAAAACTCTCTGCTGCTTCATTACTGTACTGTCATGCTGACGAGAGCTTTCATCTCTACAGCTCTGTGGACGCTCTCCTTCTGTGGGACACGTGAGTTTTATGTGGTGAATCAAGATAAGACCTGGACCGATGCTCAGAAATACTGCAGAGAGAAATACACTGACCTGGCCACCATTGAGAGCCAAGAGGAGATGAACGCTCTGGTAGCTGTTCTCAGTGGGAAAACAGGCCATTTCTGGATTGGACTGAGACAGAAAGAAAATGTGAACAACACTGTAAGCAGAAAAGAGAGAACAATTCATGAGCCTGTTTGAGACGTAGGCTTTGATCTCTCCTAAACTTATTTCAGTTAATAACTGTTAACTGTTAAAATACAAAATGCCAAACAGATGATTGTGCATCACTTGATGTATGTTTCCTTTATGTAGATCTAATACATTATTACCTGAATATAACTACATCTATTTATTATTATTATTTAATTATTTATAGATTGATTAAACAAATAACACTGACATATCTTTGATATATTTTAAACCACATTGTTTTAAATACCATTACACATAGTTAGTTAATAGGTTCAAAAACATGTACACCAGATTAGTGACAGTGACATCTAGTGATTTGTGTTATAAAGAGCTGTTCTGGATGAAGCCTAGACTTTTATTTACTTGTCTAAAATTTGTCCAGTTTAACATGAGAGTTTATTCTATGTTCTTCCTACATAGGTTTTCTTTTTCTCTCAAACATTTCTAGTGTTTCCAAGGAGCTGCTGCAGGGCTGCCGATGACCAGTGGGGTCAACCGGGTATGCTGTCCTGAGCCTTCGATCAGGAGAAGTATCTCCAAATATACAGCAAATATAGAGAAATACATTTTAGATCTTTATTCGTGTTTATTTTCATTGTATTTCTGTTTAACACAGTGAGATGAATGAGTGTCAGTTTCACAGCTGGTAAATATCCAGCTCTTAAACCTGCCTGTTTTCAGATTCAGATTCAGATTCCTTTATTGATCCCAGGGGGAAATTGCAGTTGTTACAGTTGCAGCCATTTATATAAAGGAATAAACACTTTAATCATTTAAAATTTGCAGTATGTACACGAGATTTAAGTACTTATGAATATAGTAAAGTGGCTGTGATTGTGATAATAAATATGAAACATCTGGTATAAAGCAGTTCAACTATTTAAATTATTTAAATTAAGTTAGTGTCCCTCTGAGTTTTTGCACACACAATTGTTATTATAGCACATATTAACAGTTTGGTATTGAGTTTTGTGAATCACACACTGAGGGAGGAGTTATGGAGTTTGATGGCCACAGGTAAGAATGACCTCCTGTGGCACTCTGTGGTCATTTCAGTAGAATGAGTCTTGCACTGAATGAGCTCCTGTGTCTCATCACCGTGTCGTAGAGTGGCTGGGAGCCATTGTCCATAATGGCCTGCAGCTTAGACAGCATCCTCCTCTCTGACACGGCCGTCAGCGAGTCCAGCTCCACACCAACAACATCACCGGCCTTGCGGATCAGTTTGCTGAGTCTGTTGGCGTCTGCCACCCTCAGCTTGCTTCCCCAGCATGCAACAGCATAGAGGATAGCACTCGCCACCACAGACTCATAGAATATCCTGAGCATAGTCCGGCAGTTGTTGAAGGACCTCAGGCGCCTCAGAAAATAGAGACGACTTTGGCCCTTCCTGTAGAGGGCGTCAGTGTTCTTAGCCCAGTCCAGTTTATTGTCAATATACACACCCAGATATTTGTAATCGTCCACCGTGTCCACACTGACCCCCCCTGATGGACACCGGAGTCACCGGTGCCTTGTTCCTCCTCAGGTCCACCACCAGTTCCTTTGTCTTTGTCACATTGAGCTGCAGGTGGTCCTTCACCTTCGCCCTGTACTCATCCTCAACTCCCTTGCTGATACATCCAACTATTGCAGAGTCATCAGAAAACTTCTGAAGATGGCAAGTCTCTGTGCAGTAGCTGAAGTCTGTGGTGTAGAGGGTGAAGAGGAACGAGGAGAGGAGAGAGGACAGTTCCTTGTGGAAATCCAGTGTTGCTGACCACTCTGCCCGACACACAGTGCTGCAGGCGTACATACTGTGGTCTGCCACTCAGGTAGTCAACAATCCAGGACACAAGGGGGGCATTTACTTGCATCACTGTTAGCTTATCACCCAGAAGAGCAGGCCAGATGGTGTTAAATGCGCTGGAGAAGTAAAAAAACATGACCCTCACAGAGCTGGCTGGCTTATCCAGGTGAGCATATACACGATTGAGCAAGTAGATGATGGCGTCTTCAACTCCCAGGCGGGGCAGATAGGCAAACTGGAGGGGATCTAGAAATGGCTGGACTATGGGTCGGAGCTGATCCAAGACGAGCCTCTCCTTGGTCTTCATGACATGAGACGTCAGTGCCACTGGCCTGTGTCCTTGTCGTCACTGGGTCGTGGCGTCTTTGGAACAGGAACAATGCAGGATGTCTTCCACATCATGGGGACCCTCAGGAGACTCAGGCTCATGTTGAAGACATGTTGAAGTACTCCACAAAGCTGGGCGGCACAGGCTTTAAGCACCCTGGGAGGAACCCCATCAAGGCCTGCACTGTAGAGGTGATGGGCGGGGGAGGGATGGAGGTGTGAGATGGGCTATCACGAGAGGGGGGCAGGCTATCAGGAGGGAGAGGGGGGATGAGTGGAATGGACTGCTGAGGACCGGCAGCAGAGGAGTCAAGCTGTGGGGGGACAGAGCCTGCCGTGTCAAATCTGTTAAAGAACAGATTTAGCTTGTTGGCCCCGTCCACACAGACCTCTACTCCTCCATTGTTGCTGGACCTGAAGCTGGTGATGGTCCTCATTCCATTCCAGACCTCCCTCATATTGTTCTGCTGGAGTTTCCACTTCAGCTTCCTCCTATATTTGTCCTTCGCAACAGGCACGTTCCTTGATGGAAATGTGACCAGGGTTACACCAGCGGTTATTGACTAGCACAGCGAGCCCACCTCCTTTGCGCTCACCGCTCTCGGTGCAGCCCCGGTCGGCCCGAACAATCTGGAAGCCATTGATGGAAACAGTGTCATCCGGGATGTCCTGGTGTAGCCATGTCTCCGAAAAGCACATTAGACTACACTCCCGGTGCTCCCTCTGACTCCTGGCTAGCGCTGTCAGCTCGTCCATCTTATTCGCCAGCGACCTCACGTTGCCCATGATGACGGAGGGCAGACGCGGCTTATATCCCCTCTTCTCCATAAGCCTCCGCCGTCTCTCCCTCGCTTTCCCCGCGCGCTGGTTTATTCCCCCTCTGCATCCCCTGTGCGTCCGTCTCCAAAGCTCTTTGGGGATGTTCATTGCCCTGGTCGCCATGCCGACCGGCTTCAGCGTGATCAGCTGATCCCGGGTGTAAACAAAGCGGCCACGGAGAGTGAGTGAAAGCAGCACTTTCACCGCGAAAAAACAGACCAAGACTCTCTCTACTCACATGTTTCTAGAGGGCACAGCTTCCCTAAGTTACCTTGTCAAAATAAATAAAATATTAAAAAGGTAAAGAGAAAAGTTACTCGGTAAAAGAGGTTTAGTGCTGCATTATTTGAAACACTAAAAGTGGACCCTTCACTAAAAAGACCCTCTTCTACACACTGATTGGCCAGTCATAGCTTAGCAACTGTAACTAGGCTCAGTCACGTCCAACCACAGCAATGTTCTGCAGTGATGTGTGTTGGGTACTTAAAAACTGGAGACCTGAAATAATTCAAATAATTCATGATGTGAAAAACAAAAATGTATTTGTTCATTAATTTGTTTGTTTATTTGAATTACAAACCCTCTCCTGCAATATCACAGACCCCACAAACCCCCACAATACAACAGCTAATCACTAAAATCCCCACAGGACTGTAAGAACGATGATTTGGTATGATATTGAGTAACGAATGCAGAAAAGATTTACTGACCAGGTATTAATTTGTCTTTAGTGCTGGACGTGGTCAGATGGGAGTTACTTCTCATACAGCAACTGGAACTCTAGGGAACCAAACAACGCTGGCACTGGTAACTGTGGAGAGTTATGGAGTTCAAATGGATACAAGTGGAATGATGCAGACTGCAGTTACAAAAATCAATTCGTCTGCTATAAGAGTGAGTCATATCAGATGATGAACTGCAGAACATCTGTTACACATCCAGTACATTTAGTTTTAATGTTTGTGTTTGGAGCAGTTTCACTGACTCAGCACTTTAATACAGATCTGAATACTGGATTCATAGAGAGACTCAATCAAACACAGAAACACAAACAGATAGAAACACAACTGTCTGTCTGTATGTCAAATAAATAAAGCATAAATATACCCAAAATATTTGAGGTAATGTTTAAATATTTGTTCTCCTGCAGAGCTTCCACTCATCCTGATTAATCAGACCAAGACGTGGAGAGAAGCTCTGAGATACTGCAGAGAGAATCATGTGGATCTGGTTTCTGTTCACACTGAGGAAATCCAGCACTGGGTGGAAACAGCTGTTTATTATGCCTCCACTGCTAATGTGTGGATGGGTCTGCGTCACACCTGCACCCTCAGCTTCTGGTTCTGGGTGAGTGGAGAGTCAATGTGCTACCAGAACTGGGCTCCGGGGAACGGGACAGGGGTGGAAGACTGCAGTGGAGGAGAAAGAACAGGAGCGGTGCATTCTGGGAGTAAGCAGTGGGTCAGTCTGCCAGAGGATCAGAGACTCAACTTCATCTGCACTGTTAAGGGTGAGGATTATACAGAGGATTGAATATCTGTCAGTAGTTAAGTATTGATGGTGAAAGAAATACTGAATAATGCTGTTTGCTCCTTTTTAGAGATCTAGAAGAAGATGCAGGCTGTTCAGCTGGATCTCCACAGTTCAGGATCATCATGATATTTGGCAGTTATTTCTTCATCATCATGATGCTGATGCCTTCATTATCTTTCAAAACTTGATAATTCAGGTTAAGAACACTGATATTCATATTTTCCTGAGGCAGCTCCTTTTTGTGCCATTGAAGGAAGAGAAAGTGTCAGACTCATAACAACTTATTTTCATCTAATATTGTAGCTTTGTAAATGATAAATGTTCTGACTTTAACAATGTTTATAAACTGTACTTGAGCTGTTTATCGTTGAAGTGCCTTTTCTTTTATCTGTATGTCTTCTTCTAAACTTTTCCTCTGTGTGTAATTCAAACATTTTCATTCTTATAAATTTCTGTAATACTTTTCAAAGAACACAAACCTTTAAGCCCCTGTTTTACTTAGCGCAGGCTAAAATAATGCATTATAGGTTTAAAGTAATGTGCTGTTAGTTTTATTTCTATTTTTGAATTGTATAATGTGGGTTATTGTTCTTTTTGTCTTTGCTCACTTACATAAATACACTGGTGTAGATTGCTGTATTGAGAGAATTCCACCTGAGGACATTAGTATGAAAGCCCATTCTCAGCATGTTGTTTTGACTTTAAATAAACTGCTTAAGTAAACTGCCATTATTATTCAGTCAGTATTTTGAGATGAAAATCTAAATAAATCTAAATTATATACATATTCACACACATACTGTATACACACAAGTATTGGGACAACTACACATTACACCTGCAGTAGCTTTTATGACAATCCATTCTAAATCCATAGGCATCAATATGGAGTTGGTCCTTCTGTGCAGCTTGTACTCTTCTGGGAAGCTTTCTATAAGCTCTCTCTTTGGAGAGAGGGAATATTTGCCCATTCATGCAGAAGAGCATTTGTTGAGTGTCTGACCTGACTGTAAATTAGCCACTGTTTATATAAGAACATTGACTGTGACCCAACCAACCTCAAAGGTGGACGGAGGACGGTGCCAAAGAATTGAAGAAAACAAACCAAGTTCTAACCTACCTAGCCAAGTCTAATCCTCACCACAGTGCAGCGGGTGGCACTCGCTCTTTACCTGATGTGTGTAAACAATCCAGCAACTACTGTATATGTATAGGCGCGCCCAACTTGCCTGTCCGCACGTCGCGATGGGGGAGAGAAAACAGAGAGGGAGAGAGAGCTAGAGAGGGAGCACAGGGGACTAACATTACTGGCTACTTTTCACTGCTAGAGTAGCACAGCTTGACATTATGGCCAACACCAAAAGACTCATGCGCAGTAAATGCTCTCACACATGACTAGACTCAGGTGAGTCCTTTTATCCAAGGCCCACCCCTCAGCAGAAAGCAGCCATCTGGATTGGTGGACAGAAGAGCACAGCCAAGCCATCGACATCCACATTGGTCCATTGCACACACACCTGCACAGCGATCTGGTTGGGTAAAAGGGGAGAGAGTAAAAGAGAAAAAGAAAAATAAACATGCGTGCATCACAAGCAAGGATGTTACATCACATATCAGACCATGCAAAGCAGGTGGCCTTGTGGTCATTATCAACATGCAGGTCAGAAAGAGGAAAGAAGACGTCCAGTTCTACTGAATGTGTGTTCCTGAAGTGCAATACATGAAAGCACACAGCAGAACAGTGTAGAGGAGTGGGATGAGTTACTCCTGAAGGAACCAGCCCCAGGGTAGTTCTCAGCTCTTTTTTTGATACTTTTTTAATCCCACAAACGGGGAAATTCCACCTCTGCATTTAACCCATCCATGAAATGAAACACCACACACACACACACACACACACACACACACACACACACACACAGACATTCAGTAGAGCTGGAAGTGTTCCTTCCTATTTTTAACCTGTATGTTGATAATGACCACAAGGTCATCTGCTTTGCATGATATGATATGTGATGAAACATTCAGTTCATACAGAGCTCTTCACAGCTATTGGCACCCCTGATAAATATGAGCAAAAAAACATCCTTTATTGCTTTTCCTTTTCTTACAAAATATTAAATATATTTTTAATCTACACACACAAGTGGGCAGTGAGCACACTTGCCCGGAGCAGTGGGCAGCCCTATCCACAGCACCCAGGGAGCAGTTCAAGGACACCTCACTCATGGACTGTTGGTTCTGGGGATCGAACCGGCAACCTTCCGGTCACAGGGCCAGCTCCCTAACCTCCAGTCCAGGACTGCCCCAATTCAAACAGCTTTGACTGCTATATTACCAGCTCCAGTCAGAGCATTAGGCTGGATAGACAGTTGCCTAGAGCTTCATCATTGCTAGAGTCTGCATATCACTGCTCTGATAAAAAGAGTTAATTCAGCTCATCCCACAGGTTTTCTATAGGGTTTAGGTCAGGGGACTGGTGAGGTCATGGCTAAACCTTAAGTCTGAGGTCAGTGAACCATTTTTGTGTTGATTTTAAGGGAATTTAAAGTTTTGGATCAATGTCCTGCCAGAAGATCCAATCAAGGCACAGTCGGGTTTTGATTTAATATCTGCTGGTACTTAATGGAGTCCATCATGCTGTTTATCTGAACAAGTTGCCAGAACAAAAAACAGCCTCACAACATCACAGATCCACCACCATACTTTACAGTGGGGATGAGGTTCTTTTCTGCATGGCTATTTTTGTGTCTGTGAAAACCCACCTCTGGTGTTTGTCTCCAAAAAGCTCTATTATGATCTCATCTGACCACAAAACACTGACCCACTGAAAGTTTCACTAACATTTGGCAAACTGTAGGTACTGGAGTTTGTTGGTCCTTGACAGCAAAGGCCTTGTGGGACTGCAAGTCCCCAGCTGCCATCCTTCATAATCAATACAGACACACTTCAAGAAAAAAATTTACCCCATAGGGTCATAACAGTCATAACAAGAGAATGTTTAAGGGTGCCACATAGATAAAAAAAAATTTAATATATTTTTGCTCATATTTATCAGGGGTGCCAATAGCTGTGAAGAGCTCTGTATGAACTGAATGTTCCATCACATATCATATCATGCAAAGCAGATGACCTTGTGGTCATTATCAACATACAGGTTAGAAAGAGGAAGGGACACGTCCAGCTCTACTGAATGTGTGTTCCTGAAATCCAATACTGAAAGCACACAGCCCAGAGCAGCTTAGAGGACCAGGTTGAAGGAAACAGCCCCAGGGAAGTTCTAAGCTCAATCAAACACCTCATTGTGTTACCTGCTCCAATACACCGGCCCTCACTGACCCCCAGGATCTTTGCTCAGACTGTGTTGGGTCACTCAAATGGTGGACTTTTAAGGAGGAGGCAGGAGTGACAGCCATTGGGCACGCTGCCAGCTCGGACCTGGAATCACAGAGAGCTGCTTAAAGATGTTCTGTTTATGTTGTTTATCTTTAAAAGCTGTATGATGAGTTATTCTGGGTAAGGGAGGGGCGACTTTGTGGATATTTATGTTGGGGTTGGGTCACCATCAGCAGAATCATGGCTTCACTTGAATTTTCTTTTATAATATGCGCTGTTATAATATGACTCTACTGCACGAGGGTTGATTTGCATTAATTCATGCAAGATTTCATGTAAATCATCATCCAAAAAAACCTGCAGAAGCACAAAACAAAGACAGAGTTATAGGGACTTTAGTTTCCTCTTCAGTCACACAAACACCAGGAGACACAAACACAGACACTGTCAGAGCGACTTTACCAGCAGTAACAGGTAAGAAACACCTTTAAGACTCTAAACTCTGTTATTGAGAGATTTAACTTCTAGTTTAGAAGCTGCACTTTTAGCGTTGGATTACGGAACAGGGATTAAGCCTAGTCCTGGACTACACAGCGTTCTGAAGGACGATTCTTCCTTCAAAGGAAAGTTTAGTCCAGACCAGTCCAGATTTCTAATCCCTGTCTGGAAAACTAAGCCATACCTTCATTACTTTCTTTATTATGATATTATGAAGACGTCAGTTGTTTGTGATTCACAGGGGCAGTGATACTAAAAGCAGGTCAAACTGTAGACCAGCTCACTTTCAGCTGCAAATTCTGCCTCTCTGGATTTACAGTCTTCTACTGTGAACCAGAGCTGCTGGTTTTAACTTACAACCTACTTTGAAAGTAAATGAATTTACTCTGATTATTGCTGTATTTAATTTGATGAGACAACCCATCACTGCCCACTGCTGCAGGGTGGTCCAGAGATTTTTAGTGCTTGACATTTCATTCATATTAAAATTATATTATCTATAATATTTTTGTTTGTTATATTAATATTTTAATACTGATTTATTTGAGATTTTCTCTGAATGAACATTTTTTTTTTTCTTCTGGTTTGAATGTCTGTCTGTGTGTGTGTGCATGTGTAAGTGTACATGTGTGTTTGTGTGTGTGTATGGTTATGTATGTGTGGGTGCGTTGGGGGGTGTGTTGGGGGGTGCGGGGAGGCCTAGACTAGTTATATCCAGCAATGTTCTAAGGACGATTGCTGTTCATGATGTCTGTATGGCTTCATCACAGCTCATCTCCTCCTTCCGTAAAGAACCGTTCTCCTCTCAGGCTCTGGAGGTTGACCTCTTCCTCCTGTGGGTTCTGTGGTTCTTTCCTCTCGTTGTTTATTCCAGTCTCTATCAGCAGCTGCTCTGTTTTTGTACTAGGTTTCTGCATCACCTACTCTGAGTTTATTCTCCAGTGTATTTGATCTCTGATTGTTAATCTATTCTGCTGTCTGTGTGACGGAGATAAAAATCTATGATTACACAGATTTCTTCTCCATAAAGAGCCTTTATTGGTGTCGGGCACGTTATGTTGGGAGTTAGTTTTATACCTACAGTTTTCAAATAAAATAAAATAAAAATATTTGTTAGTTTTTTATTCAGAATTTCAACTTTTAAATGCATCACCTTTCTTTTCCTTAAGAGCTCTCAGTCTAGAGCCTTTCTGTTCCTCTCAGATCCCTGACTGGGGCTTTAACTGGACCATGTTACTGTAACTAAATGTAACGTCTCTTAAACAGCATGATCTAATGTGCTGGTAGTAAAGACTGTGGAGGTGTTTAATGAGTGGATCGTGTCTCTCTTGTTCTCCACAGTCATGAGTTCAGCTCTGTATCTGGTCCTGCTTTTCTCAGGTCAGTGTAGCTTCATGATCATCTGTAAAACTCTCTGCTGCTTAATTACTGTACTGTCATGCTGACGAGAGCTTTCATCTCTACAGCTCTGTGGACTCTCTCCTTCTGTGGGACTCGTCAGTTTTATGTGGTGAATCAAGATAAGACCTGGACCGATGCTCAGAAATACTGCAGACACAAATTCACGGACCTGGCAACCATTCAGAGCCAAAAGGAGATGAACGCTCTGTTAGCTGTTCACAATAGGAAAACAGGCTATTTCTGGATTGGACTGAGACAGAAAAGAAATGTGAACAACACTGTAAGCAGGAAAGAGAGAACAATTCATGAGCCTGTTTGAGACGTAGGCTTTGATCTCTCCTAAACTTATTTCAGTTAATAACTGTTAACTGTTAAAATACAAAATGCCAAACAGATGATTGTGCATCACTTGATGTATGTTTCCTTTATGTAGATCTAATACATTATTACCTGAATATAACTACATCTATTTATTATTATTATTTAATTATTTATAGACTGATTAAACAAATAACACTGACATATCTTTGACATATTTTAAACCACATTGTTTTAAATACCATTACACATAGCTAATTAATAGCTTCAAATACATGTACACCAGATTAGTGACAGTGACATCTAGTGATTGCTGTTATAAAAAGCTGTTCTGGATGAAGCCTAGACTTTTATTTACTTGTCTAAAATTTGTCCAGTTTAACATGAGAGTTTATTATATGTTCTTCCTACATAGGTTTTCTTTTTCTCTAAAACATTTCTAGTGTTTCCAAGGAGCTGCTGCAGGGCCACCAATGACCAGTGGGGTCAACCGGGTATGCTGTCCTGAGCATTGGATCAGGAGAAGTTTCTCCAAATATACAGCAAATATAGAAAAATACATTTTAGATCTTTTCGTTATTTGTGTTTATTTTCATTGTATTTCTGTTTAACATAGTGAGATGAATGAGTGTCAGTTTCACAGCCGGTAAATATCCAGCTCTTAAACCTGCCTGTTTTCAGATTCAGATTCCTTTATTGATCCCAGGGGGAAATTGCAGTTGTTACAGTTGCAGCCATTTATATAAAAGAATAAACACTTTAATCAATTAAAGCAATATAGAGAAATTTGCAGTATGTACATGAGATTTAAGTAATTATGAATACCGTAAAGTGGCGGTGATTGTGATAATAAATATGAAACATCTGGTATAAACTATTTAAATTATTTAAATTAAGTTAGTGTCCCTCTGAGTTATTGCACACACAATTGTTATTATCGCACATATTAACAGTTTGTTATTGAGCTTTGTGAATCACACACCGAGGGAGGAGTTACAGTGTTTGATGGCCACAGGTAAGAATGACCTCCTGTGGCACTCTGTGGTCATTTCAGTAGAATGAGTCTTGCACTGAATGAGCTCCTGTGTCTCATCACTGTGTCGTAGAGTGGGTGGGAGCCATTGTCCATAATGGCCTGCACCTTAGACTGCGTCATCCTCTCGGACACTGCTGTCAGCGAGTCCAGCTCCACACCCACAACATCACCGGCCTTGTGGATCAGTTTGCTGAGTCTGTTGGCGTCTGCCACCCTCAGCCTGCTTCCCCAGCATGCAACAGCATAGAGGATAGCACTCGCCACCACAGACTCATAGAAAATCCTGAGCATAGTCCGGGAGATGTTGAAGGACCTCAGACGCCTCAGAAAACAGAGACGACTTTGGCCCTTCCTGTAGAGGGCGCCAGTGTTCTTAGGCCAGTCCAGTTTATTGTCAATATACACTCCCAGATATTTGTAATCATCCACCGTGTCCACACTGACCCCCCTGATGGACACAGGGGTCACCGGTGCCTTGTTCCTCCTCAGGTCCACCACCAGTTCCTTTGTCTTTGTCACATTGAGCTGCAGGTGGTTCCGCTCGCACCATGCAACAAAGTCCTTCACCGTTGCCCTGTACTCATCCTCTTCACCCTTGCTGATACATCCAACTATTGCAGAGTCGTCAGAAAACTTCTGAAGGTGGCAAGTCTCTGTGCAGTAGCTGAAGTCTGTGGTGTAGAGGGTGAAGAGGAACGAGGAGAGGAGAGAGGACAGTTCCTTGTGGAAATCCAGTGTTGCTGACCACTCTGCCCGACACACAGTGCTGCAGGCGTACATACTGTGGTCTGCCACTCAGGTAGTCAACAATCCAGGAAACAAGTGGGACATTTACTTGCATCACTGTTAGCTTATCACCCAGAAGAGCAGGCCAGATGGTGTTAAATGCACTGGAGAAGTCAAAAAACATGACCCTCACAGAGCTGGCTGGCTTATCCAGGTGAGCATATACACGATTGAGCAAGTAGATGATGGCGTCTTCAACTCCCAGGCGTGACTGATAGGCAAACTGGAGGGGATCTAGAAAAGGCTGGACTATGGGTCAGAGCTGATCCAAGACGAGCCTCTCCTTGGTCTTCATGTCATGAGACGTCAGTGCCACTGGCCTGTGTCCTTGACGTCACTGGGTCGTGGAGTCTTTTGAACAGGAACAATGCAGGATGTCTTCCACATCATGGGGACCCTCAGGAGACTCAGGCTCATGTTGAAGACATGTTGAAGTACTCCACAAAGCTGGGCGGCACAGGCTTTAAGCACCCTGGGAGGAACCCCATCAAGGCCTGCACTGTAGAGGTGATGGGCGGGGGAGGGATGGAGGTGTGAGATGGGCTATCATGAGAGGGGGGCAGGCTATCAGGAGGGGGAGGGGGGATGAGTGGTATGGTCTGCTGAGGACTGGCAGCAGAGGAGTCGGGCTGGGGGGGACAGAGCCTGCCGTGTCAAATCTGTTAAAGAACAGATTTAGCTTGTTGGCCCCGTCCACACTGACCTCTACTCCTCCGTTGTTGCTGGACCTGAAGCTGGTGATGGTCCTCATTCCATTCCAGACCTCCCTCATGTTGTTCTGCTGGAGTTTCCACTCCATCTTCCTCCTATATTTGTCCTTCGCAACAGGCACGTTCCTTGATGGTAATGTGACCAGGGTTACACCAGCGGTTATTAACTAGCACAGCGAGCCCTCCTCCTTTGCGCTCACCGCTCTCAGTGCAGCCCCGGTCGGCCCGAACAGTCTGGAAGCCATTGATGGAAACAGTGTCATCCGGGATGTCCTGGTGTAGCCATGTCTCCGAAAAGCACATTAGACTACACTCCCGGTGCTCCCTCTGACTCCTGGCTAGCGTTGTCAGCTCATCCATCTTATGCAGCGACCTCACGTTGCCCATGATGACGGAGGGCAGACGCGGCTTATATCCCCTCTTCTCCATAAGCCTCCGCCGTCTCTCCCTCGCTTTCCCCGCGCGCTGGTTTATTCCCCCTCTGCATCCCCTGTGCGTCCGTCTCCAAAGCTCTTTGGGGATGTTCGTTGTCCTGGTCGCCATGCCGACCGGCTGCAGCGTGATCAGCTGATCCCGGGTGTAAACAAAGCGGCCATGCTGCATCACCGCGGCGGACACGGAGAGTGAGTGAAAGCAGCACTTTCACCGCGAAATAACAGACAATGACTCTCTCTACTCACATGTTTCTAGAGGGCACAGCTTCCCTAAGTTACCTCGTCAAAATAAATAAACTATTAAAAAGGTAAAGAGAAAAGTTACTCGGTGAAAGAGGTTTAGTGCTGCATTAAAAGTGGACCCTTCACTAAAAAGACCCTCTTCTACACACTGATTGGCCAGTCATAGCTTAGCAACTGTAACTAGGCTCAGTCACGTCCAACCACAGCAATGTTCTGCAGTGTTGTGTGTTGGGTACTTAAAAACTGGAGACCTGAAATAATTCAAATAATTTATGATGTGAAAAACAAAAATGTATTTGTTCATTAATTTATTTGTTTATTTGAATTACAAACCCTCTCCTGCAATAACACAGACCCCACAAACCCCCACAATACAACAGCTAATCACTAAAAACCCCCTAAGACTGTAAGAACGATGATTTGGTATGATATTGAGTAACGAATGCAGAAAAGATTTACTGACCAGGTATTAATTTGCCTTTGGTGCTGGACGTGGTCAGATGGGAGTAACTTCTCTTACAGCAACTGGAACTCTAGGGAACCAAACAACTCTGGCACTGATAACTGTGGAGAGTTATGGAGTTCAAATGGATACAGGTGGAATGATGAAAACTGCAGTTACAGAAATCAGTTCGTCTGCTATAACAGTTAGTCATATCAGATGATGAACTGCAGAACATCTGTTACACATCCAGCACATTTAGTTTTAATGTTTGTGTTTGGAGCAGTTTCACTGACTCAGCACTTTAATACAGATCTGAATACTGGATTCATAGAGAGACTCAAACACAGAAAGACAAACAGATAGAAACACAACTGTCTGTATAATATGTCAAATAAATTGAGCATAAAAACACCTGAACTATTTGAGGTAATGTTTAAATATTTGTTCTCCTGCAGAGCTTCCACTCATCCAGATTAATGAGGAGTTGACGTGGAGAGAAGCTCTGAGATCCTGCAGAGAGAATCATGTGGATCTGATTTCTGTTCACACTGAGAAAATCCAGCACTGGGTGGAAACAGCTGTTTATTATGCCTCCACTGTTAATGTGTGGATGGGTCTGCGTCACACCTGTGCTCAGAGCTTCTGGTTCTGGGTGAGTGGATCGACTATGTGCTACCAGAACTGGGCTCCGGGGAACGGGACAGGGGTGGAAGACTGCAGTGGAGGAGAAAGAACAGGAGCGTTGCAGTCTGGGAGTAAGCAGTGGGTCAGTCTGCCAGAGTATCAGAGGCTCAACTTCATCTGCACTCTTAAGGGTGAGGATTATACAGAGGATTGAATATCTGTCAGTAGTTAAGTATTGATGGTGAAAGAAATACTGAATAATGCTGTTTGCTCCTTTTTAGAGATCTAGAAGAGGATGCAGGCTGTTCAGCTGGATCTCCACAGTTCAGGATCATCATGATATTTGGCAGTTATTTCTTCATCATGATGCTGATGCCTTCTTTATTTTTCAAAACACAACAATTCAGGTTAAGAACACTGATATTCATATTTTCCTGAGGCAGCTCCTTTTTGTGCCATTGAAGGAAGAGAAAGTGTCAGACTCATAACAATTTATTTTCATCTAATATTGTAGCTTTGTAAATGATAAATGTTCTGACTTTAACAATGTTTATAAACTGTACTTGAGCTGTTTATCGTTGAAGTGCCTTTTCTTTTATCTGTATGTCTTCTTCTAAACTTTTCCTCTGTGTGTAATTAAACATTCATTCTTATAAATTTCTTTAATACTTTTCAAAGAACACAAACCTTTAAGCCCCTGTTTTACTTAGCGCAAGCTAAAATAATGCATTATAGGTTTAAAGTAATGTGCTGTTAGTTTTATTTCTATTTTTGAATTGTATAATGTGGGTTATTGTTCTTTTCGTCTTTGCTCACTTACATAAATAAACTGGTGTAGATTCTTGGCCTGTATTGAGAGAATTCCACCTGAGGACATTAGTATGAAAGCCCATTCTCAGCATGTTGTTTTGACTTTAAATAAACTGCTTAAGTAAACTGCCATTATTATTCAGTCAGTGTTTTGAGATGAAAATCTAAATAAATCTAAATTATATACATATTCACACACATACTGTATACACACAAGTATTGGGACAACTACACATTACACCTGCAGTAGCTTTTATGACAATCCATTCTAAACCCATGGGCATCAATATGGAGTTGGTCCTTCTTTGCAGCTCTAACAGCTTGTACTCTTCTGGGAAGCTTTCTACAAGCTCTCTCTTTGGAGAGAGGGAATATTTGCCCATTCATGCAGAAGAGCATTTGTTGAGTGTCTGACCTGACTGTAAATTAGCCACTGTTTATACAAGAACATTGACTGTGACCCAACCAACCTCAAAGGTGGACGGAGGACGGTGCCAAAGAATTGAAGCAAACAAATCAAGATCTAACCTGCCTAGCCAAGTCTAATCCTCACCACAGTGCAGCGGGTGGCACTCGCCCTTTACCTGATGTGTGTAAACAATCCAGCAACTACTGTATATGTATAGGCGCGCCCAACTTGCCTGTCCGCACGTCGCGATGGGGGAGAGAAAACAGAGAGGGAGAGAGAGCTAGAGAGGGAGCACAGGAGACTAACATTACTGGCTACATTTCACTGCTAGAGTAGCACAGCTTGACATTATGGCCAACACCAAAAGTCTCATGCGCAGTAAATGCTCTCACACATGACTAGACTCAGGTGAGTCCTTTTATCCAAGGCCCACCCCTCAGCAGAAAGCAGCCATCTGGATTGGTGGACAGAAGAGCACAGCCAAGCCATCGACATCCACATTGGTCCATTGCACACACACCTGCACAGCGATCTGGTTGGGTAAAAGGGGAGAGAGTAAAAGAGAAAAATAAAAATAAACATGCGTGCATCACAAGCAAGGATGTTACATCACATATCAGACCATGCAAAGCAGGTGGCCTTGTGGTCATTATCAACATGCAGGTCAGAAAGAGGAAGGAACACGTCCAGTTCTACTGAATGTGTGTTCCTGAAGTGCAATACATGAAAGCACACAGCAGAACAGTGTAGAGGAGTGGGATGAGTTACTCCTGAAGGAACCAGCCCCAGGGTAGTTCTCAGCTCTTTTTTTGATACTTTTTTAATCCCACAAACGGGGAAATTCCACCTCTGCATTTAACCCATCCATGAAATGAAACACCACACACACACACACACACACACACACACACACACACACACACACACACACACACACACACACATTCAGTAGAGCTGGACGTGTCCCTTCCTCTTTCTAACCTGTATGTTGATAATGACCACAAGGTCATCTGCTTTGCATGATATGATATGTGATGAAACATTCAGTTCATACAGAGCTCTTCACAATTATTGGCACCCCTGATAAATATGAGCAAAAAAACATCCTTTATTGCTTTTCCTTTTCTTACAAAATATTAAATATATTTTTAATCTACACACACAAGGGGGCAGTGAGCACACTTGCCCGGAGCAGTGGGCAGCCCCATCCACAGCACCCAGGGAGCAGTTCAAGGACATCTCAGTCATGGACTGTCGGTACTGGGGATCAAACCGGCAACCTTCCGTTCACAGGGCAGCGCCCTAACCTCCAGCCCAGGACTGCCCCAATTCAAACAGCTTTGACTGCTATATTACCAGCTCCAGTCAGAGCATTAGGCTGGATAGACAGTTGCCTAGAGCTTCATCATTGCTAGAGTCTGCATATCACTGCTCTGACAAAAAGAGTTAATTCAGCTCATCCCACAGGTTTTCTATAGGGTTTAGGTCAGGGGACTGGTGAGGTCATGGCTAAACCTTAAGTCTGATGTCAGTGAACCATTTTTATGTTGATTTTAAGGGAAGTTTTTGATCAATGTCCTGCCAGAAGATCCAATCAAGGCACAGTCGGGTTTTGATTTAATATCTGCTGGTACTTAATGGAGTCCATCATGCTGTTTATCTGAACAAGTTGCCAGAACAAAAAACAGCCTCACAACATCACAGATCCACCACCATACTTTACAGTGGGGATGAGGTTCTTTTCTGCATGGCTATTTTT
Organism: Pygocentrus nattereri; assembly: GCF_015220715.1. Lineage (NCBI taxonomy): Eukaryota > Metazoa > Chordata > Actinopteri > Characiformes > Serrasalmidae > Pygocentrus > Pygocentrus nattereri. The sequence continues at coordinate 8,857,456 of NC_051212.1, forward strand.
GTGTCTGTGAAAACCCACCTCTGGTGTTTGTCTCCAAAAAGCTCTATTATGATCTCATCTGACCACAAAACACTGACCCACTGAAAGTTTCACTAACATTTGGCAAACTGTAGGTACTGGAGTTTGTTGGTCCTTGACAGCAAAGGCCTTGTGGGACTGCAGGTCCCCAGCTGCCATCCTTCATAATCAATACAGACACACATCAAGAAAAAAATTGACCCCATAGGGTCATAACAGTCATAACAAGAGAATGTTTAAGGGTGCCACATAGATAAAAAAAATATTTAATATATTTTTGCTCATATATATCAGGGGTGCCAATAGCTGTGAAGAGCTCTGTATGAACTGAATGTTCCATCACATATCATATCATGCAAAGCAGATGACCTTGTGGTCATTATCAACATACAGGTTAGAAAGAGGAAGGGACACGTCCAGCTCTACTGAATGTGTGTTCCTGAAATCCAATACTGAAAGCACACAGCCCAGAGCAGCTTAGAGGACCAGGATGAAGGAAACAGCCCCAGGGAAGTTCTAAGCTCAATCAAACACCTCATTGTGTTACCTGCTCCAATACCTTTACTGAGCCCCAGGAACTTTGCTCAGACTGTGTTGGGTCACTCAGATGGTGGACTTCTAAGGAGGAGGCAGGAGTGACAGCCATGGGGCGCGCTGCCAGCTCGGACCTGGAATCACAGAGAGCTGCTTAAAGATGTTCTGTTTATGTTGTTTATGGTTAAAAGCTGTATGATGAGTTATTCTGGGTAAGGGAGGGGCGACTCTGTGGATATTTATGTTGGGTCACCATCAGCAGAATCATGACTTCACTTGAATTTTCTTTTATAATATGCGCTGTTATAATATGACTGTACTGCACGAGGGTTGATTTGCATTAATTCATGCAAGATTTCATGTAAATCATCATCCAAAAAAAACCTGCAGAAGCACAAAACAAAGAGAGAGTTATAGCGACTTTAGTTTCCTCTTCAGTCACACAAACACCAGGAGACACAAACACAGACACTGTCAGAGCGACTTTACCAGCAGTAACAGGTAAGAAACACCTTTAAGACTCTAAACACTGTTATTGAGAGATTTAACTTCTAGTTTAGAAGCTGCACTTTTAGGGTTGGATTACCGAACAGGGATTAAGCCTAGTCCTGCACTACACAGCGTTCTGAAGGACGATTCTTCCTTCAAAGGAAAGTTTAGTCCAGACCAGTCCAGATTTCTAATCCCTGTCTGGAAAACTAAGCCATACCTTCATTACTTTCTTTATTATGATATTATGAAGACGTCAGTTGTTTGTGATTCACAGGGGCAGTGATACTAAAAGCAGGTCAAACTGTAGACCAGCTCACTTTCAGCTGCAAATTCTGCTTCTCTGGATTTACTGTCTTCTACTGTGAACCAGAGCTGCTGGTTTTAACTTACAACCTACTTTGAAAGTAAATGAATTTACTCTGATTATTGCTGCATTTAATTTGATGAGACAACTCATCACTGCCGACTGCTGCGGGGTGGTCCAGAGATTTTTAGTGCATGATATTTCATTCATATTAAAATTATATTATCTATAATATTTTAGTTTTAGTTATATTAATATTTTAATACTGATTTATTTGAGATTTTCTCTGAATGAACATATTTTTTTTTCTTCTGGTTTGAATGTCTGTGTGTGTGTGTGTACGTGTGTGTGTGGGTGTGTAGGTGTAGGTGTGTGTACGTGTAAGTGTACATGTGTGTTTGTGTGTGTGTGTGTAGGTGTGCGTGTATGTGTGTGTGTGTGTGTGTATGGGTATGTATGTGTGGGTGTGTTGGGGGGTGGGGCTAGACTAGTTATATCCAGCAATGTTCTAAGGATGATTGCTGTTCATGATGTCTGTATGGCTTCATCACAGCTCATCTCCTCCTTCCGTAAAGAACCGTTCTCCTCTCAGGTTCTGGAGGACGACCTCTTCCTCCTGTCGGTTCTGTGGTTCTTTCCTCTCATTGTTTATTCCAGTCTCTGTCAGCAGCTGCTCTGTTTTTGTACCAGATTTCTGCATCACCTACTCTGAGTTTATTCTCCAGTGTATTTGATCTCTGATTGTTAATCTATTCTGCTGTCTGTGTGACGGAGATAAAAATCTATGACTACACAGATTTCTTCTCCACAAAGAGCCTTTATTGGTGTCGGGCACGTTATGTTGGGAGTTAGTTTTATATCTACAGTTTTCAAATAAAATAAAATAAAAATATTTCTTAGTTTTTTTCATTCACAATTTCAACTTTTAAATGCATCACCTTTCTTTTCCTTAAGAGCTCTCAGTCTAGAGCCTTTCTGTTCCTCTCAGATCCCTGACTGGGGCTTTAACTGGACCATGTTACTGTAACTAAATGTAACGTCTCTTAAACAGCATGATCTAATGTGCTGGTAGTAAAGACTGTGGAGGTGTTTAATGTGTGGATCGTGTCTCTCTTGTTCTCCACAGTCATGAGTTCAGCTCTGTATCTGGTCCTGCTTTTCTCAGGTCAGTGTAGCTTCATGATCATCTGTAAAACTCTCTGCTGCTTCATTACTGTACTGTCATGCTGACGAGAGCTTTCATCTCTACAGCTCTGTGGACGCTCTCCTTCTGCAGGACTCGTCAGTTTCATGTGGTGAATCAAGATAAGACCTGGACCGATGCTCAGAAATACTGCAGACACAAATTCACGGACCTGGCAACCATTGAGAGTCAAAAGGAGATGAACTCTCTGTTAGCTGTTCTCAGTAGGAAAACAGGCTATTTCTGGATTGGACTGAGACAGAAAAAAAATGTGAAAAACACTGTAAGCAGGAAAGGGAGAGCAATTCATGAGCCTGTTTGAGATGTAGGCTTTGATCTCTCCTAAACTTATTTCAGTTAATAACTGTTAACTGTTAAAATACAAAATGCCAAACAGATGATTGTGCATCACTTGATGTATGTTTCCTTTATGTAGATCTAATACATTATTACCTGAATATAACTACATCTATTTATTATTATTATTTAATTATTTATACACTGATTAAACAAATAAGACTAAAATATCTTTGATATATTTTAAACCACATTGTTTTAAATACCATTACACATAGCTAATTAATAGCTTCAAATACATGTACACCAAATTAGTGACAGTGACATCTAGTGATTTCTGTTATAAAGAGCTGTTCTAGATGAAGCCTAGACTTTTATTTACTTGTCTAAAATTTGTCCAGTTTAACATGAGAGTTTATTATATGTTCTTCCTACATAGGTTTTCTTTCTCTCTCAAACATTTATAGTGTTTCCAAGGAGCTGCTGCAGGGCCGGCGATGACCAGTGGGGTCAACCGGGTATGCTGTCCTGAGCATTGGATCAGGAGAAGTATCTCCAAATATACAGCAAATATAAAGAAATACATTTTAGATCTTTTCGTTATTCGTGTTTATTTTCATTGTATTTCTGTTTAACACAGTGAGATGAATGAGTGTCAATTTCACAGCTGGTAAATATCCAGCTCTTAAACCTGCCTGTTTTCAGATACAGATTCAGATTCCTTTATTGATCCCAGGGGGAAATTGCAGTTGTTACAGTTGCAGCCATTTATATAAAAGAATAAACACTTTAATTATTTAAAACAATATAGAGAAATTTGCAGTATGTACACGAGATTTAAGTAATTATGAATAAAGTAAAGTGGCTGTGATTGTGATAATAAATATGAAACATCTGGTATAAAGCAGTTCAACTATTTAAATTATTTAAATTAAGTTAGTGTCCCTCTGAGTTTTTGCACACACAATTGTTATTATCGCACATATTAACAGTTTGGTACTGAGTTTTGTGAATCACACACCGAGGGAGGAGTTACAGCGTTTGATGGCCACAGGTAAGAATGACCTCCTGTGGCGCTCTGTGGTCATTTCAGTAGAATGAGTCTTGCACTGAATGAGCTCCTGTGTCTCATCACTGTGTTGAAGAGTGGGTGGGAGCCATTGTCCATAATGCCCTGCAGCTTAGACAGCATCCTCCTCTCTGACACGGCCATCAGCGAGTCCAGCTCCACACCCACAACATCACCGGCCTTGCGGATCAATTTGCTGAGTCTGTTGGCGTCTGCCACCCTCAGCCTGCTTCCCCAGCATGCAACAGCATAGAGGATAGCGGTCACCACCACAGACTCATAGAAGATCCTGAGCATAGTCCGGGAGATGTTGAAGGACCTCAAGCGCCTCAGAAAACAGAGGCGACTTTGGCCCTTCCTGTAGAGGGCGTCAGTGTTCTTAGCCCAGTCCAGTTTATTGTCAATATACACACCCAGATATTTGTAATCATCCACCATGTCCACACTGACCCCCCTGATGGACACAGGGGTCACCGGTGCCTTGTTCCTCCTCAGGTCCACCACCAGTTCCTTTGTCTTTGTCACATTGAGCTGCAGGTGGTCCTTCACCTTCGCCCTGTACTCATCCTCAACTCCCTTGCTGATACATCCAACTATTGCAGAGTCATCAGAAAACTTCTGAAGATGGCAAGTCTCTGTGCAGTAGCTGAAGTCCGTGGTGTAGAGGGTGAAGAGGAACGAGGAGAGGAGAGAGGACAGTTCCTTGTGGAACTCCAGTGTTGTTGACCACTCTGCCCGACACACAGTGCTGCAGGCGTACATACTGTGGTCTGCCAGTCAGGTAGTCAACAATCCAGGACACAAGGGGGGCATTTACTTGCATCACTGTTAGCTTATCACCCAGAAGAGCAGGCCAGATGGTGTTAAATGCGCTGGAGAAGTAAAAAAACATGACCCTCACAGAGCTGGCTGGCTTATCCAGGTGAGCATATACACGATTGAGCAAGTAGATGATGGCATCTTCAACTCCCAGGCGGGGCTGACAGGCAAACTGGAGGGGATCTAGAAAAGGCTGGACTATGGGTCGGAGCTGATCCAAGACGAGCCTCTCCTTGGTCTTCATGACATGAGACGTCAGTGCCACTGGCCTGTAGTCTTTGTCGTCACTGGGTCGTGGCGTCTTTGGAACAGGAACAATGCAGGATGTCTTCCACATCATGGGGACCCTCAGGAGACTCAGGCTCATGTTGAAGACATGTTGAAGTACTCCACAAAGCTGGGCGGCACAGGCTTTAAGCACCTTGGAAGGAACCCCAACAGGGCCTGCACTGTAGAGGTGATGGGTGGGGGAGGGATGGAGGTGTGAGATGGGCTATCACGAGAGGGGGGCAGGCTATCAGGAGGGGGAGGGGGGATGAGTGGAATGGACTGCTGAGGAGTCAAGCTGTGGGGGGGGCAGAGCCTGCCGTGTCAAATCTGTTAAAGAACAGATTTAGCTTGTTGGCCCCGTCCACACTGACCTCTACTCCTCCATTGTTGCTGGACCTGAAGCTGGTGATGGTCCTCATTCCATTTCAGACCTCCCTCATGTTGTTCTGCTGGGGAGACGCGGCTTATATCCCCTCTTCTCCATAAGCCTCCGCCGTCTCTCCCTCGCTTTCCCCGCGCGCTGGTTTATTCCCCCTCTGCATCCCCTGTGCGTCCGTCTCCAAAGCTCTTTGGGGATGTTCGTTGTCCTGGTCGCCATGCCGACCGGCTTCAGCGTGATCAGCTGATCCCGGGTGTAAACAAAGCGGCCATGCTGCATCGCCACGGCGGACACGGAGAGTGAGTGAAAGCAGCACTTTCACGGCGAAAAAACAGACAATGACTCTCTCTACTCGCGTGTTTCGAGAGGGCACAGCTTCCCTAAGTTACCTCGTCAAAAACTCAAACTATTAAAAAGGTAAAGAGAAAAGTTACTCGGTGAAAGAGGTTTAGTGCTGCATTAAAAGTGGACCCTTCACTAAAAAGACCCTCTTCTACACACTGATTGGCCAGTCATAGCTTAGCAACTGTAACTAGGCTCAGTCACGTCCAACCACAGCAATGTTCTGCAGTGTTGTGTGTTGGGTACTTAAAAACTGGAGACCTGAAATAATTCAAATAATTCATGATGTGAAAAACAAAAATGTATTTGTTCATTAATTTGTTTGTTTATTTGAATTACAAACCCTCTCCTGCAATAACACAGACCCCACAAACCCCCACAATACAACAGCTAATCACTAAAATCCCCACAGGACTGTAAGAACGATGATTTGGTATGATATTGAGTAACGAATGCAGAAAAGATTTACTGACCAGGTATTAATTTGTCTTTAGTGCTGTACGTGGTCAGATGGGAGTAAATTCTCATACAGCAACTGGAACTCTAGGGAACCAAACAACGCTGGCACTGATAACTGTGGAGAGTTATGGAGTTCAAATGGATACAGGTGGAATGATGAAAACTGCAGTCACACAAATCAATTTGTCTGCTATAAGAGTGAGTCATATCAGATGATGAACTGCAGAACATCTGTTACACATCCAGCACATTTAGTTTTAATGTTTGTGTTTGGAGCAGTTTCACTGACTCAGCACTTTAATACAGATCTGAATACTGGATTCATAGAGAGACTCAATCAAACACAGAAACACAAACAGATAGAAACACAACTGTCTGTATAATATGTCAAATAAATAAAGCATAAAAACACCTGAACTATTTGAGGTAATGTTTAAATATTTGTTCTCCTGCAGAGCTTCCACTCATCCTGATTAAGCAGACCAAGACGTGGAGAGAAGCTCTGAGATACTGCAGAGAGAATCATGTGGATCTGGTTTCTGTTCACACTGAGGAAATCCAGCACTGGGTGGAAACAGCTGTTTATTATGCCTCCACTGCTAATGTGTGGATGGGTCTGCGTCACACCTGCACCCTCAGCTTCTGGTTCTGGGTGAGTGGAGAGTCAATGTGCTACCAGAACTGGGCTCCGGGGAACGGGACAGGGGTGGAAGACTGCAGTGGAGGAGAAAGAACAGGAGCGGTGCATTCTGGGAGTAAGCAGTGGGTCAGTCTGCCAGAGGATCAGAGACTCAACTTCATCTGCACCACGTCTGAGGGTGAGGATTATACAGAGGATTGAATATCTGTCAGTAGTTAAGTATTGATGGTGAAAGAAATACTGAATAATGCTGTTTGCTCCTTTTTAGAGATCTAGAAGAGGATGCAGGCTGTTCAGCTGGATCTCCACAGTTCAGGATCATCATGATATTTGGCAGTTATTTCTTCATCATCATGATGCTGATGCCTTCTTTATCTTTCAAAACACAACAATTCAGGTTAAGAACACTGATATACATATTTTCCTGAGGCAGCTCCTTTTTGTGCCATTGAAGGAAGAGAAAGTGTCAGACTCATAACAACTTATTTTCATCTAATATTGTAGCTTTGTAAATGATAAATGTTCTGACTTTAACAATGTTTATAAACTGTACTTGAGCTGTTTATCGTTGAAGTGCCTTTTCTTTTATCTGTATGTCTTCTTCTAAACTTTTCCTTTGTGTGTAATTCAAACATTTTCATTCTTATAAATTTCTGTAATACTTTTCAAAGAACACAAACCTTTAAGCCCCTGTTTTACTTAGCGCAGGCTAAAATAATGCATTATAGGTTTAAAGTAATGTGCTGTTAGTTTTATTTCTATTTTTGAATTGTATAATGTGGGTTATTGTTCTTTTTGTCTTTGCTCACTTACATAAATAAACTGGTGTAGATTCTTGGCCTGTATTGAGAGAATTCCACCTGAGGCCATTAGTATGAAAGCCCATTCTCAGCATGTTGTTTTGACTTCAAATAAAGTGCTTAAGTAAACTGCCATTATTATTCAGTCAGTGTTTTGAGATGAAAATCTAAATAAATCTAAATTATATACATATTCACACACATTCTGTATACACACAAGTATTGGGACAACTACACATTACACCTGCAGTAGCTTTTATGACAATCCATTCTAAACCCATAGGCATCCATATGGAGTTGGTCCTTCTGTGCAGCTCTAACAGCTTGTACTCTTCTGGGAAGCTTTCTACAAGATTTTGGAGAGAGGGAATATTTGCCCATTCATACAGAAGAGCATTTGTTGAGTGTCTGACCTGACTGTAAATTAGCCACTGTTTATACAAGAACATTGACTGTGACCCAACCAACCGCAAAGGTGGACGGAGGACGGTGCCGAAGAATTGAAGCAAACAAACCAAGATCTAACCTGCCTAGCCAAGTCTAATCCTCACCACAGTGCAACGGGTGGCACGAGCTCTTTACCTGATGTGTGTAAACAATCCAGCAACTACTGTATATGTATAGGAGCGCCCAACTTGCCTGTCCGCACATCGCGATGGGGGAGAGAAAACAGAGTGAGAGAGAGCTAGAGAGGGAGCACAGGGGACTAACATTACTGGCTACATTTCACTGCTAGAGTAGCACAGTTTGACATTATGGCCAACACCAAAAGACTCATGCGCATGTTGGCGCTGGAGCCTATCCCAGCGGAAGGCAGGATACACCCTGTACAAGAGAACAGAAATGTAAAACATAATTCAAACAAGATTAAAGTAATAGATTGAAAAGTGAAAATCATTCAATTAAAAATCTAATTAGAATTTCATCAATGATCATTCAAAATCTAATTAATTAAAAGGAACTAAACATTTATTAAAAATGAATAAATATATAAATTAGGTTAATAATTTGCTACATAATGTATTACTACTACTAATAATTTACTAGTACTATAATAATTTGCTACAGAGGAACACATTCACACACATTTATTAAATACAGCTCTTCTATTTTACTTGAAGCTGAAATAAAAGTTTTATATCTGCTCTTTTTAATAAAATAAAACTGTCTGATTGTCGGTTTTTCCATTCAGTATTTCAAAATATAAATGCTTCACCATTTTTTTGAGAGCTTTCATCTCTACAGCTCTGTGGACGCTCTCCTTCTGTGGGATTCATCAGTTTTATGTGGTAAACAAAAGAAAGAAAGAACTGGATCGACGCTCAGAAACACTGCAGAGAGAAATTCACGGACCTGGCCACCATTGAGAGCCAAGAGGAGATGAACGCTCTGATAGCTGTTCTCAGAAAGACAACAGGCCATTTCTGGATTGGACTGAAGCAGGAAGTTGAACAATACACCACTAGCAGAAATTGTGTAAGTTTAGAAGAAGTTCTATGTCTCATGAAACTATTTGCGATGTAGGCAATGAAAAGCTGTCTATACTATAAAACCTTGCAACTGCACAGTCTGTCAAAATTTCCCATAGCAGATGATTATGCATCACTTACTCTATGTTTACAATTTTACATATAGCTCATATGTTATTGCTGGACAAGAACTAAATTTTACATTTATTACTTTTCTCAAGACCTACCACTAAACTATACTATTATATAAATATACTATTTGACACAATGTCTCAATCTTAAGAATAAATTTGTTCTCCTTCTCCTGCAGACCTTCCACTCATCCTGATTAATCAGAAGAAGACGTGGAGAGAAGCTCTGAGATACTGCAGAGAGAATCATGTGGATCTGGTTTCTGTTCACACTGAGGAAATCCAGCACTGGGTGGAAACAGCTGTTTATTATGCCTCCACTGCTAATGTGTGGATGGGTCTGCGTCACACCTGCACCCTGAGCTTCTGGTTCTGGGTGAGCGGAGTGTCGATCTGCTACCAGAACTGGGCTCCGGGGAACGGGTAATTTTCTTCGGTTATTCATGTTGGGCATTAATTCACTCGTATATGTCACTGATTTATGGTTTCACCTTTGGATAAAAGACAAATGTTTGCAAAGAGCCAAAATACAGCAAAAGGTTTCCAGTCTGTAAAGATGCTTTCCCTTCCACAATGTTTGATCCATATAACTCTGATCTATTTTATAACCGCTGTATGTGGTATTTCTCATTCAAATGACATTTTCCTTTGCATGTATTGTATATTCTAAACTTTCTAATATGTCTGCTTATAGAACGCTTCTCCAGTCACTTCACTTTTACAACACGCTTAAGACTCAAACTTTGTCTTTACCTCTAGGCTGTACCTAAAGTAAAAGAATACAATAAATATATTCAGACTACAGTGTGTTTCATTAACCTGGGTGTCTAGTCAGGGAGGATCCTCTCCACATCTTCAGTGATACTTTGTTCAGCTGTTTTGATATATCGTTTATCTTTTTTTCTACAGGTTGTAGGTTCTTATACTGTGATTTTTCAAATAAATAAATAAATAAACTGTGTTGTAGACTCCGATTCTGAGTCTAATTTAAGTTTTTTTTCTGGATGATTTGACAAAAGATAAAGATTAAAGTTCTTATGCTGTTCAGCATCAAATCAAATCATGTTTACTGTCACATCACATTTACACAGGTGCGAAGGTGAGCGAAAATCTTAGGTGCGTAACCCCCTCATAGAATTTAAATGCAAAAAATATGTATGAAAAAATAAATATATATATATATATATATATATATATATATATATATATATATATATTTACAATTCTAAATGTACACACATATACATAATATACACTAGTATTGCACTATTTCCAAAGTATAATTGTACAGTAATACACTATGATATATACTGTTGTTCACATTACCGTATGTGCAGTTAGTCTGAGGGAGGTAATAAATGAGATGCAGGTTCTCAGGGACAGGATACTGATATAGAATCTTCCAGACTGTACAGGATGTGTGTAGAAGATGTAGAAGATGTCAGACTTGCTGGATTGAAGGTGCGGTAAGATCAAAGTGAGTCTGATGAGGTGTAGGTGAGGTGGGGGTTGTCCACAGAGATGATGACTCAGAGGTCCAGTGACGGGCCTACAGACCGATCCACCAACACTACTGGCTGTTCAGCAGCCTGATGGCCCGAAGGAAGAAACTGTCTCGGAACCAGCTGGTTCTGGACTTTATGCTTCTGTACCTCCTCCCGCTCGGCAGCTGTGAGACAGACAGTGGCTTGGGTGGGTGGAGTCCTTCAGAAACCTCCTGGTCTTCCTCAGGCAGCAGCTGGTGTAGAAGTCCATAAGGTTTGGGAGCTGGACCCCGGTGATGTGCTGGGTTGTCCGCACCACCATCTGCAGAGCTTTCCTCTCAATGGCAGTGCAGTTTCCATACCAGGTGGTGATGGAGCCTGTCAGAACGTTCTCCACAGTACATGTGTAGAATGTTCTGAGGATGCAGGGGTTCATGCCAAACCTTCTCAGCTGGGGTGGAAGTGGCACTGTTGTGCCTTTTTTACCACCCATGTGGTGTGTTTGGTCCATGTCAGCTCCTCGGAGATGTGAACATCATGGAACTTGAAGCTGCTGACCCTCTCTACAGTGGCTCTGTTTTTGGTGTGTGCACTTTCTCTTGCTTCCTGAAGTCCACTGTGAGCTCCTTGGTCTTGTTGACATTGAGAGAGAGGTTGTTCTCCTGCCACCAAAGTGTCAGAAAGCTGACCTCCTCTCCGTAGGCCTCCTCATTGTCACTGGAAAACAGACCTACAATCATGGCTTTATCTGCAAATGTGATGATGACATTGGAGCTGTGTCTGGCTGAGCAGTTGTGGGTGTACAGGGAGTACAAGAGAGGGCTGAGCACACAGCCCTGAGGAGCTCCAGTGTTAAGGGTCAATGAGGAGGAGGTGAAGTTGTCCATCTTTACCACCTGGCGATGGCCCGTCGGGAAGCTGACTTTGGAACTTTTGAAACCAACGATGGTAGCCAGTTTGAAGCACACGGCGAGAGCCGAGAGTGAGAGAGGGAGGGTAAAAATGTAGTGAGCCTGTGACTGTTACCTACAAACTTTCTGATGAAGCGAATGTTCCTCATAATTGTTTCCAATATGCAAATTCCTCTTTCTAATTACTTGAGCACTAATTACTCCCAGTGTGGAGAATACCCAGCCTGTAAAACATCATTTACCTATATGTACATTGTTTTATAGCGATTTTACATTTACAGCATTTACAGCAGACGCTCTTTTCCCGATGACATAACAGCTGGTGCACCATTAAGCAAATACATCTGCAAAAAAAAAAAAAAAAGGTAAAGGAAGCCTCTGTTATGTTACCTGCTCCAATCATCCTCCTGGAGGCTCTTACACCAGCCTTTGTGTAGGCCTAAAGGCCTAATGGCCTTTCTCTTTGCAGCCCCAGTGATGCCAAGCGGTGTGGACATTGCAGAGTGATCAGCCTACAAAGCCCCTACAGTCTACGTCTGTTGGTTCACAATAAACCCACCATCCCTGACTCCAGCACTCCTCCTGATATTTACCTCTGAGGGCACCGTTAACTCTTGTGATCAGCTTTACATTCTGTGTATTTATTTCCAAAAAACAGAGCAACCCTGAACTGTGCCTGCTTATTTCCTATAGGTATTTGAGAATGTTGCATTTTTTTCAGAGATACATTTCAGATTGGATGATTAGTTGGATTCCTTTTTCAAAGTTAAAATGATTTGCTTCTCCTGTATGAATCTACTGTGTCTCTGTGTGTGCATTCATTTGCATTTATTTAGTGAGGCACCATGTAAATCAACAAAAATAAGGAAGAGAGGCACACAAAGAAAGAAAGAGTTGTTCTGACTCTAGTTTCCTCTTTATACACACACGCACACACTAACAGAGCAACTTTACCAGCAGTAACAGGTAAGAAACACCTTTAAGCCTCTAAACTCTGTTGCTGAGCTTTAACCTATTGCCAGAGTGAAGGGATTTGTTCTTAATTTGCAGTTTAGAAAATAAATTATTTTATTTCCTGTTACATTTTTCTAAAGAAAAACACCAGAGAAAATGTGCTAAAGATGAACTGCTGTACTGTCAGTTTAGTGATGTGTGTGGTTATAATGACATAGTGTCTGTTTGATTGAACTCAGTCCCGTACTGCACAGCATTGTGAAATGAGATTCTTTACTGAAAGGAAAATTTAGTCCAGATCAGGTTGAATCCCTGTCCAGAAAACCAAAAAATACACATTTATCATTTTCTCGCATGCTGTAATAGCTTTAAGTGCCCCAGCAGCTGTTTGTAATTCACAGGGACAGTGATATTAAACGCAGATCAAGCTGTAGAAAATATAGATGCTTCTGAAAAGGAAAATATTGGTGCCGAAAACTGAGTTAACACCAGGTTCGCTGTTTGGCTGATGATTGCTGGACTGAGTCACATGACTAGGTGAGGGAGCTTGGGAGCTGGAGTTCGTACCGAGTTGAGAGTAAGAGTGTGAACTAGGAAGTGTGACAATTTGTGGATCTCTCACTGCATCACTCACCATCCTTTATTTTGTAGGTTGTCATTTTAAACAAGAACTGTTGACTTTACATATTTAAAGTAGACTGTTAGTTAAAGTTGGTTGTAATGTTGGCCCTGCTTAGTGTTTTCTTTTCCATTTTGATGAAAGTATTATTCAAGTGTTGTCAAGATTGTTAGTTGTGAATCCGAGTCAAGACCAGTGGTGAGATTTCACAAGATAAAAAACAAATGAAGGAGTTTGTAGTTCATTATATATTTATTATTCACCACAGTATTAATAAATATGTTTATATTTTAGCATTTCTTTAATACATTAAATTAAATTTTATAAAATAACATTAAATAACGTATGGCCTAAAATGTACTAAATATTATGTCATAGTTGTTGCCTCTTAGGCTCCTCGAGACCACCGGTGGTTCCAAAACGCACTTCGTCATGTTCTTCATAACTTTCATATTTCATAAGCTCCATTCAGAAGCTGGGCGTCGTGTGAGGCTGTAGCTCTTCTCTCCAGTCTAATAGACGGTGACGTCATTTTAAACCCTTATAATAAAAGAAGCTGAACTTTGTTTTTCTACTGAAAGTCGAGCCGTTTTTCCCCAAATTTGGGCTCTAAACTATAAACAGACGGCGTCTCTTCAATGATCTGCTCTGGAAACATCACTTTTAGAGAACAACACAAAGAGCGGCGGAGATTTTTGGCTTTCAGCAGTAAACTGTAAACATATAGCGATATGTGTGATCATCAAACACATTTTCTGTCCTTTTGAGGGAGCTTTAACCAATAAATAAATAAATAAATAAATAATGTACATTTATTTCATGCAGTTACTGAATAATTTGCCTTAAGATTAAGTCATGAAAATTCAGACGGACAAACCAAAACATACCCTGGAAAATAAGAGTTAGTACACTATAACTTCACATTTTAACTTTTGGAAGCAGATGATAGTGACATTATCCTCTGTTTCTTCTGTAAAACGTACTCAGAATCATTAAAAATCTACTGAATACAAACCAAACATCACACAGCCATTTTTATTATTAAATGGAAACAGTAATGATATAACGAAAATTATGCTTCTATTTTCTACAACCTAGAGAAATAGCTGGAACCGGCATAATGACCACAATTAACAAGTGAATTGTCTCTTTGCTCATTTGCCTCTTATATGCCTCTCTAAGGCAACCAAGTTGGCTAATTAGCTCAGCTTTACTAAGTGGCTGACAAAAAAAAACAATATTCTGCAATACCTGCAATAATGTTTACGTTTAATCTCATGTAGAGTAAATCTTCACTCTTTTTATCTTTAAATTTATGAATTTCCTGCCATTCTCCATGAGGAGTCCTATTATTTTTTCAAAAGCAGTGATGTGACAGCTGTTTTATTTCTGTGGAAGGTGAAAGGACCTGCCCAAAATGATTAAAATTAGTATTTCAATGATCACATAAACACATGCAATGTCTGTGTCCACTTTTAACATGGTGATTTTGGGCTGTCCAGCCTCACTGACATTAAACTTCTCTATGAAATATATATTTATTAAAATCTTCCAGGAACACCATAATTACGAAGTTATTTGGTTCATTTTCAAGCAAATTAATGTTAAAAGAATGATTTGTTGCTATTAATTTACTCAGTTTGTTTTAAAAAAAGTCAGTTATCCTAACCTGTTCCTCAGCCTCATAAAAATTGGAACTCTCCATTTCTGATTATATAAATAGGAATTTGCATCATCTTCATGTTTTCTGGTTTTCTGCAGGTATAACCATCATATATATATATATACATATATATCAGGCTAACATGCTAAGATCTCTGTGTACATCTGCGTCACGGGGCAGGCACACACCTTCCCCTCAGTGATTGGTGAAGGCATCTCGAGGCCGTCTGAGGGTGGTGTCTTGAGGCCGTCTGAGGGTGGCTCGGGGTGTGCTGCCAGGTCTCCATGGAGTCTGAACCGCTTGTTCTTTTTCTGACCTGGTTCAATTACAATCAAGGTTCTGAGGCTGGTGACGCTAACTTGACTAACTACCTCTCTTTAGCAGACAAACATCTACCTTCCTTCTCTGAGGGTGGTCTAAACTGAAGGTCTGTAGACGAACAGACAAGTTACAAAGCAACAAAGGTTTCAGATCTGATCTTGGATCGTTCTAATTCTGGCCTGTCTCTCTGACCAAGGCCGGCACAAACTTAAGAGTTGAGCTATCTTTTGGTTGAGAACGCAGACTCCTGCTCTCTCTCTGTCTGTCTCTGTCTGAAAGTTACCTGCCGTGGGGGTTTGCTCCAACTGCTGACCCCCACCCTTGGGGTGGAATTGGAGTGCTAATAGGTTTTCCTAACCTAACGCTCAATTAGCTATTCATTGTTTCCAACCCTGATTTCAGGTATGGTATGATTCCAACCAGGAACACCTTCCCCAGAATCACTGGCTTCTTTGTTTCAGTTAGTTTAAACAAAGGAACATTCTTATCATCAAATTGGTTAAGCTTTCAAAATCAATGAATCAACAGAATATTCAGATATGTTTATGAGGGAGAGTTTAACCCTCAGATACACAACACATGTTAAAGAACATGGGTAATGCTTTTCCTATTACACATTATATAAATGTTGAAGAAATAAAATTGAAACGAAAGGAAAGGACCAAAGGAAATGAAAGAACCACATTCAGGATACATATTGATCTTTGTTAATTCACAAGTTGAGTTAAAGTTTGGGCAGATCTGCAGCTGGATTCCAGGCCTGAATTTATGGCCTGGTATGCTATGCCATATGGAGCAAAGGGGGGTTGCAGGCCCCCTACTGTGTCCATATTCCCAATATAACATCCCTTTAAGTCATAAAACTTGTTGGCAACCTAATCCTGTTTTGATGACCTCTGCTTGAACTTTGAAAAGTCCTGAGCTCAAAGTTCATGAATGTGGAGTCCTCCTAAGCAGAGTGATTCTGGGTCACACAGGCATTGTTCATACAGTAGTTTTAGTTTAGTGGGAGAGTAAATTTAAATGTTCTAAATTGTTGTAAGCTTCAGCTGCAGCTTTCAGCTTCAGCAAGTGTTATCAATGAGGAGAACATCCTTCAGTACCATTAGGTCCTGTTGATGCCAAGTAATCATAAACCTGAACCCTTCAATAGAGGAACAGTTGGCAAAGGAAAAAGCAAAGTTCCAGGTTCCAGTAGTTAATGACATCAATGTGATACCAATGTGATAAAGGCTGTGGAGGTGTTTAATGTGTGGATCGTGTCTCTCTTGTTCTCCACAGTCATGAGTTCAGCTCTGTATCTGGTCCTGCTTTTCTCAGGTCAGTGTAGCTTCATGATCATCTGTAAAACTCTCTGCTGCTTCATTACTGTACTGTCATGCTGACGAGAGCTTTCATCTCTACAGCTCTGTGGACGCTCTCCTTCTGTGGAACTCGTCAGTTTCATGTGGTGAATGTAAATAAGAACTGGACCGACGCTCAGAAATACTGCAGAGAGAAATTCACTGACCTGGCCACCATTGAGAGCAAGGAGGAGATGAACGCTCTGCTAGTTGGTGTCATAGGGACAGAGGGCCTCTTCTGGATAGGACTGAGCCAGAATGTTGAGCAGAACAGTGTTGTAAGCAATTGCGTAAATTTACAGCAGGATGCATGTTTGGAAAAGTTCTTTTTAATCATTTAAACTGTCTTTTAATCATTTGAAGATTTAGGCCAACAGTCATTAAACTTTCGTAGACAGTTCAGTTATCAGACACGTGCTGTTAAAAGAAGAGGTGATGCAACACAGTGGTAAACATACCCCTGTCCCAACTTTTTTGAAAATTGTTGCTGCATCTAATTCAAAACGTGCATATTTAAAAAAAAAAAAAGTTTCAACATTTTATATGTTTTCTGAGATATAAGGTTTAGACGATTTGCATATCATTACATCTGTAATGTGGAGTGAGGTACCGGACGCATGTGCGGAGGTAAGCGACTTTTATTGAGGGCAAATCCCGGGTCATGGTCAGAACGGTCCAAGGTCATAGAGCCAATACGGATAGATCATGGTACAAACATGACATAAACCAGAATAGACTAACAACACAGACAAAGCAAACATCCAACAAAGACCGATACAATCAAACAGGGCAAGTACAAAGACCAGCAAAGACAAAGTGCAAACACAGGGCTTAAGTAACAAAGGGACAACGAGGGACAGGTGAAAACAATCATGGGCGGAGTCACGAAACGAGGGGGCAGGACTAGAAAAACCAAAACAAACACACATGGGCTAAACCAAAACACGAACACATGGACAGGACTGGGAGGGGCCAATCGTGACAACATCCTGTTTTTTATTTACATTTTGTGCAGCTTCCCAACTTTTTTGGAAACATGGTTGTACAACGTACCTATAAACTAATGTTTTTTTGTTTTGTTTTGCTTTTTTTACCTGTTGGCTTAGTCCAGGGTGAAATAGGCTGCTTTTGTTCCCCTAACATTATTATTTAATATCTTCCCAGAAAATTCTGAGAGTTTACACTTACTCCTCTTTTCTGTCCAAAGTGTTTATAGAATACACTCAGAGAAATAAATGTCAGAACAACCTTACCCAAAACTAACAATTTTTTTGAACACATTAAAATTTTAATCCACTTGTCTCTGCTCCTGCCTGGTGCCAGGCCCAACAGATGCATGATCCAGCAATAGTGCCCTCTCCCCAAATCTCTACATCCCTGCAAAACCAGCTGTGCAATTATGGTTTAAACCTGAATACAGATGGAATGATGCACAGTGCTGCTGGACAAATCCATTTATCTGCTATAAAGGTGAGAAATACAGAACATCTGTTACAGATCCAGATCATTCACTTTTAGTACTTTTAATGTGAGCAGTTACATTAACTCAGGGAATATAGTAAAACCCAACAGTGTATAAATTAGTCTATCTATCTATCTATCTATCTATCTATCTATCTATCTATCTATCTATCTATCTATCTATCTTTATTTTCACTGAGAATGATACTCATTTACAATGTAGCCGATTCTGCATGTTCAAATATAACAGGAAAGAAGAGGCTCTGAAAAATAAAAATACAATTTCAACAATACAGAAAAGTAAAAACAAAAAATATGATAAAGATAAAACAACATTTAAAATCTAAAATAAAAAAACGATCTCCAAGTTGGCCTGGGAGCGGGGAATGAGCTGGAGGAAGTTGCGGGGGGAAAGGGGGTCGTCTGGGATTCTCTGCTCTTCCAACTGCTACCGCGACCCTATCTGGACTAGCGGTTAACGATGATGATGATGATGATGAATAAAAAAACAAGTAAATGAGTAAAATCGGTCATTAGCTCACCAGAAACCTTGTAAGACTCCTGTAAGAAGTTGTTGAGTAATTACTGTTGAAGTGATCAGTGATTTATAAGTAGTTATTCTAGGAAACCACAGTTATTAAGATGCTTTCTTGAAAATGTGTACAGCAGTTATTGTTTAGTGAATAGTGAACTACCCTCATCATTAGTTCACTATTACCTACTGAGTAATTAACTAAAAGTCCTTGTTCATAGTAGTTAGTAAAGTGTTAATGCAGCACTACTCATTCATCCCTGCGTAGTGCCTGAATACATATCAGTTAACTAAAAGCAGTATTGTAAAGTGTTACTATTTGACACAATGTCTCAATCTTAAGAATAAATTTGTTCTCCTTCTCCTGCAGAGATTCCACTCATCCTGATTAATCAGACCAAGACGTGGAGAGAAGCTCTGAGATACTGCAGAGTGAATCATGTGGATCTGGTTTCTGTTCACACTGAGGAAATCCAGCACTGGGTGGAATCAGCTGTTTATTATGCCTCCACTGCTAATGTGTGGATGGGTCTGCGTCACACCTGTGCTCAGAACTTCTGGTTCTGGGTGAGTGGATCAACTATGTGCTACCAGAACTGGGCTCCGGGGAACGGGACAGGGGTGGAAGACTGCAGTGGAGGAGAAAGAACAGGAGCAGTGCAGTCTGGGAGTAAGCAGTGGGTCAGTCTGCCAGAGGATCATAGACTCAACTTCATCTGCACCACCTCTGAAGGTGAGTCAGAGGATTGAATATCTGTCAGTAGTTAAATATTGATGGAGAAAGCACCATCAAAGGTCAAATATGTGTCAATAGTTAAATACTCACAGTAAAGTAATACTGACTCATGTTCTTCGCTTCCTTTAAGGGTTCTAGAAGATGTAGGCTGTTCGACTGGATCCTCAAAGCTCAACATCACACTGAATTATAAACAAACCCTGAAGCTGTCCCCCAGCTAATGTTTTTGAAGGTCATTTTCTTCGGTTGTTCATGTTGGACATTAATTCACTCTTATATGTCACTGATTTATGGTTTCACCTTTGGATAAAATACAAATATTTGCAAATAAATACAGCAAAAGGTTTTCCAGTCTATAAAGATGCTTTCCCTTCCACAATGTTTGATCCATGTAACTCTGATCTATTTTATAGCCACTGTATTTAAACACACCAGCCACTTTATTAGGTACACTTATTAGGTACTGTTCAATTGCTTGTTAACACAAATAGCTAATCAGCCAATCACGTGGCTGCAACTCACTGCATTCAGGCAAGTAGAGGTGGTCAAGACGACTTGCTGAAGTGCAGACCGAGCATCAGAACGGGGAAGAAAGGGGATTTAAGTGACTTTGAACGTGGCGTGGTTGTTGGTGCCAGACGGGCTGGTCTGAGTATTTCAGAAACTGCTGATCTACTGGGATTTTCACACACAACCATCTCTAGGGTTTACAGAGAACGGTCCAAAAAGAGGAAATATCCAGTGAGCGGTCAGTTTTGTGGACGAAAATACCTTGTTGATGTGAGAGGTCAGAGGAGAATGGGCAGACTGGTTCCAGATGATAGAAAGGCAACAGGAACTCAAAACACCAACCAAAATCTCTGAGGAACGTTTCCAACACCTTGTTGAAAGTGTGCCATGAAGAATTAAGGCAGTTCTGAAGGCAAAAGGGGGTCCAACCTTTACTAGCAATAAAGTGTACCTAATAAAGTGACCGGTGAGTGTATAACCACTGTATGTGGTATTTGTCATTTAAATGACATTTTCTTTTGTATGTATTATATATTCTAAACTTTCTAATGTGTCTGCTAATGGAACCCTTCTCCCATCATTTCTGTGATGTTTTACAACATATCCAAGTCCAAACTTTGTCTTGACTTCTAGGCTGTATCTGAAGTAAAAGAATAGGATGAATATATTCAGTCTATATGTTTCATTAACCTGGGGTATGCATTTAGGGAGGATTCTGTCCACATTTTCAGTGATATTCTGTTTAACTAGTTTGATATATCATTTATATTTTAATTACAGACTATGTGTTACTCATCTTTTACTGTGATTTTTCAAATGATAAATAAACTGTGATCTGATTTAAGGGGTTTTTTTGTGAATGCTTACATCTTACATCTGACAGTAAGATTAAGATTTAAGTTCTTATGCTGTTTAGGATGATCATTGCATGTACATACATATCATGAATTCATGATACACGATTGCAAAGATTTTCACACAGGCTTGTGTTCAATTTAACCTTCAGTTCAGATGGTTTTATTTCCTGTCATTTAAAATACTGCAATATTTTTAAGTAAATTGCACTGAACTTTTAACAGTCAAAGTCCACGTGAAGCTGTTTTGGTGCAAATTTTCCTCGTATCTTTATGGCTCTGTGGTGTTTTATGTGGTGAATGAAACTAAGAACTGGACCGAAGCTCAAAACTACTGCAGCGTTTAAACAGTTCACTGATCAGGTATTATTGTCTTTCTAAGTCTGGATCTGGTCAGATGTGAGTAACTTCTCATACAGATACTGGAACACTGGAGAGCCAAACAACCCTGTGGGAGATGTCTGTGTGATATTATGGAATCCCAGTACATACAGATGGAATGATCTCAGCTTCTACTACTTACATCCATTTATCTGCTATAAACGTGAGTTCATGATGAAATGCAGTACAGTAGCTCTTACAGGTCCAGTTCCTTCACCACACACATTTGTGTTGGGTCAGGATTTAGTTCTGAACAGTGACTTTATGTAGACCTTGCAGATCAGAATCAACTGCCTGTATAATATTTAAAACCTGAAAAGCAAAAAATACCTGAACTATTTGATGTAATGTTTAAATCTTCACCCTCCTACAGAGCTTCCACTCATCCTGATTAATCAGACCAAGACATGGAGAGAAGCTCTGAGCTTCTGCAGAGAGAATCATGTGGATCTGGTTTCTGTTCACACTGAGGAAATCCAGCACTGGGTGGAAACAGCTGTTTATTATGCCTCCACTGCTAATGTGTGGATAGGTCTGCGGCACACCTGTGTCTTAAGCATCTGGTTCTGGGTGAGTGGATCGACTATCTGCTACCAGAACTCGGCTCATGGGAATGGGACAGGGGTGGAAGACTGCAGTGGTGGAGAAAGAACAGGAGCGGTGCAGTCTGGGAGTAAGCAGTGGGTCAGTCTGCCAGAGAATCAGAGACTCAACTTCATCTGCACCACGTCTGAGGGTGAGGATTATACAGAGGATTGAATATCTGTCAGTAGTTGAGTATTGATGGTGAAAGAAATACCGAATAATGCTGCTTGCTTCTTTTTAGAGATCTAGAAGAGGATGCAGGCTGTTCAGCTGGATCTGGTTCTTCATCAACATGCTTCTGATGAAGTCATACAAATATGATCGTTCAGCTTAATAATATAAATATTCACATTACTAAGAACACTTCTCTTCTTGTCATTGGCTTTTAAAGTAATTTTGAAACTCATAATATACAAGTTATCATATGACGGAATACATGTGTGTGAATGAGAGGGAGGCAGGTGGAAAGGTGAAGATGCAAGGAGTAGAGGTCGTAAAGGTGGATGACTTCAAATATCTTGGGTCAACCATCCAGAGCAATGGACAGTGTAGAAAAGAGGTAAAAAAGCTTGCCTTGCCTATTATCATTCACAATAAACCTGGCGTTAATGAGTTATTTGGGAGTTCTTCCTCATACAATGTGATGCAATATAAATCATCAAGTTCTCACCGTAACTGGGGCTCTGAAGTTGTTTTATGCCAAAGATCTCTTTATTATTAGTTCCTTCCATCCACAAAAACTGCAAGTGTTATCTGATTTCTAACATTTTAATCACCAGTAGCTGCTGTTTTTAGGTGGATACTTTTGGCAAACATGACCAGTAAATAGAAAGAAAATGCTTATTAAACAGGCCCCTGTTTTTGTTACCTTTTATCCATATACAGGAGCTGGAGCACAAAGTCATATCTCTGATGAAGAATCAGCTAAAGAGATTTGTGAGGCTAATGAGTGTGGATTACCCAGCGTGCTCTGAGACAGAGGTGGAGGATGAGGAGGATCAGAGCGCTGTCAGAGAAGGGGCGCTGAAGATCACACTGACTGTCCTGAGGAAGATGAACCAGACTGGCCTTGCTAATACACTACAAAACAGTAAGACATCAGGGTCATGTGATTACTCATCATATATATTAATATCTAGAGTTCAAATGATCATAATGTAATGTTAAAAATACTCATCACAGAACCTTTGGGTGTAATTTTGTGAACAGATTTGTGTGATGACACTATAATGTGTCAGAGTGTCTTTGTGGAAATACTAAAACCAAATGTTAATATTTAACATGATTGGTGTTGTTGCCTCTTTCCATTAGAACTGGCTCCTTCTTGTCATCAAAAGCTGAAATCAACACTGAAGGATAAGTTTCAGAAAATTACTGAAGGAACCTCACAGCATGGAAACTCCACCTTTCTGAATGAGATCTACACAGAGCTCTACATCACTGAGGGAGGGAGTGGAGAGGTCAATAATGAACATGAGACCAGACAGATTGAGACAGCATCCAGGAGACCTGCAACACAGGAGAAACCCATTAAATGCAACGATATATTCAAAGATAATTCCATCAGAACTGTGCTGACTAAAGGAGTGGCAGGAATTGGAAAAACTGTCTCTGTGCAGAAATTCATTAGTCCAGAATGAATTTCTGCACAGAGACAGTTTTTCCAGGAAGGGCTGAAGGAAAAGCAAATCATGACATCCTCTTCATGTTTCCACTTCCTTTTAGAGAGCTGAATTTGATGAAAGAGAAAAAGCTCAGTCTGGTGGAACTTCTTCAAATTTTTTTTTCAGACATGGACAAATTAAAACTAAGAGACTATTACGACTACAAAGTGATGTTCATCTTAGATGGTCTGGATGAGTGTCGACTTCCACTAGATTTCAGGAAAAATGAGAACTTATCTGATGTAACACAGTCAGCCTCAGTGGATGTGCTGCTGACAAACCTCATCAAGGGGAATCTGCTTCCCTCTGCTCTCCTCTGGATAACTACTCGACCAGCAGCAGCCAACCAGATCCCTCCTGAATGTGTTGACCAGGTAACAGAGGTTCGAGGGTTCAGTGACCCTCAGAAAGAAGAGTACTTCAGGAAAAGAATCAGTGACCAGAACCTCGCTGAAAAAATCATTATGCACATGAAGTCCTCAAGAAGCCTCTACATCATGTGCCACATCCCAGTCTTCTGTTGGATTGCAGCCACTGTTCTAGAGAGGATGCTGGGTGAAGCAGAGAGTGGAGAGATCCCCAAGACTCTGACTCAAATGTTCACCCACTTCCTGATTTTTCAGATCAAGCACAAAGACCAAAAGTACCATGGAAAATGTGACACTGATTTGAAACAGACTAGAAAGATAATTCTGGCCCTGGGCAAATTGGCTTTTCAACAGCTGGAGAAAGGAAACTTGATCTTCTATGAGGAAGACCTGAGAGAGTGTGGCATTGATGTCAGAGAAGTGTCAGTGTACTCAGGAGTTTGTACCCAGATCTTTAGAGAAGAGTTTGGGCTGCACATGGGGAAGGTGTTCAGCTTTGTGCACTTGAGTGTTCAGGAGTTTCTGGCTGCTTTATATGCATTTCTTTCCTTCATCTCCAACAAAAGAAACGTTCTCGTAACAGGATTTTATGGTTTCTTCAGAAAGTCCACAATATTTGACTTCCTCAAGACTGCAGTGGACAAGGCCTTACAGAGAGAGAATGGACACCTGGAACTTTTCCTCCGCTTCCTTCTAGGACTCTCACTGGAGTCCAATCAAACTCTCTTACAAGGCCTACTGACACAGACAGGAAGCAGCTCTCAGAGTAAAGAAGCTACAGCACGGTACATCAAAGAGAAGATCTGGGAGAATCCATCTACAGAGACAACAATTAATCTGTTCCACTGTCTGAATGAACTGAATGACCATTTTCTGGTTAAGGAAGTCCAAACATATCTGAACAAAGGAGATTCTAGTGATCTCTGTAGAGCTAAGCTTTCTCCTGTTCAGTGGTCAGCTGTGGCGTTTGTAATGCTAAATTCAGAAGAGGACCTGGATGAGTTTGACCTGAGGAAATATGGTTTATTAGACGAAGATCTTCTGAGGCTGCTGCCAGTGGTTAAAACATCTCGAAAAGCTGTGTGAGTATTTTCATTTACATGTTATACTGCACTGTTTTTTTTTTAATGTGAATCAGGATTAATGCATTCTATTTTTGATGTAGTGATCATTTCCCTCTTGTTACATGACATCATTTCAGTTACTGTGTAATTTAATAGAACACAGGGCAATTTTCAGAATAAATGTAGGTTGTGATTATAAAAATCAGTACTTTAACTCAACTTTATTTTACAGTATGCTTTATTTTGCATTATTAAGTAAGTAATTAGATAAATATGTAGCACTTATAAGTAATTTACTGTTACACACTTTGCACAAACAAAAAACCTTAACAGGTACGTACAACAAAGCTTACTCTGAATTTAATGGTAAATATATTCATTCATTTATTTATCATTAAAGCTGCTTATCCTCCTGGCCCCCCAATGCTCATTATGTGAAAGGCAAGATAATGGTAAATACAGCCAAATCCATAATTTATTTTAATTATTATTATTTAATTTTAACTCCAATATGGTGTGGTAGGATACAATGAGTTGCTCAGTCTGAGTGAGAAATATTCTCACCATTGGTTCAGCATGGAAGTCATGTCTGTGAAGTGTTTGGCCATCTGCACTTTGTTCTGAACTTTGGACTTAATGAAAAGGACTGTACACCACCCTTAGGGCTTCATAAAACCATCTGTAGTCACTGTTACCCACACAAAGCCGAGCAAGGTGTGCTTCTTCAGTGGTCTGCAGGATGGTGGTTTTTAGGTATTCCCAAAGTGCTTCTGAAGAGGAGTTTATGGGGCAACTGGGGTCCTCAAACCTTAAATGAACATTCTCTTGGACAACAGCTTTCACTTCAGCTACTGAAGGTTTCCAACCTGAAATTTCCCCCTTGGAACACCTCCCCTCTTTGAAGTGTAGATAGATATGGAGACAGTATTATGACAAGCGCTGGGTGTGTGAAAGATCTAAAAATCTTACTCTGAGAGACCTACTCTGGCATAGAAGTTGCCAAAGATGATGACCTTGTTGTATGAAGGGGCATTCTGTGCCAGGTTGCGCAGAACATTGTAGAGCTTGTCCTTTTCTGCAGGATCTGCTTGAAGAGCTGTGGCAAACACAGTTGGGGCAGTGACCGGAAGGTTGCCGGTTTGATCCCCAGCTACTCCCCGGGCGCCGTGGATAGGACTGCCCACCGCTCCGGGCGCGCTCACTAGAGTGTATGTGGTGTTTCACTTCACGGATGGGTTAAATGCGGAGGTGGAATTTCCCTGTTGTGGGACTAATAAGTACCACTTAACACACTAAAAAGTGTAGCATAGTTTGGAGGCAACAGAGTTCCTGAGTTCCTGACCAAACAAGAACTATTAATCATCCATGATCTCTGCATGTCTACTGTGGCATCTGTCAGAATATACAAACTCATGACATTATTGTACATGAAAAACTGTTCATGTTGCAGTAAATTTCTTGAATCTTGAATATATGAATGAGATTTTATAAATGACTCTCTCCTTTGAATCCTATATCTATCATCATCAGCTCATCATCAGCTCCACAGCATTGCCTGACTTCAACCTTTACTTAATTTGAAAGCTGTAAAAACTCTGGTTCATACCTCTCATTTAGATCATATTTTTTATTATAATTCTTTTTCAGTAGCATTTCTAGAGACACTACACTGTAAAAAGTGAAGCAGGGCAGAAGTTCATGTAAAGTAAAGTGAGATTTTGACTGATGGAAAATATTGATTTTGTTCATTTGAAACAATTTTTATTGGTTAATCAAAATATTTATTTGGCTTGAATAAAAGGAGTTAAACTGTTTGTTACCACATGTTTTACATTTTAGGCTGAACTGATTGATTTTTTGCAGAATAAATAAACTCTATATTATTCAACATTCAGCTGTTGGGGTTTGTACTCACACTAAGTACTCTACACACATCACATAAATAATCCATCAGCAAAATTATGGATTTCATTCATTTTTAATTAACTTTATCTGTAAATGCAAATTTAATTGTTGTTATTCTAAAAATGTGTGGGGGAAAAAATGGACATAGCATCACTCCATTCTGATTCTCCTGACTTAAATGTACCATGTATTGTATTTACTCTTTCTTTTCAGACTAGCCAGCTGTAAACTCACCACAGTGTCTTGTGAAAAACTAGTGTCAGTTCTACAATCAGTAAACTCCTCCCTGAAAGAGCTGGACCTCAGTAACAATGACCTGCAGGATTCAGGAGTGGAGCTACTCTCTGCTGGATTGAAGAGTTCATGCTGTAAATTAGAGACACTCAGGTAAACTTTCTGTAATTTGGATCACTGTTTAGGGATAAACATATCATCATTGTAGCTTTATGAATGATTTCATTGAATTTTGGAGTGCCTATCTCTCTGAGGAGGCAGAAAGTTGAATTCTGATGTGTGGCAGTTCTTGATTTAGTTGTAGAAAAAAATTGTAACATCCACTGAAAAATATCTGACACATAATATCTGACACTGGTAAGCCTGTCAACAGAGTATTGATTATCATACGGAATGGAAATGTTTAATTGTGTGTCATTAGAATAGCTATGAAAAGTAATATCATGTTTCCCAATGACATCACCTAGAGATAACAGACAAAAGAGAAAAGCAAAGACCCCAAAACTGATCCTCATGGAAAATCATACTTTTGTAGTAACAGATTATTTACTTTTTACAAACTGATAGCAATGAGCCATGTAAGATCAGAACCAGGAAAGAGCTATTCCTGTTACTCCTACACAGTTTTTTAGTGATCATATCAAATACTGCACTAAGATCACGCAGAACCAGCAAAGATATGTTTTCTTTGTCAGAGAATAATAAGAGATTGTTTAACAGTTTCACTAGCGTTGCCTTTGTACTTTGATGAAGCCTAAATCAAGACTAAAAAGTTTCATGTATGTAAATACTATTCAAGTACAAACTAAGTTGCCGCTCTGCAGCTTTTCCCAAAGTCTAAAGGAAAGAATTGAGATGTCTATAATTTGACAGTTCACAGGGATCAGGATTAGGCTTCTTAATTAGAGATTTAATTACTGCTAATACATTTTGGTAGTTTGTGGTGTATGCCCAAGTAGAGTTTATTATTGATAAAGGAGGCTTGATTATTTTGGGTAACATTTATTTGAGTAATCTGATGAATGAATTGGATTTTTTATACAAGTAGGTTGAGAGGAGGCTTTAAAGAAGAAATAGTTTTAATCAAAGTAAGGTTAAAAGATTCTAACCTCTCTGCAGTAGTTACACTGTACTCAGGATCTTGACTGGCTTGGTAGGGCAGCAAATAGTTTAAATTGTATTGTTAAAATCTGAAATCATTGATGCTGTAGGCAAAGGTATTTATTGTAATGGTAGCTATTTGGTTCTTAGTTGTTGTAGGTTGAGTGTGCTGCAGTAAGTGCCCTTCTGCAGTCTATAATGCTATCCTTTCAAGCGGATTGGAATATTTCAGGCTTAGTGAGCTGCTATTTTCACATCAAACAGCAAAAATAAAAAATATATATTAAGGTAATAAGTTATTAAGGGAATAAGTTTATGGCCTCTTTTCAGAGCAGACTGTGACATTCATAAGTGGGACTTTTTTATAGACATTTAATACTTGGTATAAATTGTTTATTACATTCTTTTATACTTTAAAACACAATCTTATCTTCAACACGTTTTAAATTAGTTTACTTTAATGGCAATTAGGTAATTTCATTCCATGTCTCCTCTATAGTTTCACTTTGCATTGCTGCCCAGAGAAAAGTGGTTTCCACTTTGGAGTCTTGTCTTCTTTCAGAACTTCACCCTAGTCATATATCCTACATCTCTGAATTGGAGTAAGAGATTTACTGTGTGTTGTTCTTAGAAGTTTAAAGCTATTGTATACATTTTGATATGTTTTTGTGTTAACCTGTTTGATATCAGAATGTTGATGTGTATTTCAGAGAATTTGGTGTTTGCCCTGTTCATACTTTACAGTAGCCATTTTTTGGTTTATTTGTTCATTTTTTCTTTGCTTTCTGCAGATTGTCTGGTTGCATGGTTACAGATAAAGGTTGTTCCTCTCTGGTGTCAGCTCTGAAATCAAACCCCTCTCACCTGAGAGAACTGGATCTGACCTATAATTACCCAGGAGAGTCTGGATTGAAGCTGCTATCTGATCTACTGGAGGATTCACACTGTGCATTGGAGAAATTACAGTAAGTTACTGACTTGCTGTGTCCATAAACGTACTGACTGTAATTATACATATTATAGACATTAATGTTTTACTGTAGATGTGTAATATAAGGACACTGAGGTCCAGAGCTCAGAAGCATGGGGAGTGATGCTGGGGAGTGATTGCTCAAGGACATGATGTCCTTGAGCAAGACACCTAACCCCCAATTACTCCCCGGGTCCCGTGGATAGGGCTGCCCACCGCTCCGGGCAAGTGTGCTCACTGCCCCCTAGTGTGTGTGCATTCACTAGAGTGTATGTGGTGTTTCACTTCACGGATGGGTTAAATGCAGAGGTGAAATTTCCCTGGCTATGGGTTTAAAAAAAAGTATCACTTAATAATAAGAAGAAGAAGAAAAAGAAGAATCTTTGATCTAATGATGAACAGTAAGGATGGTTTATACTGTATTGATCTGTTTTTCTGTTTTTTTTTATATGAACTTTAATGAATGTATAAATGTGTGTGTTTGTTCTTCAGTGTGGATCATGGAGAGAAGATCTGGATTAAACCAGGAGGACTAAAGAAATGTAATATCTATCTATCTATCTATCTATCTATCTATCTATCTATCTATCTATCTATCTATCTATCTATCTATCTATCTGTACACACACACACACACACAAAATACACACACAGTCTTTAAAATTCTCTGTTTGTTTCCTCTAATCTGTGTGTGTACAGATGCATGTGATCTCACTCTGGATCCAAACACAGTGAACAGACGACTTTCTCTGTCTGAGAGGAACAAAAAGGTAGACTTTGTGGCAAGAGATCAAGGTTACAGGGAGCATGAAGATAGGTTTCAGTGTTGGGAGCAGGTTCTGAGCGTGGAGAGTCTGACTGGACGCGGTTACTGGGAGGTTCAATGGATTGGGAAGGAGGTTGAAATATCAGTATCATACAAAGGAATAAGCAGGGAAGGACGTGAATCTGACTGTAGGTTTGGATACAATGATCACTCCTGGAGTCTGTACTGTTTTGATGACCGTTACACTGTCCTGCACAATAAACAGAAAACTCACCTACCTTACCAGCCCTTGATCTTTGACAGAGTAGGAGTGTATCTGGACTGGGAGTCCGGCACTCTGTCCTTCTACAGAGTCTCACCTAAAACACACACACTGACCCACCTACACACATTCACCACCACATTCACTGAACCACTCTACTTTGGGGTTGGACTTAATTATGTAGGCAGCTTTGCTCATCTGTGTGAACTAGATTAACAGAGAGAGAGAGAGAGAGAGAGAGAGAGAGAGAGAGAGAGAGAGAGAGAGGGGAGGGGGGGCGTTATGGAGATAAGGGGAGTCAGTCAGTCCATGGTTCCTTATTTTTTGGAAAATGTTTTTTATCAGTTTGATCCTACCTTGAAAATGTGAGATATGCCAAACCTATCTGTGGTAAAAGTATTCAAAATAAATAAAGGGAATATAAAAATAAACTGTCTTCTCTAACTTTTTTGAGAAAGCGTGTCTTGCTGACAGTGTTTCCATAGGAACAAGTGAAGTAAACGGTGATATGTAAATGAAAGGTAAGTATTGTTAACAGTCAATGTATGTCACTGTTGCCCACCACCCAGGTTCCACCTCATTTTATTTCTCAGAACATATTTCCCAAACACACAGCTCAGTATCATACACACTGCTCCCAAAATCCTCCAGACTGAGACCTGCACAAGTTCCGTGCAAAGCCACAAGAAGCTGAAGAGCCACCTTGATCCTAACGACCCAACTTCAGTCTGGAAAGACCTCCAAGAAATCAAAAACTACACGGTGAGAGAGACGCTCCTTCTCCTGAAAAACCACCAGCTCACCAACAACCCGAACGAGTTCTACTGCAGGACAATCTACAGCCTCTCTCTGCCAGTCCCTCGTCCTCCTCTCTCACCCTAGCTCTCACCTCTGCCCGCTGCTTACATCACCAATAATGAGCAGGACGTTAACAGGCTTTATAGCAAAGAAAAAAAGGTCCCTGCATCCACCCTAAAGCACTGCTGTGACCAACTAGAGCCAATCTTCATTAACATCTTTTATAAATCACTGGAACTTTGTTCCCTCATGCTTCAAAACATCTGCCAACATTACAGACCCCAAAAAATGAACATTACTGGACCAAATGACTACCTGCCAGTAGCCCTGACCTCTGTAGTCACCAAGGTCTTTGAACACCTGGTCCTAGCCCACCTAAAGGCCATCACAAACCCTCTGCTGGATCCCCTGCAGTTTGCATACAGAGTTAACAGCTCTGTATATGACTGAGTCACTTGGCTCTGCACAGTGTCTTGACAGCCCTGCAACCTACACTATAGTTCTGTTTGTGGACTTTGGCTTGGCTTTTGACACCATAGTGCCAGAGCTGCTACAGGTCAAACTATCCCAGCTGTCAGTGACAGACCCCATGTGCTGATGGATTGTGGATTTTCTGACAAACAGGAGTCAAACACACATCAGACTCCCAGATCCTCCGTACTGGAGTTCCACAAGGTTATGCTCACATTTATATTTACATTTACAGCATTTAGCGGACGCTCTTATCTAGAGTGACTTACAAGAAGTGCTTTGTCTGTCTAGAGAAAGCATCTTTGCTAGTTATCAATAGGTTAGAGAAAGAGACGGTCCTGAGCTCAGATACTGCTAGAAACAAAAGTCACTGTAGATACCCAGAGAAAAAGAACAGAGCTGAACACAGAACTCAATACAATACATTTCAGTACAATGCATTACAGCGTTATGCATTAATTCAGTGCTCATTAAGTGCTGTGTGAAGAGATGAGTCTTCCGTCTGTGTTTGAAGGCCGTGAGAGACTCCGCTGCACAGACAGCCAGTGGGAGTTCATTCCACCACCTGGGCTCCAGTTCAGAGAACATTCTCGACGCTTGTCTTCCAGGCGCCTTGAAGGATGGCGGGTCAAGCCGAGCTGTACTCGAAGCTCGAAGGGCTCGTGGTTCAGTTCGAGATTTCACCATTGCCATCAAGTCGGTAGGAGCTGGTCCATTTTTGTCTTTGTAGGCCAGCATTAGGGTTTTAAACCTGATCCGAGCAGCTACAGGTAGCCAGTGAATGGAGCACAGCAGTGGGGTGATGTGGCTGAACTTGGGGAGATTGAAGACGAGCCGTGCTGCTGTGCCCACTCCTTCTCCTCAGTCTCTCCATCAGTGACCGTGTCTCTATAGAACCATTATCCGATATGATATTGAGCACTGAGAGGTCAGTGTTTAAACAGGTTACTGATCAGGTAACAACAACAATGAGAGCGATAACTGAGATGCTATTGAGTGACAATGTATAAAGATGGAATGATCTGGGCTGCATTTACTCAGATCTATCTGTCTGCTATATAAGTGAGTAACATAAAATGATGAAATGCAATACGTCTGCTCAATTCATTCCCTTTTAACATTTGCATTTAAATTGGCTCAGGGCATTTAATAGATATGTACAGTGAATTTTAAGTAGGAATTGATTTAGGAATTCCTTTTATAAGGCAACACAGATAGAAGAAACTGCCTGTATCATATTTCAGACTTGAAAAGCACAAAAATAACTGAACCATTTGATGTAAAGGTAAAATCTTTTCTGCTCCTTATAGTTCAGGATCCATTTTTTCATCAATATGCCTCCGACTAAATCATGCAAATATGATCATTTAGTTGGATAACATAAATATTCCCATTACTAACACTTCTCTTTCTTGTCATTGGAAAAAAGGCAATAGAAGTGATTTTGAAGCTCATAATAAGCAGACTGTGATTTGTATATGTTTTGAATGCTTAGTTCTTCAGTTCTTTATGTTCGGGATTAATTCACATTTACGTGCTACTGAAATGTGATTTTCATCTATATATCAAATATTCATTAATACACATAAAATACTGTTGTAGCAAAGGGGTTCTTTTTCTTTTCTCACAAGATTCCCCTGTTTGTTCAATTACCACTAAAATCTATAACAAATATTTGTGATATTTGCTATAAAAATAAGTTACTCTATTCTATGTGTATGAATAGAAAGCATATCTGACGTATATTATTTTAATTATAGGCTGTATCTAAAGTGAATCAATCGAAGTTTTGGAGGTACAAACCACAAAATATAAAACAAAAAACAAGGCAAAAACTAAATTTAGAGGTCAACAGCAATTCAGCAGTCCATAGACGAAATCACGTAACCAGTGTGGGGTCAAAAGCCAAGGCAAAAAAGGCCACAAAGTGAGAGCAGACATGGGTCAACAGCACAGGGACCTAGTGTAGGACGTAATGATGCTGCAATGGCCAGCAGGAGATCAGGCGTTACTATGGTGACTGTTCAGCACTCAAATGACAGTGACCTCTGGTGGCCAGTCCTGAGTCCTGCTGGGAATAGATGTGACAAATATCCAATAAAAATACTCAAACAATAATACACTGTGCGTCCAAACATTCATAGACCCACACATGTCCAGCATTTCTCCTTAAATCAAGGGCATTAATAGGGAGTTTGTCCTCCGTTGCTGCAGTAACAGCCTCTGGAAATTCTTTACGCTAGACATTAGAACTCTACTGTAAGGATTTGATTGCATTCAGCCAGACGAATACATAACCTCATGTCCACATACTCACTAAACTTTTAAACTTGTTTTATTTCTTTCTAAAGGCCTATCCAGGAATAGAGTATAATAATGAGCTATTAACGTTATTAATGATGGTCATTATTCCTTTCAGAGCCTTGTTTGATTAAATTCATCCAGCCGATGTTAGCTCTACTAATGCTAGCTAAGGTGTTTTTTCAAGCCTAAACCACAGAGACACATTGTCGCAAGTGAAGCCACTGTTACCTACGATATGTGAACATTTTGGGGATATTCATCTTACAAGGTGGCGTGGTGGGTAGTGCTGTCGCCTCACAGCGAGGAGGGCCTGGGTTCGATTCCCCAGCCAGGTGACCGGGGTCTTCTCTGTGTGGAGTTTGCATGTTCCCCCCGTGTCTGCGTGGGTTTCCTCCCACAGTCCAAAGACATGCAGTCAGGCCAATTGGACATGATGTGAGTGTGATTGTGTCTGTCTGTCTGCCCTGCGATGGACTGGCGACCTGTCCAGGGTGTATCCTGCCTTCCGCCCAATGACCGCTGGGATAGGCTCCAGCAGTCCCCGCGACCCTGTCGGAGAAGTGGCTTAGAAAGTGTCTTCTAAGTGGCTTAGAAGACGGCTCACATCAAAGCAACAGAAAAGGAAACATTCTCAATTTTCTTTCTAAAAGAGTAACAGAAATAAAAAGGCTGAGACAGAACAGTCCAGACCCAGCGGTCAGAAGAAAGGATGAAGTAAAGGCAAAAGAGTTGATATGCAGGGAGAGATGTGAAGTTGCGAAGGTCCGCACGTTGTGCTAATCTCTTTTTTTCTGTACTGCACACTGTGAACCGTAGTTCAAAACAGCTGCTGTGTTGTGATTCTGATAGTAATACATCTGGATCATATTCACTTGCAGTTTTAGGAACTATAGAGCACAGATGTAACCAACACAGTGTTATCATTACGTAGCCATTCACCAAGTACATGTCAGGTATTTTGCTGCCTATACATGATTAAGTTTTGTGACCCCTCTGTACGTTGGTGCCCACAGGTGCCACCCTGTGTTTAAAATGCTGGACACACCTCTGGCTGGATGTGGCCCTGTAAAACCATGAGGATCCACCGGGTGTCAGCGTAGGGGCCTTTATACCAGTCATTGCTGTCAACACACCTGATAACTACCCTGAGGTGTTTCAAAACTCCAGCAGCACTGCTGCGTCTGATCCACTGTACCAGCACAACACACATTAACACACCATCACCACGTCAGTGTTACTACAGTGCTGAGAATGATCCACCACCCAAACAGTACCTGCTCTGTGAGGGTCCATGGGGGTCCTGACCACAGAAGAACAGGGTAAAAGGGGCTAACAAAGTATCAGAGAAACAGATGGACTACAGTCTGTAACTGTAGAACTACAAAGTGCAGCTATACAGTAATCTGATAAAATGGGTGAGGTATATATAAGGTTGGTATACCAGTGGAAAACGGAAAATAGCCTTGGGCAGGTGCCTTTCATTTTGTGTATCAGTGTGATCTGTATCTAGGGACCGTTGTTCATTTGCATTAAGACAAAGAAGCAAACACAAATACAGAGCTGCACTGTGTTTAGTTATCACGCACAACATAAACTGCAGGAGACACACAGAGACTAACAGGGCACAACCTCCATCAGCATCAGGTAAGAAACCCTTTTAAGACTCTTTAAGCTGAAACACTTCTCTAAGAGAACTTTTCTCACGTTCTGTATATGCCTCACTTTTTTAAATATAATATTCCACTAATCATACCTGTTCCTTTTCAAGACGATACTGTATGGTATGTTCCTTTTCTTCTGATTACATATTCCTCATATGTAATCAGAAGTTGTTTACCCACTAGAACAGTTATAACGTTGGCACAAACTGACTTCCTGATACTATACATATTTTAACATTTGACATGTTAGCTGTATAGAACCATGAACACCCACAGAACCCTTTGCATGACCAAAGAGCTCTTGGAGAACGTGCTGTAGATGGTTCTATATCAAACCTTTTTTTTTAAGTGTTCTATATAGCACCCAAAAAGGGTCATCTGTTGTCAAGATGTTA
The DNA here is from genome assembly GCF_015220715.1 of Pygocentrus nattereri. Classification (NCBI taxonomy): domain Eukaryota; kingdom Metazoa; phylum Chordata; class Actinopteri; order Characiformes; family Serrasalmidae; genus Pygocentrus; species Pygocentrus nattereri. The sequence goes on from NC_051212.1 coordinate 8,892,979, forward strand.
AGCTTGAAGTGAAGAACCCTTTTGGGTACTATACAGAACCTTTTTCAGGGTTCAGAACCTTATAGAACCATCTACAGAACATTAATGCACAATTTCCATCAATTTGAAGAACCATTTCATCAGAGGTGGAAAATCCAGCTCCAGAAAGTAAAAATCCTTCCCAGGATTTTGTTCCAACAGCCTGGCTTCTCTAGTTAGATCTAACCACCAGCAGAGCTGTCCAGGCAGTTGGAACAAAATCCTGGGAAGGATTTTAGGATTTTTACTTTCTGGAGCCGGATTTTCCACCACTGCATTTCATAAGGCATTGATCCCCAGCTACTCCCCGGGCGCCGTGGATAGGACTGCCCACCGCTCCGGGCGCGCTCACTAGAGTGTATGTGGTGTTTCACTTCATGGATGGGTTAAATGCGGAGGTGGAATTTCCCTGTTGTGGGACTAATAAGTACCACTTAACACACTAAAAAGTGTAGCATAGTTTGGAGGCAACAGAGTTCCTGAGTTCCTGACCAAACAAGAACTATTAATCATCCATGATCTCTGCATGTCTACTGTGGCATCTGTCAGAATATACAAACTCATGATATTATTGTACATGAAAAACTATTCATGTTGCAGTAAATTTCTTGAATCTTGAATATATGAATGAGATTTTATAAATGACTCTCTCCTTTGAATCCTATATCTATCATCATCAGCTCATCATCAGCTCCACAGCATTGCCTGACTTCAACCTTTACTTAATTTGAAAGCTGTAAAAACTCTGGTTCATACCTCTCATTTAGATCATATTTTTTATTATAATTCTTTTTCAGTAGCATTTCTAGAGACACTACACTGTAAAAAGTGAAGCAGGGCAGAAGTTCATGTAAAGTAAAGTGAGATTTTGACTGATGGAAAATATTGATTTTGTTCATTTGAAACAATTTTTATTGGTTAATCAAAATATTTATTTGGCTTGAATAAAAGGAGTTAAACTGTTTGTTACCACATTTTTTACATTTTAGGCTGAACTGATTGATTTTTTGCAGAATAAATAACCTCTATATTATTCAACATTCAGCTGTTGGGGTTTGTACTCACACTAAGTACTCTACACACATCACATAAATAATCCATCAGCAAAATTACGGATTTCATTCATTTTTAATTAACTTTATCTGTAAATGCAAATTTAATTGTTGTTATTCTAAAAATGTGTGGGGGAAAAAATGGACATAGCATCACTCCATTCTGATTCTCCTGACTTAAATGTACCATGTATTGTATTTACTCTTTCTTTTCAGACTAGCCAGCTGTAAACTCACCACAGTGTCTTGTGAAAAACTAGTGTCAGTTCTACAATCAGTAAACTCCTCCCTGAAAGAGCTGGACCTCAGTAACAATGACCTGCAGGATTCAGGAGTGGAGCTACTCTCTGCTGGATTGAAGAGTTCATGCTGTAAATTAGAGACACTCAGGTAAACTTTCTGTAATTTGGATCACTGTTTAGGGATAAACATATCATCATTGTAGCTTTATGAATGATTTCATTGAATTTTGGAGTGCCTATCTCTCTGAGGAGGCAGAAAGTTGAATTCTGATGTGTGGCAGTTCTTGATTTAGTTGTAGAAAAAAATTGTAACGTCCACTGAAAAATATCTGACACATAATATCTGACACTGGTAAGCCTGTCAACAGAGTATTGATTATCATACGGAATGGAAATGTTTAATTGTGTGTCATTAGAATAGCTATGAAAAGTAATATCATGTTTCCCAATGACATCACCTAGAGATAACAGACAAAAGAGAAAAGCAAAGACCCCAAAACTGATCCTCATGGAAAATCATACTTTTGTAGTAACAGATTATTTACTTTTTACAAACTGATAGCAATGAGCCATGTAAGATCAGAACCAGGAAAGAGCTATTCCTGTTACTCCTACACAGTTTTTTAGTGATCATATCAAATACTGCACTAAGATCACGCAGAACCAGCAAAGATATGTTTTCTTTGTCAGAGAATAATAAGAGATTGTTTAACAGTTTCACTAGCGTTGCCTTTGTACTTTGATGAAGCCTAAATCAAGACTAAAAAGTTTCATGTATGTAAATACTATTCAAGTACAAACTAAGTTGCCGCTCTGCAGCTTTTCCCAAAGTCTAAAGGAAAGAATTGAGATGTCTATAATTTGACAGTTCACAGGGATCAGGATTAGGCTTCTTAATTAGAGATTTAATTACTGCTAATACATTTTGGTAGTTTGTGGTGTATGCCCAAGTAGAGTTTATTATTGATAAAGGAGGCTTGATTATTTTGGGTAACATTTATTTGAGTAATCTGATGAATGAATTGGATTTTTTATACAAGTAGGTTGAGAGGAGGCTTTAAAGAAGAAATAGTTTTAATCAAAGTAAGGTTAAAAGATTCTAACCTCTCTGCAGTAGTTACACTGTACTCAGGATCTTGACTGGCTTGGTAGGGCAGCAAATAGTTTAAATTGTATTGTTAAAATCTGAAATCATTGATGCTGTAGGCAAAGGTATTTATTGTAATGGTAGCTATTTGGTTCTTAGTTGTTGTAGGTTGAGTGTGCTGCAGTAAGTGCCCTTCTGCAGTCTATAATGCTATCCTTTCAAGCGGATTGGAATATTTCAGGCTTAGTGAGCTGCTATTTTCACATCAAACAGCAAAAATAAAAAATATATATTAAGGTAATAAGTTATTAAGGGAATAAGTTTATGGCCTCTTTTCAGAGCAGACTGTGACATTCATAAGTGGGACTTTTTTATAGACATTTAATACTTGGTATAAATTGTTTATTACATTCTTTTATACTTTAAAACACAATCTTATCTTCAACACGTTTTAAATTAGTTTACTTTAATGGCAATTAGGTAATTTCATTCCATGTCTCCTCTATAGTTTCACTTTGCATTGCTGCCCAGAGAAAAGTGGTTTCCACTTTGGAGTCTTGTCTTCTTTCAGAACTTCACCCTAGTCATATATCCTACATCTCTGAATTGGAGTAAGAGATTTACTGTGTGTTGTTCTTAGAAGTTTAAAGCTATTGTATACATTTTGATATGTTTTTGTGTTAACCTGTTTGATATCAGAATGTTGATGTGTATTTCAGAGAATTTGGTGTTTGCCCTGTTCATACTTTACAGTAGCCATTTTTTGGTTTATTTGTTCATTTTTTCTTTGCTTTCTGCAGATTGTCTGGTTGCATGGTTACAGATAAAGGTTGTTCCTCTCTGGTGTCAGCTCTGAAATCAAACCCCTCTCACCTGAGAGAACTGGATCTGACCTATAATTACCCAGGAGAGTCTGGATTGAAGCTGCTATCTGATCTACTGGAGGATTCACACTGTGCATTGGAGAAATTACAGTAAGTTACTGACTTGCTGTGTCCATAAACGTACTGACTGTAATTATACATATTATAGACATTAATGTTTTACTGTAGATGTGTAATATAAGGACACTGAGGTCCAGAGCTCAGAAGCATGGGGAGTGATGCTGGGGAGTGATTGCTCAAGGACATGATGTCCTTGAGCAAGACACCTAACCCCCAATTACTCCCCGGGTCCCGTGGATAGGGCTGCCCACCGCTCCGGGCAAGTGTGCTCACTGCCCCCTAGTGTGTGTGCATTCACTAGAGTGTATGTGGTGTTTCACTTCACGGATGGGTTAAATGCAGAGGTGAAATTTCCCTGGCTATGGGATTAAAAAAAAGTATCACTTAATAATAAGAAGAAGAAGAAGAAAAAGAAGAATCTTTGATCTAATGATGAACAGTAAGGATGGTTTATACTGTATTGATCTGTTTTTCTGTTTTTTTTTATATGAACTTTAATGAATGTATAAATGTGTGTGTTTGTTCTTCAGTGTGGATCATGGAGAGAAGATCTGGATTAAACCAGGAGGACTAAAGAAATGTAATATCTATCTATCTATCTATCTATCTATCTATCTATCTATCTATCTATCTATCTATCTATCTATCTATCTATCTGTACACACACACACACACACACACAATACACACACAGTCTTTAAAATTCTCTGTTTGTTTCCTCTAATCTGTGTGTGTACAGATGCATGTGATCTCACTCTGGATCCAAACACAGTGAACAGACGACTTTCTCTGTCTGAGAGGAACAAAAAGGTAGACTTTGTGGCAAGAGATCAAGGTTACAGGGAGCATGAAGATAGGTTTCAGTGTTGGGAGCAGGTTCTGAGCGTGGAGAGTCTGACTGGACGCGGTTACTGGGAGGTTCAATGGATTGGGAAGGAGGTTGAAATATCAGTATCATACAAAGGAATAAGCAGGGAAGGACGTGAATCTGACTGTAGGTTTGGATACAATGATCACTCCTGGAGTCTGTACTGTTTTGATGACCGTTACACTGTCCTGCACAATAAACAGAAAACTCACCTACCTTACCAGCCCTTGATCTTTGACAGAGTAGGAGTGTATCTGGACTGGGAGTCCGGCACTCTGTCCTTCTACAGAGTCTCACCTAAAACACACACACTGACCCACCTACACACATTCACCACCACATTCACTGAACCACTCTACTTTGGGGTTGGACTTAATTATGTAGGCAGCTTTGCTCATCTGTGTGAACTAGATTAACTGAGAGAGAGAGAGAGAGAGAGAGAGAGAGAGAGAGAGAGAGAGAGGGGAGGGGGGGCGTTATGGAGATAAGGGGAGTCAGTCAGTCCATGGTTCCTTATTTTTTGGAAAATGTTTTTTATCAGTTTGATCCTACCTTGAAAATGTGAGATATGCCAAACCTATCTGTGGTAAAAGTATTCAAAATAAATAAAGGGAATATAAAAATAAACTGTCTTCTCTAACTTTTTTGAGAAAGCGTGTCTTGCTGACAGTGTTTCCATAGGAACAAGTGAAGTAAACGGTGATATGTAAATGAAAGGTAAGTATTGTTAACAGTCAATGTATGTCACTGTTGCCCACCACCCAGGTTCCACCTCATTTTATTTCTCAGAACATATTTCCCAAACACACAGCTCAGTATCATACACACTGCTCCCAAAATCCTCCAGACTGAGACCTGCACAAGTTCCGTGCAAAGCCACAAGAAGCTGAAGAGCCACCTTGATCCTAACGACCCAACTTCAGTCTGGAAAGACCTCCAAGAAATCAAAAACTACACGGTGAGAGAGACGCTCCTTCTCCTGAAAAACCACCAGCTCACCAACAACCCGAACGAGTTCTACTGCAGGACAATCTACAGCCTCTCTCTGCCAGTCCCTCGTCCTCCTCTCTCACCCTAGCTCTCACCTCTGCCCGCTGCTTACATCACCAATAATGAGCAGGACGTTAACAGGCTTTATAGCAAAGAAAAAAAGGTCCCTGCATCCACCCTAAAGCACTGCTGTGACCAACTAGAGCCAATCTTCATTAACATCTTTTATAAATCACTGGAACTTTGTTCCCTCATGCTTCAAAACATCTGCCAACATTACAGACCCCAAAAAATGAACATTACTGGACCAAATGACTACCTGCCAGTAGCCCTGACCTCTGTAGTCACCAAGGTCTTTGAACACCTGGTCCTAGCCCACCTAAAGGCCATCACAAACCCTCTGCTGGATCCCCTGCAGTTTGCATACAGAGTTAACAGCTCTGTATATGACTGAGTCACTTGGCTCTGCACAGTGTCTTGACAGCCCTGCAACCTACACTATAGTTCTGTTTGTGGACTTTGGCTTGGCTTTTGACACCATAGTGCCAGAGCTGCTACAGGTCAAACTATCCCAGCTGTCAGTGACAGACCCCATGTGCTGATGGATTGTGGATTTTCTGACAAACAGGAGTCAAACACACATCAGACTCCCAGATCCTCCGTACTGGAGTTCCACAAGGTTATGCTCACATTTATATTTACATTTACAGCATTTAGCGGACGCTCTTATCTAGAGTGACTTACAAGAAGTGCTTTGTCTGTCTAGAGAAAGCATCTTTGCTAGTTATCAATAGGTTAGAGAAAGAGACGGTCCTGAGCTCAGATACTGCTAGAAACAAAAGTCACTGTAGATACCCAGAGAAAAAGAACAGAGCTGAACACAGAACTCAATACAATACATTTCAGTACAATGCATTACAGCGTTATGTATTAATTCAGTGCTCATTAAGTGCTGTGTGAAGAGATGAGTCTTCCGTCTGTGTTTGAAGGCCGTGAGAGACTCCGCTGCACAGACAGCCAGTGGGAGTTCATTCCACCACCTGGGCTCCAGTTCAGAGAACATTCTCGACGCTTGTCTTCCAGGCGCCTTGAAGGATGGCGGGTCAAGCCGAGCTGTACTCGAAGCTCGAAGGGCTCGTGGTTCAGTTCGAGATTTCACCATTGCCATCAAGTCGGTAGGAGCTGGTCCATTTTTGTCTTTGTAGGCCAGCATTAGGGTTTTAAACCTGATCCGAGCAGCTACAGGTAGCCAGTGAATGGAGCACAGCAGTGGGGTGATGTGGCTGAACTTGGGGAGATTGAAGACGAGCCATGCTGCTGTGCCCACTCCTTCTCCTCAGTCTCTCCATCAGTGACCGTGTCTCTATAGAACCATTATCCGATATGATATTGAGCACTGAGAGGTCAGTGTTTAAACAGGTTACTGATCAGGTAACAACAACAATGAGAGCGATAACTGAGATGCTATTGAGTGACAATGTATAAAGATGGAATGATCTGGGCTGCATTTACTCAGATCTATCTGTCTGCTATATAAGTGAGTAACATAAAATGATGAAATGCAATACGTCTGCTCAATTCATTCCCTTTTAACATTTGCATTTAAATTGGCTCAGGGCATTTAATAGATATGTACAGTGAATTTTAAGTAGGAATTGATTTAGGAATTCCTTTTATAAGGCAACACAGATAGAAGAAACTGCCTGTATCATATTTCAGACTTGAAAAGCACAAAAATAACTGAACCATTTGATGTAAAGGTAAAATCTTTTCTGCTCCTTATAGTTCAGGATCCATTTTTTCATCAATATGCCTCCGACTAAATCATGCAAATATGATCATTTAGCTGGATAACATAAATATTCCCATTACTAACACTTCTCTTTCTTGTCATTGGAAAAAAGGCAATAGAAGTGATTTTGAAGCTCATAATAAGCAGACTGTGATTTGTATATGTTTTGAATGCTTAGTTCTTCAGTTCTTTATGTTCGGGATTAATTCACATTTACGTGCTACTGAAATGTGATTTTCATCTATATATCAAATATTCATTAATACACATAAAATACTGTTGTAGCAAAGGGGTTCTTTTTCTTTTCTCACAAGATTCCCCTGTTTGTTCAATTACCACTAAAATCTATAACAAATATTTGTGATATTTGCTATAAAAATAAGTTACTCTATTCTATGTGTATGAATAGAAAGCATATCTGACGTATATTATTTTAATTATAGGCTGTATCTAAAGTGAATCAATCGAAGTTTTGGAGGTACAAACCACAAAATATAAAACAAAAAACAAGGCAAAAACTAAATTTAGAGGTCAACAGCAATTCAGCAGTCCATAGACGAAATCACGTAACCAGTGTGGGGTCAAAAGCCAAGGCAAAAAAGGCCACAAAGTGAGAGCAGACATGGGTCAACAGCACAGGGACCTAGTGTAGGACCTAATGATGCTGCAATGGCCAGCAGGAGATCAGGCGTTACTATGGTGACTGTTCAGCACTCAAATGACAGTGACCTCTGGTGGCCAGTCCTGAGTCCTGCTGGGAATAGATGTGACAAATATCCAATAAAAATACTCAAACAATAATACACTGTGCGTCCAAACATTCATAGACCCACACATGTCCAGCATTTCTCCTTAAATCAAGGGCATTAATAGGGAGTTTGTCCTCCGTTGCTGCAGTAACAGCCTCTGGAAATTCTTTACGCTAGACATTAGAACTCTACTGTAAGGATTTGATTGCATTCAGCCAGACGAATACATAACCTCATGTCCACATACTCACTAAACTTTTAAACTTGTTTTATTTCTTTCTAAAGGCCTAACCAGGAATAGAGTATAATAATGAGCTATTAACGTTATTAATGATGGTCATTATTCCTTTCAGAGTCTTGTTTGATTAAATTCATCTAGCCGATGTTAGCTCTACTAATGCTAGCTAAGGTGTTTTTTCAAGCCTAAACCACAGAGACACATTGTCGCAAGTGAAGACACTGTTACCTACGATATGTGAACATTTTGGGGATATTCATCTTACAAGGTGGCGTGGTGGGTAGTGCTGTCGCCTCACAGCGAGGAGGGCCTGGGTTCGATTCCCCAGCCAGGTGACCGGGGTCTTCTCTGTGTGGAGTTTGCATATTCCCCCCGTGTCTGCGTGGGTTTCCTCCCACAGTCCAAAGACATGCAGTCAGGCCAATTGGACATGATGTGAGTGTGATTGTGTCTGTCTGTCTGCCCTGCGATGGACTGGCGACCTGTCCAGGGTGTATCCTGCCTTCCGCCCAATGACCGCTGGGATAGGCTCCAGCAGTCCCCGCGACCCTGTCGGAGAAGTGGCTTAGAAAGTGTCTTCTAAGTGGCTTAGAAGACGGCTCACATCAAAGCAACAGAAAAGGAAACATTCTCAATTTTCTTTCTAAAAGAGTAACAGAAATAAAAAGGCTGAGACAGAACAGTCCAGACCCAGCGGTCAGAAGAAAGGATGAAGTAAAGGCAAAAGAGTTGATATGCAGGGAGAGATGTGAAGTTGCGAAGGTCCGCACGTTGTGCTAATCTCTTTTTTTCTGTACTGCACACTGTGAACCGTAGTTCAAAACAGCTGCTGTGTTGTGATTCTGATAGTAATACATCTGGATCATATTCACTTGCAGTTTTAGGAACTATAGAGCACAGATGTAACCAACACAGTGTTATCATTACGTAGCCATTCACCAAGTACATGTCAGGTATTTTGCTGCCTATACATGATTAAGTTTTGTGACCCCTCTGTACGTTGGTGCCCACAGGTGCCACCCTGTGTTTAAAATGCTGGACACACCTCTGGCTGGATGTGGCCCTGTAAAACCATGAGGATCCACCGGGTGTCAGCGTAGGGGCCTTTATACCAGTCATTGCTGTCAACACACCTGATAACTACCCTGAGGTGTTTCAAAACTCCAGCAGCACTGCTGCGTCTGATCCACTGTACCAGCACAACACACATTAACACACCATCACCACGTCAGTGTTACTACAGTGCTGAGAATGATCCACCACCCAAACAGTACCTGCTCTGTGAGGGTCCATGGGGGTCCTGACCACTGAAGAACAGGGTAAAAGGGGCTAACAAAGTATCAGAGAAACAGATGGACTACAGTCTGTAACTGTAGAACTACAAAGTGCAGCTATACAGTAATCTGATAAAATGGGTGAGGTATATATAAGGTTGGTATACCAGTGGAAAACGGAAAATAGCCTTGGGCAGGTGCCTTTCATTTTGTGTATCAGTGTGATCTGTATCTAGGGACCGTTGTTCATTTGCATTAAGACAAAGAAGCAAACACAAATACAGAGCTGCACTGTGTTTAGTTATCACGCACAACATAAACTGCAGGAGACACACAGAGACTAACAGGGCACAACCTCCATCAGCATCAGGTAAGAAACCCTTTTAAGACTCTTTAAGCTGAAACACTTCTCTAAGAGAACTTTTCTCACGTTCTGTATATGCCTCACTTTTTTAAATATAATATTCCACTAATCATACCTGTTCCTTTTCAAGACGATACTGTATGGTATGTTCCTTTTCTTCTGATTACATATTCCTCATATGTAATCAGAAGTTGTTTACCCACTAGAACAGTTATAACGTTGGCACAAACTGACTTCCTGATACTATACATATTTTAACATTTGACATGTTAGCTGTATAGAACCATGAACACCCACAGAACCCTTTGCATGACCAAAGAGCTCTTGGAGAACGTGCTGTAGATGGTTCTATATCAAACCTTTTTTTTTAAGTGTTCTATATAGCACCCAAAAAGGGTCATCTGTTGTCAAGATGTTAAGCTTGAAGTGAAGAACCCTTTTGGGTACTATACAGAACCTTTTTCAGGGTTCAGAACCTTATAGAACCATCTACAGAACATTAATGCACAATTTCCATCAATTTGAAGAACCATTTCATCAGAGGTGGAAAATCCAGCTCCAGAAAGTAAAAATCCTTCCCAGGATTTTGTTCCAACAGCCTGGCTTCTCTAGTTAGATCTAACCACCAGCAGAGCTGTCCAGGCAGTTGGAACAAAATCCTGGGAAGGATTTTAGGATTTTTACTTTCTGGAGCCGGATTTTCCACCACTGCATTTCATAAGGCAATGAACTCTTTAATCATGGAAAGGGTTCTTTGAGTATTCGTAGTTCATATTTGCAGCCCAATTAAGTGACTTATTCATCACTGAAATGCCTGAATTTCGTGAACCACTAAGTGATTTTCAGAGGGCTGAAGAAGTGTTTTGTCCTAAAATGTTTTTCCTGAAGTTGATTATTGTTTTTAGGTGCTTACTGTGTTAAACCATCAGCTAGGTGTACCCAGTAGAGTTTTTGTCAAGTTTCTGTCTCTTAAAAATGTTCTGCTACTTATATTTCTACAGCTTGTGTGTTACTTTAATCTCAAATGGCATCAGCAGCATCTCCTGCTTTCCAAACTGGCATGTGTTCCTCATCACAGCTCATCTCTACCTCCTATAAAGTCTCTCTTTCTCAGCTCAGGCTCTGGAAAGTTCGGTTTCATGTGCTGGTAGTAAAGACTGCTGAGGTGTTTAATGTGTGGATCGTGTCTCTCTTGTTCTCCACAGTCATGAGTTCAGCTCTGTATCTGGTCCTGCTTTTCTCAGGTCAGTGTAGCTTCATGATCATCTGTAAAACTCTCTGCTGCTTCATTACTGTACTGGCATGCTGATGAGAGCTTTCATCTCTACAGGTCTGTGGACGCTCTCCTTCTGTGCGACTCGTCAGTTTTATGTGGTGAATGAAAAGAAGACCTGGACCGAAGCTCAGCACTACTGCAGAGAGAAATACACTGACCTGGTCACCGTTGAGAGCCAAGAGGAGATGAACGCTCTGGTAGCTGTTCTCAATGGGAAAACTGGCTATTTCTGGATTGGACTGAGACAGAAAGAAAATAAGGACAACACTGTAAGTTGTATATAATATGAGGAAATTCTGTCATTCTAGTTTTCCTTATATGAAGTAGGATGCAAGTTTTGGAGCAACTCCATAAGCATTTATAGATTTTAAGCATTAAGCCCAAATTCTTCTTCACAATTATACACAGAATGCGTTCATGCATCACAGTAACTGTTCTCTGTTAGCTGTATGATATGCAGAGGTGGACGAAGTACATAAACCATGTACTTGAGTTAAAATAGAGAAACCCAAGGTAAAATTTTACTCCAGTAAAAGTAGAAGTTCCTCCCTTTAGACCTCCACTTGAGTAAAAGTACTAAAGTATTTACCTTCAAATGTACTTAAGTATAAAGTAAAAGTACTTATTAATTAACTTTATGCAACTTAGTTCCAGTTTAATAAAAACTGGCTTTAAACTCAGGATCACAGATGAGCTCCTTTACTATGTTGATCTGTAGGCGTCTGTTCATAAACATAAACCAGCCCAAACTCATTTACTATAAAATGAAATGGTGTTTGTAGAAATTCAGAAAAAAGCCGCGTCAGTCTCGACTGCATATGTGGACATATTTCTATATTGAGCTCTATTTACACAAAGTTAGGTTAGTTCATCATTTATGTTGAACAGACTCTCCCAAAGTTTTACGCTGCTGCGCTGACGTTGAACCGCGTGCTGCACTGGGTCGGTATGACCAACAGGTCAAAACCAGCTCTAAACAAAGTGACCGCTGGGCCCTGATTGGTGCTCTGGCTTTGCGCTTCTTTCGTTTTGACATGTTACGTTTTTATACACACAGAAACCAAAAGGAGCGACAGATTTGAAATGCAGTGGAGTGAAAGTAAAAAGTCACCAAAAGCGAAAAAACTTCAGTACAAATACAGAAAAAAGTACTTAAGTACAGTAAAGAATTACTTACATACTTTACTACTGTCCACCACTTATGATTTGTCATTAATGTTCATTATAGAGTTACACTTCATCTAAACTATGCTATAGTTGTGAATTACGTTTAAATAAAGTGCAAATACTAATTCAGCTTTCATACACATTTCCTCACTTTAATAAACACTGAAGAGAGCTCTTATAATAAACACACACACATACATCTTCAATCCTATTAAAACCTCTGCATCATAAAGATACCAAAGATGGTTTTATCGGGTGTGATGATGAGCTCTGAGAGGTCAGCGTTTAAACAATTCACTGATCAGGTATTAATGTGTTTCTAGGTCTGGATCTGGTCAGATGGGAGTAACTCCTCATACAGATACTGGAACACTGGAGAACCAAACAACGGTGTGGGTGATAACTGTGGGATATTAGTGAGCAACAATGCATATAGATGGAATGATCTGGGCTGTACATACCCAGATCCATTTGTCTGCTATATAAGTGAGTAACATAAAATGATGAAATCACTTTAAGCATTTGAATTTGTATTGGCTCAGGGCTTTTAAATAGATCTGAAGAGTGAATTTAAACAGGAATTCATTTCGGAATCCCTTTTAATAGGAATCAATCAGAGAAACACATACAGGTAGAAACGCTGCCTCTATTTTTTCTCACCTTTCAAAAGATATTCCACTCATCCTGATTAATGAGACCAAGACGTGGAGAGAAGCTCTGAGCTACTGCAGAGAGAATCATGTGGATCTGGTTTCTGTTCACACTGAGGAAATCCAGCACTGGGTGGAGATTATGGCTAAAAATGCCTCCACTGCTAATGTGTGGATGGGTCTGCAGCACACCTGTGTCTTAAGTATCTGGTTCTGGGTGAGTGGATTGACTATGTGCTATGAGAACTGGGCTCCGGGGAACGGGACGGAGGTGGAAGACTGCGGTGGAGGAGAAAGAACAGGAGCGGTGCAGTCTGGGAGTAAGCAGTGGGTCAGTCTGCCAGAGGATCAGAGACTCAACTTCATCTGCGCCACCAGGAGTAAGTCTGAGGATTATGCAGAGGGTTGAATATCTGCCAGTAGTTGAGTATTGATGGTAAAACCAATACTGAATAATGCTGCTTGCTTCTTTTTAGAGATCTAGAAGATTCAAGCTGTTCAGCTGGATCCGGTTCTTCACCAAGATGCTTCTGATGAAGTCAGACAAATATGATCGTTTGCTTAATAATATAAATATTCACATTACTCTTCTTTTCATTGGCAAAAGGCTTTAAAAGTAATTTTGAAACTCATAATAAGCTCATTATAATGTGTATGTTTTATATGGTTATTTAATGAGTTATTCATGTTGGGTATTAATTCAGACTTACTTGCTACTGAATGTTATTTTCATCGTTACATCAAGTAGAAATATTCATTAAACAAGGTTGGAAGGTGTCCAATCCCCAAAGGTCAATTCTCCTTCTCGCAACATTCCTGTTTATTCAATACACACTTGATGAAGAATTTATACACATATTTGTGATATTCATGACTACAATGAGTTTTTGCTTCATATGTACTAACTGTTCTATATGCACTAATACAAACATTCTCAAAGCATTTCTGACTTATTTTGCTTATAGGCTGTATCCAAAGTGAATTAAACAACAATAGTCAACAATAATTCTGCAGTCCATTAACTGTACCTCAACTGTTAACTGCCCATAACTGTTATTTACTGTTAACAGTGTATAAAAGCTCATAAAACCAGAGAAGGTTCAAACACTAAGGCAAAAAACACAGAAGAACAGTCAACAGGTGGAGAGCAGGCATGGGTCAAAAACACAGGGAAAAGCAGACACTGAAAAAGGCTTAGGAGTGGCAAGACTTCACAAACTGAGCTAGAAGGTCAGACTCCCTCATAGCTGTGGTAGGACTGATGCAGGACTAAGGGCCAGGGAGGAAAAGGGGTGGCAGTAGGGACTGCAAACACTTAAGCTGTAACATAACTTCATTAATAGTATTAATGATGGTTATTCTGATATTATTAAACATGGTTATTATTGCCCTCTGTCTTTCTCTACCAATTTATGTAGCTGGTGCCTTGCCCGCTCTCACGGGCACCCGTGGCACATCATTATTTGCATATTATTTGCACTCAGACCAGCGCAACACACACTAACACACCACCACCACATCAGTGTTACTGCAGTGCTGAGAATGACCCACCACCCAAGCAATACCTGCTCTGCGGAGGTCCTGTGGGGGTCCTGACCACTGAAGAACAGGGTGAAACTAGACTAACAAACAGATGGACTACAGTCTGTCAGAACTACAACAGTTTAAATATGTTAGATGGACCTGTTAAAACAGGTGAGAGGGTTGGTCTACCAGTGGACAGAGGAAAGCTGAACAGTGCCTATTCTGTCCTTATTGCCTGTAGCTTAGCACAACTTGACAGATAGCTAAACAGTTGGGGTTGAATAAAGAGCTGGACCAAAGGCGTTTCAGTTTCTTCAGTGTTTACTTTATCCAGATTCCCAAATTCTTTTTTGTGAAACTGCAAACAACATTGCATATCTTAAGTTTAGGAAAAACATCAGTATAATTACAAAATACACTGACATATTAGTAAAGCACGCTGCTTTGTATCTACAAAGAACATGTCATAGAAAGGCATCTAACAGTACTAACAGCTTACAAATGTGTTCAATATACTGCTCATCCATATCTTAAAACAAAATAGACAAAGTTTTACTCACAAACAGTGATGTCTAAGACACAAAACGTGAGGATGGAGAGAGATGAAGTTACATCTGCTTCATTACACACACGACTCAATCTAAGATGGCTGTGCTGACTTCTAAACTTCATCATGTGACTTAACTAGCGAATCAAATTAATTAAAGAAAAGTTAACAAACAATAGCAGTGCCATCTAGTGGCTGTGAAAGGGAATATCCAGTATATAAAACAACAGTCAGAACAGTGCCTTTTATTTTGTGTATCAGTCTGCTCTGTATCTGGGGATCATTGTTCATTTGCATTTACCCTCCGGAACGCATGTAAATGAGTATTTAAAAAAAAAGAAGAAGCAAGAACAAATACAGAGCTGCACTGTGTTTAGTTATCATGCAGAACATAAACTGCAGGAGACACACAGAGACTAACAGGGCACAATCTCCATCAGCATCAGGTAAGAAACCCCTTTAAGACTCTTTAAGCTGAAACACTTCTCAAAACAATTGAAAGCACTGTTGCTATGTTCTATATTTTCTATATTATATTTTTTAATAGGATATTCTACTATACATATATCAAATAGTGTAGTTTAAGAAGATGCTGCACTATATATATTATATTGTGACGGGGAGCGAGGAGGCGGACGCATACGCTGAGATAAGCGACTTTAATTAAGGGCAAATCCAGGGTCGTAGTCAAAACAGTCCAAGTTCAGGAAGCCAACACGGAGAGATTGGGGTTCAGACATGACAAGAAACACAAATAGCAAACAGATTCAAACACAATACAGCGGACAAAGACCGATACATTAAACAAAGACCGGCGAACACTAAGAGCAAACACAGGGCTTAAGTAACACAGGGACAATGACGGTCAGGTGCAGAAAATCAGGGGCAGAGTTACAAAACAAGGGGTTGGAATAGGACCACAACAAAAACGCACATGGACAGGACTGGGAGGGGCCAACCGTGACATATATTTGCTTATATGTAATCACAACTTATCAGTAAACTTATCTGTTTACACACTAGGACAGTGTCACTGTCAGTGTCAACTGAATTTACATATACTATACATATTTTAACATTTGAATGTCTCTGTTTATTATCTATGAGCTTATTTGTGTCAGATTAACAGGTTTACTTCATTTCAGCTGCTCTCTGCATGCACAGTGTTCATTATAAAGCTCATCACTGTCAACCCCTGCTGTAGTTATTAAATGACCTATGCTATACATGCACTAGATGACTCTGAAAAGACTCGTAAAAGACTGAAACACTAGCCACAGACTATGCTTTTACAAAGACTGGGGATCTTGCAGGGTCACCTTTTGCAAGAGGGCACCAAGACTTTTGAAATGAATTCCCGTCATGTAAAATTTATAAGAGAAACCTTTCCTTCCTCCACTTTGTAGGGGTACAAATGGGAAGACACACTGGCTGGGAATGCTCAGCCCAGTTCACCGTAGAATTGTATATTCTGGCAGATCATCACCCAGTATTTTTTAAATTAACCTGTAAAATGTGCAGTTAGTTTTTTTTTTTTTAATAGAAAGATTTACACATCAACACAACATGCAGCGATTCAGCATCGTTGATGGAGTTTTCTCAACTGATCCATAAAACCATTGTAACAGAATGAGTCTGTTATAGACTAAACATGCAGTTTACAGTTTGAGTTTATATCATCATTGTCCATTCTCTGTCTCGTTCTCTGTCTTTCTCTATCTATGTATCTATCTATATATCAGCTTGCTCGCTTGCCCATTCTCATGCACACCCCTGGCACATCACTATTTGCATGAGCCAAGATTTTAACATGGTTGATTTTATCGCTCAGCCCTGGAACAATGGACCAGCTTTTCACACTCACACAGACTACAGAGGGCCCCAGGGAATTTGCCAACCCAGTCTACATGTGTTTTGTGGAGAAGGCTTACGTTGTACAAGACTCTTGTTGTACCAGTAGCTGTCTTTATTGTCTCATATGGGTTCGCCTGTGAATGTGACCTTCTCATTTAACTACTCAGCTGCCTGTTGGTTTCATGTATGTGAAACCCCTTAGTTAGAGTATGTTTGTTTGTTTACTGCTGGAGCTTCTCTGTTCATCTCAGATCACTGATTGGGGATTAAGAGGTTAATGTTACTGTAATTACCTGAAATGTCATTACTTAAATGATCTAATGTGCTGGTAGTAAAGACTGCTGAGGTGTTTAATGTGTGGATCGTGTCTCTCTTGTTCTCCACAGTCATGAGTTCAGCTCTGTATCTGGTCCTGCTTTTCTCAGGTCAGTGTAGCTTCATGATCATCTGTAAAACTCTCTGCTGCTTCATTACTGTACTGTCATGCTGACGAGAGCTTTCATCTCTACAGCTCTGTGGACGCTCTCCTTCTGCTGGACTCCTCAGTTTCATGTGGTGGAAGAAAATAAGACCTGGACCGACGCTCAGAACTACTGCAGAGAGACATTCACTGACCTGGCCACCATTGAGAACCAAGAGCACATGAATGCTGTAAAAGCTGTTCTCACAGCGGCAGCAGGCAATGCCTGGATCGGACTGAGACGGAAAATTAACGCCGATGTAAGCAATTATGTACATTAAGAGAAAGGACCACAGAATTACTGAAACCACCTGAAAAATGAAAATCATAACTAATGAGTGTTAAACTATTAAAACATATATATCGCAATTAATCACAGTAGTTTGTGTAGTAGTATCCTGGTACAGACCAGTGATGTGCTGTTTAAAATGTAATCTGTCACTTTATCCAAAGCATTACTATTATTAAAGCGACCAGATTATTTTTCATGACTTTTTTTTCATTCATATAATTAAACATAAAACAGAAAACTCTACATTTCATTTGCAATCTATAATCTATTGTATGTCCACCATTATTCTTTCAAAAAAACCTGGTATATCCAAAATACAAATGGATATACAACAAATTGGACTGAAATTCTTCATTTGCAATGTCATTTCCCACTAAAGCATCTACATCAGACAGCTACTCCCTAAAATGACCATGTGGCTGACAGAATAACAATGGTGTAATAATATGTGATGTTACTGTATTAACATGTTCACTGATCTGATCAGGTATTAATGTGTTTCTAGAGCTGGATCTGGTCAGATGGGAGTAACTCCTCATACAGGGACTGGGACACTAGAGAGCCAAACAACGGTGTGGGTGATTACTGTGTGCAGTTATTGCAAGACCATGAATACAGATGGAATGATGAATGCTGCCAATGGGCAAATCCATTTATCTGCTATAAAGGTGAGTAATAGTAAAGAGTAATATAAGATGATGAGCTGCAGAGCATCTGTTACACGTCCAGTTCATTCACTGTTGCCTTTGTATGAAACAGGTTCACGTCTGTAGATCTAAATGGATTTAGAGAGACAGAGAAACAGAGAAACACCTACAAAAAGTTGTGTCTGTGTGGAAGAAGTAGAATCTTTAAGTGTTGTGACGGCTGCAGACTAGAAGCAAAAAGGCCAAAGCCTTGAAAACTTAGTCTACATCTTAGTCAGCAAAATCATACGTTGCACAGTTTATGACTTTCCATTGCTTTTCAAAGATACATCACATACAGATCACATATAGTGTCGTTACATCACCACGTACAGCCTACAGACTGCACACGTCCACGTTTAAACAGCTGAAATGAAAAAGAGCAGAAACCATATTTATAAAAGACTTACCTGGAACTCAAGTAGAATCTGTAAATAGCATCTTTAAATGGTGTATCTCCTGCGGACTGGACACAAAAAGGTTAAAGAAATACAAATATTTTCATATCTAGCATTACGCTGCTGTCAGAAGAAAACCTCGTATCTCCATTTTTGACGTTTTTCACTTTTTGACATAATTTGAAAATGCCTGTGACCCTTTACATTGTATGCCAATTTCCTGATGAATGGAGTACAAGAAATGAGCCAAAATGACTTGGGAAAAATTCTGGTTCCATTGACTTACATTAAAAGTAAAGTAGGTTTTTTCCTTCTCCTGTAAAGTTACCACTTTGGAGATACAAGGTTTTCTTCCGAGAACAGTCATAATGGACAGTAGAGAGAAAAAAAAATGCTAGCCAGCTTCGTTTAACCCAAACTGGAGAAACAATGAGAAAAAAGCTCTTAAAGTTTTGGAACAGTACATTTCTTGCAAAAATACTTGCTTATCTGTATGACAGTCATAGTGCGCAAAGTGTTTTTAATTAAAAAGAAAAAATCTTTAATCATTAAAATATCAAGGAAATACAAGGCAGAAAAATCAACGTGCTTCACTCCAGCATTGAAACTCATTCTGCTGAGTTTCCCTGAGCAGGGATGAGCAGATCGATACCGAGACATCGATATTTCCAATCCCGTTTCATATAGAGAATCAAACCTGATTTTCTTTAGTCAGTAAACCAAATAGACACCATCAACCATTACACTGGTTACTCTATAAAGGCTGATCACTTGGAGTTATTTCCCCAGACTTATTTGGCTGTTGATCAAACACCAATGCACTTATTTTGAATGCCCACTTCTTTCCTGATCATTAGACTTTGTATTGCTTGGTCCTGGATTGCAAAGACAGTTAATGGTACCACCCATCCCTATCTGCTGAGGTGCGGCAGCTCAGAAGGGCAAAACATTTGATCTGCAGTTTGCCACATTGCAGTAGAGGGCTCCCAAACACCATTACCCCACACAAAAATGCTTCAGTCCAAGACATTTACCTACAATTCGTGTCTGCTTTCTTACTCTGTTACTCCGTTACATAAGCCCTAATAAAAAACAACTGGACTCAGATGTAATTGTGTTTTCATTTTTTCCTGATGGTAAAACGAACACAATAAGTTGTGGGTAGAAAACCAGCAGTGTCATCTGAAGGATGGACAGGGCCAGTTAAGTCAGTGACATCACCCAAGCTTGTTTGGACCCCCCGTAGACACGCCACTCAAATCTGATATTACGTAATTATGAATTTCCGCAGTTTTTTCCCAAAACAGCAAGAAACAGATGATCCAGTTGCTGTGAATTAGGGCAGAGAAAGTCTCAGAAGACACAAGTGAGTGGGCTGGGTGTGTTTGTGCCCCCTTGTGAAGTAAAAGTTCCTTTTTATATAGTAGTGAAAAAGATAACCGAGCAGAACGAGTCTGACTTCCCTCTGTGGAATAAAAAAAATTAGAATAGCAAATCAAAGTGTGGTAGGAACAAAGTAAGGATGATTAGTATTATTCAAGTGTGAGTGTTATAATAGTGTTAATATCGGTGATGTGGTTTAATTTGCATAGTTAATCTGCACAGGTATGTACTCCATTTCTATAACCCTAACACCAAACCTATACTTCTAAAATCCCTCCAGTTATCTGTTCAGTTCAGATTAAGAGACCCTTAATAGTCCCACAAATTTCACCTCTGCATTTAACCCATCCATGCAGTGAAACATCACATACACACTAGTGAACACACACACTATGGTGCCCCGGGATCAGTTGGGGGTTAGGTGTCTTGCTCAAGGGCTCCTCAGTCAGGTACTGTGCCCTCAGGTACCTTCATGGATGTACAAGTCACCCATGCTTTGTGCACTAATGTCCAATACGGTCGTTCACTTTTGAAATGCGTGCTGATAACAAGCTGGATGGCCTCCTCTTTAGCCCAGAGGGTGCAGTGTCCACGACTTAGAAAAATACATTTGGATTCATCTGACCACATTTTTCTACTTCGCCTCGGACCATCTTAAATGAGCTCAGGCCCAGAGAAGGCGGCAGTGTTTCTGAATCCTGTTTAAGGTTTTCTTCTTTTCATGGTAGAGGTTTAACTTTTGCAGAGGTAGTAATGAACTGTGTTCACAGACGGTGGTTTTCAGAAGCGTTTCCGAGCCCACGCAGTGATTTACGCTACAGAATCATGTCAGTTTTAATGTAATGCTGTCTGAGGGCCCAAAGATCACGGCTAGCCAGTCTTGGTTTTTGGCATTGTCCCTTTTAATGATACTATGTACTGTAGATGATGAAATCCAAAAGAACTATTTTACGTTGAGAAACGTTACTCTTGAATTGTTCCACTACAGAGTGGTGAACCCCTCCCCATCTTCACTTCTGAAACACTCAGCCTCACTTAGATGCTCTTTTTACACCCAATCATGTTACTGACCTGCTGCCAATTAACCTCATTAGTCGTGAGATGTTCCACCAGGTGTTTGTTTTGTTGCTATCATCAAATTCAAAGGAAATATTTTTCAAAAAACAACACATTCTCAGGTTCAGCTTCAACATTCGAAACGCTGTCTTCAAGCACTGAAGCATTCGCTCAGAACCTAGCTATGTTTGCCTCTGTTGCAACGCCACTGAACCAGAAGAATCGTAGTAACATGACCTTTGTTGTCTCTCTCTGATTAAGCCATTCCACTCATCCTGATTAAAGAGGAGAAGACGTGGAGAGAAGCTCTGAGCTACTGCAGAGAGAATCATGTGGATCTGGTTTCTGTTCACACTGAGGAAATCCAGCACTGGGTGGAAACAGCTGTTTATTATGCCTCCACTGCTAATGTGTGGATGGGTCTGCGTCACACCTGCACCCTGAGCTTCTGGTTCTGGGTGAAAGGAGAGTTCATCTGCTACCAGAACTGGGCTCCGGGGAACGGGACAGGGGTGGAAGACTGCAGTGGAGGAGAAAGAACAGGAGCGGTGCAGTCTGGGAGTAAGCAGTGGGTCAGTCTGCCAGAGGATCAGAGACTCAACTTCATCTGCACCACCTCTGAGGGTAAATGAGAGAAATGCCCAGTTGACATGTAAAGCAACTGAATCTTCTTTGGTTCTTTTGTAAGGACTAAAAGAGGATGTGGGCATAAATAATGAACTGCATTTATATACTACTGCACTATATAATCCCGATATCTGATGCTAAATGCGTTCAGTCAAACTTCTAACAATGTATTATTTACTTATTCTTCCACTCTATAAAGCACCACTGATAAGTAAGCCTTAATCACTTTCAACATCATTTTAATTATCAGATTTTTCTCTTTTTCCCACAAAGCAGAATGGCAAGGATAGCTCAACTGAGATCGCACCTCTATTTGCCCAAGAAAGCATTCAAATTATTACAAGCAGAGCTTATCTATTGTCAGAGTTTTTGCCCAGGTACCTTGGATTGTTTTGTTTCTTATCTAAAGTTGGAAGAAAGTGCCATAAATCATGGGTTTTGCGGTAATAGTGCATTCCAAATGGCACAAACATCTGCAGATATAACTTGTGCAGGCTGGTTCTACTGTTCAAAAGCTCTTAGGAGAGCACCGCCAACAGAGTGGATTGCACAAGAGCTTTCGCCATGCCCAGTGCCAGTGGGGTATAAAGCCCCCTGCCAGTCTGGACTGACATCTAATATCTTTCACTATGATCCTACTAATGCTCTTGGGGCTGCAATCAAATTCTCACAGCAATGTTGCTACATCTAGTGTAAAGCCTTCCCGGACGAGTAGAGGCTGTTACTGCAGCACAGGGGAAAAATCTCCCTATTAATACTACTGATTTCAGAAGAAACACTGCATGAGCAGGTGTCCACAAACTTTTGGACACTTAATGTATCTGTTTATTTGCTAAAGCCCATGTTGGTCCAGGTATCTTTGGTTTCACCTAAAGAAGAGCTTTGCTCAGATGCTGTCAGAAGGGTAAAAGCATTTCAATTCTCCACGCAGAACAGCCTCCCACAGCTCCGAGATGCACACAGACTGTTGGTCTAGCGAGTCTATCCTTTTTGCTTGTAGTTTGATACTTTTCTTTGTTTTTTAATTCATATTTTATGGTAAATTTACTATTTTCTTTGACTTTATGTGACTGTTTTCTATGGAAGTCCATAGAGGCCATAGGCTGTTGCTATAATTTTCTGCATAGTTACCTTGACATAGCAAGATCAGTAACTTACAGAGCCCCGCTGGCGACATCATGTATATGTCGTTATTTCAAGACAACAAAGTTGTTATCACGAGATAATAAGATAAACGATTAGTTATTTCAAGATAACTTTATCTTGAGATCACAAGATGATCAACTCATTATCTCAAGATAACCACTTTTGTTATCTTGAGACAGCAAAATAAGTATCTTGTTATTTCAAGATAACGTTTTTGTTATCTTGCGACCACAAGATAATTAACTTGTTATCTCAAAATAACAATCAAAAAAATTCTAACTACCTCATGGCCTCCCTGGCCTTCCATAGTTTTCTGTGCAAAACAAAATAAAGGACATTATCGCGACACCAGTTCATTATTGAATCCTTTTTTTAACACGGTTTTGCTCAATTATGCCAATAATCTTTATTTATTTATCCATTTCTAACTGTCTTCATCACCAGCAGTTGCCTAATGTGTCTCATTGCGAGAAACAGAAATTCACCTGATTAGATAGAGGACCTTGTGTCCTTCTCCACACATCACAACGATGCTGCACGGCCGTAAGACTGCATGCAAACATTTGCTGCTTTCTGCTGCATTTCCACTGAAAATAACGGGACGTCTCTGCTGCTCTTCTTCATTAAGGTTGGTGTGGTTTAAGACACAGTATGAGTTACCGTGAAGCATAAAAACCAACAAAACTTCACTGCGGAGCCGCTCGGCCGCTTAAGACAGAAACTAATTGGACACGGCACGTTACACTCAGGATTTCTGTTGTTGCCATTAATGCATAACTTTAATAAGTTTAATTTCTGAAAAAAAACAAACAAACAATGGCTGAGATGCAATGGTTGTGCAACAGAATACACTGTACCACGTAATATTAATATAACAATATAATACAATAATTGATGTATAGTTGACACTATGTCGATGATCCAAACCTTTAAGTCAAACAAAAGTTTAATGTTTCTCAAAAACGGACAACGTAGTTGAGCTGTATCTGATACTTTTCTTTGCTTTTTAATCAATATTTTATATTTTTATTTGATATTTTAATTGACTGTTTTCTATGGAAGTCCATAGAGGCCATAAGCTGTTGCTATAATTTTCTACATTGTTATCTTGAGATAGCAAGATCAGTAACTTACAGAGCCCCGCTGGTGACGTCATGTATAAATAAAAATAACGCAGGGCCACGACTTAGTAAAGTGTGGGAACAAGATCCTAATGCGTGGCCACGACTTAGTAAGGCATGGGAATGAGATGATTAAGTCGTGGTAGTTGAACTGTATTGTAATCTTCCCAGTGACTTGGCTGTACAACACACCCAGCTGTTACACTGTGCTCCCATCTGCTGTGCTTGTGTTGCTGTACGACGCTGTTTATAAGGGTAGACGACGCCTACATAAGCTTGTTATGACAACTGACATAACCCTACACTCTTAAAAGGATGGCTTTTCAAGGGTTCTTTGGAAAAGAAACTGGTTCTATATAGAACCACAAACATTTAAAGAACCATTTGCATGACTAAAGGGTTCTTTGCATTGTGAAATGGTTCTTCAGATTCATAGAGAATGTGCTGCATATGGTTCTATACAGAACCTGTTTGAAAATGGTTCCGTACAGCACCTACTGTTACGAGCTTGGCATCATAATAGCAGAACCCTGCATAACATATCACCAAGCACAGAACCATTTAAGCACGCAAAAGGTTCTTTGAACGCTCATGGTTCTATAGAGAGCTATAGCTGGAGTGATCTTAGATCGCTTCACTGGGTTCAGCGATGGAAAATGTGCTTGAATGTGCTGTAGTTGGTTCTAAACAGAACCTTTTTTTTTTTAAAGAGTTCGATATAGCACCCAGAAGCTTGATCTCATAACAATAGAAGAACCCTTTTAGGTGCTATATGGAACCATTTTCAAAAAGGATCTACATAGAACCATCTACAGCACATTCTCAGTCAGTATGAAGAACCCTTTCATGATGCAAAGAACCCTTTAATCACCCAAAACGTTCTTTGAATGTTCATGGTTCTATATAGAACCATCTTTTTAAAGATATAACTTAACAAATTCTTATTTCCTTCTTAAACTACTCTTAAACAGGTGGTTCTTCAAGGGTTCTTTAGTAAAGAAAATGATTCAACATAGAACCACAAACACTCAGACCCCATGGCATGATGGTCCTGAACAGAACCCTTTTGAAAATGGTTCTATAGAGCACCAAAAAGGGTTCTTCTATTGTTTTAATGTCAAGCTTGTAACAATAGGGGCTATCTAGAACCAATTCCTAACAGGCTCTATACAGAACCATCTACAGCACATTCTCCATCAATCTCCATGAACACTCAAATAACCCTTTGCATGATTAAAGGGTTCTTTGCATCATGAAAGGGTTCTTCATACTGACTGAGAATGTGCTGTAGATGGTTCTATATAGATCCTTTTTGAAAGGATCCTTTTGTTCTATACAGCACCCAAAAGGGTTCTTTTTGGTAGCATATAGAACCCTTTTTAAAGGGGTTCTATATAGAACCATCATGCGAAGGATTCTGGGTGTTCATGGTTCTATGTAGAAACCTTATCTTTACTAAAGAACCCTCTTTTTAAAGAGTGAAACACTGGTATTTTAAGTGTTTTGGTTAAATAACATAAAATAGACACGTTCTCCCGAGCAGATAGATGTGCACTAGATAGTGTAGTGTGCAGTGGGCATGTGCTCGAATTGGAACACAGCCCAGAGCAACCTTCGCATCCGGGTTACAAGCACAAAGAAACGCCCATCTGCGCTGAGGAAAGCCGTGGACTCGGTCCGCGCTGCTGAATGGGCGGCTGGTTTCCCGGTGAATCCCCGTAAAGCCTGAGCGGTCAGCCGGCGAGCGGCCACTCTGCCCCGGGTACAATGAGGTGCGTCGTGCCGGGCTGCAGTAACTCGAGCGTGTCCGCGCGTCTCCACGCGTTTCCTCTGGGCGACCGCGCGCTGTGTCGCACTTGGCTGCGCTCCGTCCAGCACCCCGAGTTAGGAGCCGACACGGACCCGGCGGTGGTCACTCAGCAGCGGCTGAGGGTCTGCAGCGACCACTTCGTAGCCGCGGACTACAAGGGCAACTGCCTGAAGGAGGGCGCCGTGCCCTCCGTGTTCCCGTGGACGGGGATCCGAGTGGAGATGCTGTCCCAGCCGCTGGAGGAGGTGCGAGCACTGGTTCTGCACTAGGCCTGGCCAGGGTTGCCATATCAGCGCTGTAAAACTCCCCGACACCCTGTTCAGTCACTGGATGTTGTTGCCGTAAACTCGGCGGTGCTGTAGTTCTGAAATCACAGACATGTCACTCCAGCTAAAGATGGTTCTGTATAGAACCACACACACCCGAAGAACCATCTGCATGTTTAAATAGTTCTTTGCATGGCGAAATGCTTCTTCAGATCGATGGAGAACGTGTTGTATGTGGTTCTGTATTGCACCAGACAGGGTTCTGCTGTTGTTAATATGGCAAGCTTGTAACCATAGATCCTATCTAGAACCAATTTCAAACAGGTTCTGTATATAGGACCCTGTACGGCAGGTTCTCCACGGGTCTGAACCATTTCACCATGCAAAGAGCCATTTAAGCATGAAAATCGTTCTCGGCGTGTTGATGGTTCTAGGTAGAGCCATTGTTTTTACTGAAGAACCCTTAAAGAACCATCTTTCTGAAGAGTGTACGGACAGAGATGATGCTTCCTAAGCAAGTCGCACTTCATAAACGGTTGTCCGCGCATGAAAGGCAACCCATTCTTTTTATAGAAGCAGAATAATATGAGGATGAATTATGATGAATGGTACGGAAATTATAGGGTGAAAGAAGCAGTTTAAGCTTAGTAGGACGTGCTGTTTGAAAATGCTTGGAGGACAGGACGTCGTCCCTGGTCAGAAAACCAAAATCCCGCATCAGTGACACCAGTGACACCACGAATGACCCCATCCAAAGGTGCCAACAGCCACTTCTGCACAGTAGGCCAGAAACCGTGCACGTTCTGTAGAAGTGCGTGTTCAGCTTTGGACGCATCTGTGGTGTCGTGGTCAACTTCGAGCTTACGACTGTAAACAAACAATACAGCACACACACGTCTGCTGTTAGCCATCAAGGCTGAAGAGTCTAAATAGGCTGTGCTGTCAGCGATCTTGCCTGATAAGCTATAAAATAACATTGTTATGCCGTCATAGAGATATAGCGCTGTTCGGCCCCGACTCCCCAGACAGCGAGCATATATCAGTCCACTGGCTTGATAAGGTCAGCATCCCGCTGACTCTTCGCCACTGCTGGTCCACCTTCAGGCTACCCAGATTTCCGCCTCATACAAGCTCTAACTAGTTTTTAATCTCCACAAACAGATTTTAAACGAGACTTTTATTTTAGAAAAATGAACTAAGGCAAAAAAATTACAAACATCTGAGAAATTAAAAATAATCGCTAGGCCTAATGTAAAACGATTTCATAGAAAAATGTGTTGCTGGCACTAGATGGCCACTAGGTGGCACTGTGCTAGATTAAAATGATGGACATAAACTAATTCAGTAAATTAAAAAGTCATTTACCTTATAAATAAAGTCATTTAGTATTACTAAAGAAAGGAAGGAGGAAAACTTAAGTGAATGGGAATGCGAACGGAAAATGAGCGATGATAATACGTGGAATGTTTAATACTCTGCTTAACCAGCAGTGGGCCGCCCCGGAAAACGCTGAGCAGAACAGCAGTGGACCACCAGCTTTGCCATCACTGGGCCAACAGTGGCCCACTAACGCTTTGCTGTCAGGGTCTAGTAGCTAAAGCTTTTGTTGTCGAGTTTGAGTTCACTTGTTTGCTAAGTGGGTCTACAAAATATGATCTAGTCGACTACAGATACACAGAGCGGTGTGTAGAGCCGAGGAAAGCTTCAAGTTTCCCTCTCAAGCGTGAAAATATGAGCAAAAACAGACGTTGTGACTGCCAGCATGAATCCTAACAACATGTTAGCTCCCGGTTCATTCAAGTTAAGTGATACCTTTTTGATCCATATACACATACACACTAGTGAACACACACACACTAGGGGGCAGTGGGCACACTTGCCCGGAGTGGTGGGCAGCCCTATCCACGGCGCCCGGGGAGCAGTTGGGGGTTAGGTGTCTTGCTCATGGACGCCTCAGTCATGGACTGTCGGCCCTGGAGATCGAACCGGTGACCTTCCGGTCACCGGGCCGGTTCCCTAACCTCCAGCCCACGACTGCCTCAAATGCTGTGATTATTCGTAAAACTGTCGATGCGCCGCTTCATTCTCGTTAACTTACTGGTCATATGATCCCGTCTGGTGACACGTGGAAGAGCAGAAAATCACTAATTGTGTATTGGGCTGGCTGTGAGCGTGACTGTGTGCTAGGGCTGGGCAATATGACGATATTTATCATTACCGGGATAAATTCTGATCACAATACAACACAGCATGGATATAATCAGTACTTCAACAACACTGACTTACAGCACGTGGTACAAAAAAGAGAAATTCTGTGTATTAGTTCCAAATATTGAATAAAAACCATAACGTTCAGTTTTTGAAATGATCTTTTAAGATGTAGCCCTACTGTTTGTTTCTTTCTCTTTTTAACGGATGTGTGTGTGTGTGGCCTGTTGAGCTGTTGATGTAACGTTATATTATTGCCCACGTCTAATTAACCTGAAGACAGCTCATATATAGACGCTACTTAACAAGGGTTTTTGCTCACCAGTGTTTTTATGGAGACAACTGAAGTGTCATCTACAGGCTGGTGCCTCTCACTTTTTCATTACTTATTTTTCCATATTTTTGCTCATTTTTTACTATGGGTACCACTACTGTACTATTTCAGCAGTGACTGTGAAGTATGTTGTTTGCCCCCCTTTCACCTTAAGTATTAAAGTGGTACAAAATGGAAAAAAATAAATAAATAAATCTGTTGTGATCGTAACTATTAATCTCTTATGACGGCGCCACAGTCGTCTCTAGTACTGATTGACATTTTTGCGTAAAGCGTGCTGGGTAATGTAGTGTAAGAACGTTGCTGAACAGTAACAAAAAGAAGGAACTCAGTTGTGAATTCTGTCAGGCGGGTGAGGCTGAGGGACGCAGGGCTGCTCTACTTGGCAGTAAACGTAGTAACACAGTGAGAGATTTCCAGTACGTCTACTTATGTGTGGTCAGCCACTGAAATACTGTGCAAATTCACGTACCTGAATGGAAAGCATTCATTTGTGCCTGCAGCGTGAGTCACACTCAGTAACAGATGTTTGTTTCTACTTCAGCCTTGATAGTGGGCAGTCGTGGGCTGGAGGTCAGGGAGCTGGCCCTGTGACCGGAAGGTCGCTGGTTCGGTCCCCAGTGCTGACAGTCCATGATTGGTTAAACGCGGAGGTGGGATTTAAAAAGTATCGCTTAGTAATGAAGTTGTAATGTGAAGTTAAAGCACTCTAGTAACACGCATTGCAGAATTAGTTAGAGGCTTTGTGACTTAAACATTTGTAACATCTGAAGTAATTCTTCATTTAAAGGAGATGTCTGACAGAGAAGACTTTCCGGTGGCAACCTGCTCCCAGATGAAAGACGATCCAACTCTGAAAGGTAGGGAAGATGTTAATACAGTCAAAATATACACTGTACACTCATTATAATGTACACCTACATACATGTCCACTTTATCAGCTCCACTTACTGTATAGCTGCACTTTGTAGTTCTACAGTTACAGACTGTAATCCATCTGTTTCTCTGATACTTTGTTTGCCCCCTTTTACCCTGTTCTTCGGTGCTGAGGACCCCCACAGTGCCACCACATTTCAGGTATTATTTGGGTGGTGGGTGATTCTCAGCATTGCAGTGACACTGACGTGGTGGTGGAGTGTTAGTGTGTGTTGCGCTGGCACAAGTGGATCAGACACAGCAGTGCTGCTTGAGCTTTAAACACTGTCAAAGACAAAATGCGTGATCACAGATTTGACTCTTCTTACTGAGGTGTCAAGCATGCCATTCTGGAAGGTATGGACACCCAACTAATGCATGCGTCATGCAGCTTATCTGTTGCTACACAGGTTGTTCTCTGGTCCTTCATCGGTGTTCACAGGACTCAACTTGTACCAGCACAACACACTAACATGCTGAGAATGATCCACCACCCAAATAATACCTGCCCTGTGGTTGTCCTGACCATTTGATGAGCAGGTGTACTCTTAGAAATTAACGTATGAAACTATCACTGTTCCCTCAAGGGTACATCTCAGCACCTTTAGTCAGGGAACATAACCATATCATAATCCACTGAAATGATATGTTCTAAGCTGTACTGACTACACACACCCTGCCTCGCCTCCAGGCTTTTATTCTACTGTTCTGTTTTAAATCATTCGGTTATGAAAAGGTACAAATACGAACTTTTCACCTGGAAAACCCATTTAAGGTTCACAACTGGACCTCAGAACCGCTGCTGGAACATTGAGGGAACATTTGCGTTGTTTGTACCTTGATGAAAGAAAAATGTACCTGCACAGAACCTTCTTTTCTAACAGTGTAAAGGAGGGACAGATTGACTACAGTCTGCAAATGTAGAACTACAACCCCATATTTTTGCAAATATTCACTCATTTTGAAATTGATGCCTGCAACACGTTCCAAAGAAGTTGGGACAGGGGTGTGTTTACCACTGTGTTACATCACGTTTCCTGTTAACACTCAATAAGCGTTTGGGAACTGAGGACACTAATTGATGAAGCTTTGTAGGTGGAATTCTTTCCCATTCCTGCTTGATGTACAACTTCAGTTGCTCAACAGTCTGGGGACTCTGTTGTTGTATTTTGCCACACATTTTCAATGGGAGACCGGTCTGGACTGCAGGCAGGCCAGTCTAGTACCCACACTCTTTTACTACGAAGCCACGCTGTTGTAACACGTGCAGAATGAGGCTTGAGCCTTGCTGAAATAAGCAGGGCGTCCCTGAAAAAGATGTTGCTTGGATCGCAGCAGATGTTGCTCCAAAACCTGTATGTACCTTTCAGCATTAATGGGGCCTTCACAGATGTGCAGGTTACCCACGCCATGGGCACAAACACACCCCCACACCATCAGAGATGCTGGCTTTTGAACTTTGCTCTGATAACAGTCCAGACAGTCCTTTTCCTCTTTGGCCTGGAGGACACGAAGTCCATGATTTCCAAAAATTTGAAATGTGGACTCGTCAGATCACAGGACACTTTTCCACTTTGCGTCAGTCCATCTCAGATGAGCTCAGGCCCAGAGAAGCCGGTGACATTTCTGGGTGTTGTTGATATACGGCTTTCGCTTTGCATGGCAGAGTTTTAACTTGCACTTGTAGATGGAGCAACGAACTGAGTTCACTGACAGTGGTTTTCTGAAGTGTTCCTGAGCCCATGTGGGAATATCCGTTACAGAATGATGTGGGTTTTTAATGCAGTGCTGCCTGAGGGATCGAAGGTCACGGGCATTCAATGGTGGTTTTCTGCCTTGCCACTTACTTACAGAGATTTCTCCAGATTCTCTGAATCTTTTGATGATATTATGGACTGTAGATGATGAAGTCCCTAAATTCTTTGCAATTGCATGTTGAGAAACGTTGTTCTTAAACTGTTGGACTATTTGCTGATGCAGTTGTTCACAAAGTGGTGAACCTCACCCCGTCCTTGCTTATGAACGTTTGAGCCTTTCAGGGATTCTCCCTTTATACCCAATCATGACACTCACCTGTTTCCAATTAACCTGTTCATCCGTTTGAACATTAAATATCTTGTCTTTGTAGTGTATTCAATTGAATATAGGTTGAAAAGGATTTGCAAATCATCGTATTCTGTTTTTATTTATGTTTTACACAACATCCCAACTTCACTGTGTGAAGGTTGTACAACATACAACTATAGTGTAAGTGGTGCTGATAATTGAAGCATAGCTATAACAAAGGTGTGCTTCCCTACCTCGAAGTGGCCAAGTGTACGTAGCCCCAATCGGGGGCCCAAAAGCATTTGGACACTTAACTGTTGGTTGGTCCTTTAGGTTGCTTCCTAAAATATTTTACAAAATCATATTTAAAAAAAGACTTTTAGCACAGCATGAAACTGATAGTGTGTGGAGAAATCCTGGAGACGGATTCCAACCAGACTGCACTAAAAGTACTGTATTAGGAGTAGAGCACAGTGGAGATCTGAAAGTGTGGTGTGCTTAAAACGGTATCCGTGAGCTTGGATCATGAAGTGCATCTTGGCTCCAAGCCTGCAGAAGTCGGCAAGAACCTACTCAAATGACAGAACTAGAACTGTTGTTGATGACAGAATAACAATCTGAAACACACCAGCCGCCTTTTGAAAAGTAATGGTACAGTCTGTTTATAATAAACAGCATTTGGGTGGACGTTCTGTTTTGTAACACAGTGCACTTAGTATATTTTTAAGTATGATGCCATTATTTTGAGGCCACGATATGTAGAGACTATCTTAATATATGTCTAAATAAAACAGTTCTCACCTTGTCAAATGGATGGTTGTTGTGGAAGGTGGATGTTCTGCATTTGTCATTCAGTACCTCAGCTGATTATTAATGCTGAGACCACGAGCCTTAAGATAAGCTTCATTTACACCAGTGGTTCTCAATCCCAGTTCTGGGAGGCAATGCAGTGCATGGCTTGATGTTTTCTGTTCTGTAACATCAGGTTCATCTCATCATGTATTTACTGAATCCTTTATGCCTGAGCAGTTTAACTGTCTCAAAGCAGGGACCCATGCAAGGGGCCCCAGAAACGGAACTGAGAGTCACTGATTTACACCCAAACTTTTGTGGCAGCAGTGCTGAAATGAAAGTGAAATTCAATAGAAGTGAAAAGTAAATTCACTGCAATTGTTGTGTTACTTGGATATATGGTGTAATGACATGGGATGAAATGATCTTTTACAGCGTTCAAGATCAGCCAGGCACCTGAAGTGTCCGGTATACTAAAGTAAGTCCTGAACTTTGCTTTCAGTTCTAAATATCCTGCTTTGAAGCTCAAACTATGATTGCACCGTTGTAACTTTCACTGATATGTTCTTAACACAAAATTCAAGTAAACGTAGTCGAATTGAGACATAGTACAAGTTTGCGCGAGTAATCAGTGAAACGTACCGGCTGTGTTTCTTGAAAAGCGTATTTTTAGATATTTCTGGTGCAGTAAAGGCATGGCTTGTGTAATTATGAGCCATGATGTCATTTTAAGTATTAAAATATTACAACAAAAAAACAAAAACCTTCTCCTTGTTGCAGGAGTGATGAGGTGTTGGTGAACACACAGTGTTTGCTGGAGCTCTTCAAGTGTTGCTCTGTTTGCCTGGTCGAGTGCTGTGTCACCATTGAGGGCAACGAGAGGCTGTTTTCAGTCACCCAGGATTGCCAGAGCTGCGGCCACCACAGAAAATGGAGAAGCCATCCTAACTCTGCTGATGAACCTGCGGAGGATTTCAGTGAGGAGCATGAAGATCATGAGGAAACCATCCATAAAGAGCACAAAGACCATGAGAAACCCTTCCGTCGAGGATACAAAGACCATAAGGAGTCCTTGCATGAAGAACACAAGGATGAGGATGCAGTTTCACATCCAGAGGTACAAAGTACACCCGAGCCTGAGGAGAAGGATAGCGAGGTGTGTTCTTACTCAGTTAAGAAATTGCATTACATGTAAACAGATGATTGAAGAGCAGCTGCCACATTGCCTTTAGCTAATCAGGCATGGGTAGACTAGTCTTTATTACAGACAGCAAAGAGTGTTCTAAAGTAGAGAGGAGAAACAACAGCTCTGTCCATCATCTCTGAATCCATCACAGTTTACACCGATCAGGCGTAACATCATGACCACCTCCTTGTTTCTACACTCATTGTCCAACACTAACATGACGGTCCACCTTGTAGATGTAAAGTCAGAGACGACAGCTCATCTGCTGCTGCACAGTTTGCGTTGGTCATCCTCTAGTCCTTCATCAGTGGTCACAGGACACTGCCCACTGGACGCTGATCCACCACGTCAGTGCTACTGCAGGGCTGAGAATGATCCACCACCTAAATAGTACCTGTTCTGTGAGGGTCCATGGGGGTCCTGACCACTGAAGAACAGGGTAAAAGGGGGTAACAAAGTATCAGAGAAACAGATGGACTACAGTCTGTAACTGTAGAACTACAAAGTACAGCTATACAGTAAGTGGAGCTGATCAAATGGACAATGAGCATAGAAACAAGGAGGTGGTCAGAATGTTATACCTGATCGGTGTATATCATAATGAAAATTTCATACAAAACGGTTGACAGTGAAGATATGGTAGGGAAGACATTCGTTTGGACGTCGTCTCCATGGTGTACAAGGTTTGCTAGTGAGATTGAGTGAGCTAACTTTTCTAGCCCATGTGGATGACTGATGCACTCTTATCATTATAAAATCACAAGTCTGTATTTTAGTCTGATTTCAACACAGCAATTTAGATTGTTTATAGGCCCAGACAAGTTTAATGTGGTTCCTCCATTTGCTTGATGACATGGAAACACCCATGGTGGGGAAAAGAAAGCAGAGAGAAGGAGTGCACGTGGACACATACCATGTTCAGACTAAATGAACACCAGAAACACCTATTTTTAACAATTTCTATCAGATAAATAACATAACTTGCTCCTTAATGTGTACACAATCATTTAAATACCACCTGAGTGCATTTACCCGATACCAGTCGTTGCCTGTGTTCATCAGAGTTGACGGGAGAGGTAAATGGTTTGTACTATGTATGCAGTTTAATCATATACTGTGGTGGCAAAAAGAGATTTGGACACTTAAGTACACTACTTAAATATAAGTTTGTTTTAGAGAGCAGTGTGTCAAACCAACTGGTTTTAAAATTAGACCCTTTCATTGCTTTTTCAAAAGGCAGCTGGTGTGTTTCAGATCATCCAGCTGCCAGATCCAGTTCTGTTGTTTGGGCAGTTCCAGATGACTTTTGGGCTCAATCCCATTTCTTCTTTTTACCCCTACCCCTTGCTTTCGAGTGTCACCCTCATTTAGCCTGAACATGGTATGTGTCCACTTGCATTTTTTCTCTCTGCTTTTTTTTTTTGTTTGTTTGTTTCCATCAAGCAAATGGAGGAACCACATTAAACTTGTCTGGGTCTATAAACAACCTGAATTTCTGTGTTGAAACGAGACTAAAATACAGACTTATGATTTTATGATGATAAGAGTGCATCAAGTTACAAGGGGTTGAAATCTTGCCCTACAAAACGGGACAAACCTCAAATTAAACAAAAATACAGCGCTTCATTAACAGCTACTAGCGCTGCTCTGTAGGCGACCCGACCCGACTTCAGTGATAGCAGGGGAGGGTAAAGTTCTCACATTTGTGCCTCTGAAAAACCTCCATTTGGAGGGCCATATAGCCCTAACAGAGGGCTAAATGCTAAGTGGTGGGGGCAAGGGGTGGAATGGGATTGGGCCCTAGTTTGCCTCCAGAATGTCTTTGTACAGTTCATGATCTCTGAAGTTCATGATCTCTGACACCACTGTAGGAAAAAACGCTTCAGACTTCATTACCAGAACAATTTGACATTTACCGATGGTTAAAGTGTCCAAATACTTTTGGGGGCGCTGTGTCCTAAGCCTGTCAACGTCAAATGCAGTTTTGTCTATTTTTGCTCTGTTTTTGGTGTCTGTCACAGCGTACATGATCCGAATCACAACTGTATGCTCTGCTTTACCTTTAGACCGCGGTAATGGTGCCCCACCGCATGAAGACCAAAGAGGTGTCGATGGAAATAAAACAGATCATAGTGAGCATGAGAAATGAGAAGAAGTCGATCAGAGAAATAGGCAAAACGTTAGGCTTGTCCAAATCAACTGTCGGGTACATCCTTAAGAAGAAAGCCAGCACTGGAGACGTGAGTAACAGGAAACGACCCGGAAGGCCGAGGAAGGCGACCGAGGAGGTTGACCAAATAATCCTTTCCATTATGACGAAAAATCCTCGAACCCCAGTCCAGCAGATCAAGAACACTCTGAAGGAGGTAGGCAGGGAAATATCATTGACCACGATACGCAGAAAGCTGCATTCGCTGAACCACACGATAGAAACGGCTTTCCTTCACAACTTGAAAATGGCAAAGTAGCTTGTCTCACTTTCCTTCAAGTATCTGAATAAAGTATTTTGGTAAACGCACTTATTTTATGTTGAAGATCCTCTTGTCTTTTGCTGATTGCATGGGACAAGTTTCTGTCTGACAAATGGGTGAAATTCAACATGTTATGATGGGTGACAAAGCAATCTGTAGTTAGTTTCTAGTTAGTGAAGCTTGAGAAATATTACATAAAGCTTTCAGAGGACATGAACACTAATGACTCGTGGGAAGCTGAGGCCTTTTCTGGATGTCCTGGAGAACCATGTGGAGCTGTTATATCTGCAGAGATCGTGGTTCAGCTCAATGAAACAAATAATCCATGGACAAATCCCTTTTTCCTCCCAATTCTTCCACCTGTGCATCAGGAGATTTCCCTTAATGCATCGGGTACACAGGGAGGTTCTCAGACCACAAAATGGAACATATTGGAGCTGAAGAGTTCCTGCTGTGAACTGCAGGATGCCACGGACATGGGCCTGTTGGAGATTCAAGGCTAAATAAATAAACTAGTCACTCAACCTCAAGATTTGCCAAGTCCTTTGTATCCTACCTTCACACCCAACACAATGGCCTTGCCATGCATTAAATAAAGGGTTCAAACAAAGAGGATCTGACTGGTTGTTCGAGTGTTAGATGATCTCTATGTAAGGGGATAAATGCCTGTTAATGTTTGTTTGGGTGGGTGTTAGATTTCAGCAATGTGTAAACCTTTTGTTCCCCTCTTGGTCGAAATGTGCTGTGTCACCATGGAGGGTGTGGTACCGTATTATAACGTGCAAAAGTCAGAGATCACTCGTTTATGTATTTTCCAATCAAAACAGCCATTAAGTAATTCATTTTTCAGGAGATATGTATGAGGTATAAGAGAATCCACTTGCATAAGGATGGGGAAAATAAATGGGTTTCAAAAACTAGACTTCAAAAAATGATTTAAAGCTACAGGAAAAAATGGGACTCCTAACAACCACCTGGAAGACCAGCAAAATGATCCCCATCTGATAAACAGCACAAAGCTTTTTTTTTTTTTAAAGAGGAGAAAATCAAGCTGCTTCAGACCTAAAACATCCACAGGTGTTTCTGTCCATCCTTCCACTGTGAGAAGACGACTCAGTGCTGTAGGTCTGAAAGGATGGGCAGCTGTCGGGAAGAACCTCACTGAGAAAAAGAGACGGACACACCAAAAAAAGAAGCTGAACGACCCCAGAGTCCAGACCTCAACACCACTGAGTGTGTTTGGGATTACTTTGATTCTGAGTATCAGAAAATGCGGCCAAGACTGAACTTCAGAGGTGTCAAAAACTCAGCAGGTCTCCTCAAAAGCTGGGTTGGCTCACTGCCCTGCATGTTTGTAATGCTTTTCCTGCTTTAACACAGCCACTTTAACTTAACTATGGGCTGTGAAGGAGCTGGTTAGTTGGATCAGGTGTGTTGGGAGCAGAAAAACACTAAAAAGTGTGCGACAGTGGGCCTCCAGGAGCAGGGTTGAGAAACAAAGCACAAATACCGAGCATTTTGATGTTATATTCAGTTGTTGGTGCTTCTGTGTAATTCCTTTTTTTTCTTGGTGCTAAAAAAATGAATAACCTGTACCAGCCAGCTTGACTGGAAATGAAATAAATGAAGGCTGGTCTCTGACTTTTGCAAAGCACTGTAAGTAATGCAAGTTAAAAGCAGGAAAACCTCATTTGTTTTCACAATTTAATTATAAACATTACAGAATATAAATGACAAGACAAAACATCTACAATACTAATTATCAGGGGGGGAGCAATTGAAGCAGCTGATCAGTTATGACAGTCATGATACAGTCAACTCAGCAAACTGTACTAGGCAGACAAGATCAAATCCAACTAGTCCCCTGAATTGAAAACAATGCACAATGTGTGTTTTTGTTAATGAGACTTTTGGTTGCTCTGTGGAATGTTCTCCAGCAGATGGAAATATCACCAAGAGCCAAGATGAACATTGACTAAACATATATGAATTACTCCAATCAGGAATAACATCATGACCACCTCCTTGTTTCTACCCTCACTGTCCATTTTATCAGCTCCACTTACTGTATAGCTGCACTTTGTAGATCTACAGTTACAGACTGTAGTCCATCTGTTTCTCTAATACTTTGCTACCCCCTTTTACCCTGTTCTTCAGTGGTCAGGACCCCCATGGACCCTCACAGAGCAGGTACTCTTTAGGTGGTGGCTCATTCTCAGCACTGCAGTAACGCTGACGTGGTGCTGGTATGAGTGGATCAGACACAGCAGTGCTGCTGGAGTTTTTAAACACTGTGTCCACTCACTGTCCGCTCTATTAGACAGTCCTACCTCGTCGGTCCACCTTGTAGATGTAAAGTCAGAGATGACAGCTCATCTACTGCTGCACAGCTTGTGTTGGTCATCCTCTAGTCCTTCATCAGTGGTCACAGGACGCTGCCAACAGGACGCTGCCGGCTGGATATTTTTGGTTGGTGGACAGTTCTCAGTCCAGCAGAGAAACTGAGGTGTTTATATAGTCCAGCAGCACTGCTGTGTCTGATCCACTCAGACCAGCGCAACACACACTAACACACCACCACCACCACCACCACCACATCAGTGTAACTGCAGTGCTGAGAATGATCCACCACCCAAATAGCACCTGCTCTGTGAGGGTCCATGGGGGTCCTGCCCACTGAAGAGCAGGGTAAAAGGGGGCTAATGGATAATGAGTGTAAAAACAAGGAGGTGGTCGTCATGTTATGCCTGATCTGTGTATGAATTAGGTTCAGACATAGAAGGCATCTTATATACACAACCAATGATAAAGATGTGCTAATATTGTGTACATTGTTAACAATAAATCAGATACTAAAGTCAAATGTATTAGGACACACGTAACAAACGGAGCAAAAATGATCCAAATGCGGTAGCCTAGATAAATGGTTCTCAGAACAGGCCTCCCGATTTCTATAGGACTGATCTATAGGATAATAAATCTAATGAGGAGCGAATGTAGATGAACACAGAAAAGGCTGTCAGTTAAGTCTGCTCTGCAAAAGTGTCTACAAGTGCCACGTGCTTACCAAGGTGGTCTTTAGAAGAGGGGGGGGGGTGAAATCACTTGAAGTGATTTTCACCAACAGCTGTAAACAAATGTGTGTAGGTTTTTAATAATAATGATCATAATTATGCACCCATGGTTAGCTTGTGTACAAGAACGCAAACAAAAACATTTTCTATTCTTGCATGAACTCACTAAAGATCTTCATTGGCCACAGATCCTCATGAAAACACTGCGTTTACATGCACTTATTAATCCGATAACTACAGAAAATCTGACTTTGTCAGTAATCCAATCAATCAATGCGTTTACATGCACTTATCTGATAATGGAGAAACTCTGCATCTACATCAGTCGGGCAGTAATCAGAAACTCGCAGAAGACGTGACGTAAACGCAACATAAAACTCAAACTTTAACGTCATGCGAGTTTACCTGAAAACATGAACACACGTCATCTAGTAAGACGAAGAATATTTAAATCCTTTATTTTGTGTTTGGTTTCAGTGCTGCTCCAACAGTATTTTGCTGCGTCTTACGACAGCCACCGTCTGATCTTGCGTATGTGCGGACTGAGAAATCCAGTAGAAAATGGAGTAAAAGTAAAATCCAGCGCAGTAATCAGATCTCTTATTCGGATTTCTAGATCGCAGCATGCTGTTTACATCACCATTTGAATAATCAGATAACTGCAGAAATCTGATTACGATCGGATAATTGAGTGCATGTATGCGCACTCGCTCTATGTCCTGAATTTCTGTGTTTGTACCACTATTCAAATGTATAGCCCCTCTGGGCATTTGCTCTAAAATTAGTTTGATAAACCTCACAGTCCTTGATGCAATCTATCATCAAACAGATCTAACAGCAAACCACAGAATACAATGGAATGTTTCAAAGGTGTCAAGTCTGGGAACTGCTATGTATACTGAGCTGCCAGTTAATTAGGCACACTCACTGGCCATTTCATCAGGTATGCCTATTACACTGGGACATTTATAGGCATACAGTTACCGACTGTAGCCCCTCTGTTTCTCGTCCACCATAGAACCACCACTGATCAGATATTATGCAGGTGGTGGGCCACTCTCAGCAGAGCAGTGACACTGACGTGGTAGTGGAATGTTAGTAAGCACAGCCTTTTGAAATTCCACAGCTCCAGCTCATTATTTCAGGCACATCTGAATCTGGACATCATTTTTATTTACAGCTTCTTTGAGTCCTGCTAATACTTTGAAAGCTGTGAAGCTGCACAAGGCCATCACTTATTTTATACACTTATCTGCAAACAAATTTATATTACTAAAAATACTGATTCCAAACTTTTCAAAAGTGAGGTTGTGTACATAGTATGGTATGTACAGGCATATTTGATTTGGTACAGTGTAGGTGTACCTAATAAACTGTAATCTCCGTGTAGAATGAGGTCAATGGTATAGGGGCAAATAAAAATTTAGACTAAGTTATGTACTTACTTGGCCTTCAAATACAACCCCATTTCCAAAAAAGTTGGGACGCTGTGCAAAATGTAAATAAGAACAAATTGCAATGATGTGTCAATCATGTAAACCCTATATTTAATTGAAACTAGTACAAACACAACATATAAAATGCTGAAACCAAGAAATGTTATTAGTTTTTTGAAAAATTCATGCCCATTTAGAATTTGAGGCCAAGAACATGTTCAAAAAAAGTTGGT
This sequence comes from Pygocentrus nattereri, assembly GCF_015220715.1. Taxonomy (NCBI): domain Eukaryota; kingdom Metazoa; phylum Chordata; class Actinopteri; order Characiformes; family Serrasalmidae; genus Pygocentrus; species Pygocentrus nattereri. The sequence goes on from NC_051212.1 coordinate 8,933,555, forward strand.
TGGTAAAGGCTGGTAAAGTTGAGTAATGCTTTAAAAAAACAGGTCAGTAACATGATTGGGTATAAAAGAGCACCTGAGAGAGGCTGAGTCTTTCAGAAGTAAAGATGAGGAGGAATTCACCACTCTGTGAAAGACTGCAGGATCAAATAGTTCAACAATTCAAGAATAAAGTGACAACATAAAATAGCAAAGAATTTTTCGCTTTTCATCATCTACGGTGCATAACATCAAGAAACGAGAAATCTCTGCAAATTTGCTGGTTGTGATCTTTGGGCCCTCAGGCGGTACTGCTTTAAAACAGACATGATTCTGTAGAGGAAAATCACTGCATGGGCTCAGAAACACTTCTGAAAACAATGTGAAAACAGTTCATCACTGCATCCACAAATGCAAGTTAAAACTCTCAAACGCATAGAAGAAACCATATAAAAACAGGATCCAGAAATGCTGCCATCTTCTCTGGGCCTGAGCTTATTTAAAACTGAGGGGAAGTGGGAAAAGTAACCTGTGGTCCGACAAATCAAAATTTGAAATTCTTTTTGGAAGCCATGGACACTGTGTCCTCTGGGCTAAAGACCACTCAGCTTGTTATCAGTGCACAGTTCAAATGTGCATTAGGCCGCATGGTATGGGTGACATGCACATTAGGCACCATTAATGCTGAACAAATCTATATCTGTCTATCTATCCATCCACACACACACACACACACACACATACATATATATATATATACACACACACACACACACACACACACACACACACGTTTTGACAACATATGCTGCCATACAGACGTCTTTTTCAGGGAAGGCCTTGATTATTTCAGTAAGACAATGACAAACCATATTATGCATGCATTACAACAGCATGGCTCTGTATTCAAAGAGTCTGGGCACTAAACTGACCTGCCTGCAGTCCAGACCTGTCATCACTGATAACATTTGGTGCATTATGAAATACAAATGAAAAATACAACAAAAGAGATCCAGAACTGTTGAGAAGCTGAAATTCAAGAATGGGAAAACATACTTTCAAAACTTAAAACTTGGTCTCCTCAGTTCCCAAATGCTTACAGAGTTTTGTTAAAAGAAGAGGTGATGAAACACAGTGGTAAACAGGCCCCTGTCCCAACCTTTTTGGAATGTGTTGCCAGTGCCAAAGTAAAAATGGGCACTTTTTTTTTTTTTTTTAATTTTTATATATATATATATATATATATATATATATATATATATATATATATATATATATATATATATATATATATCTCAGTTTCAGCATATGATATGTTGTCTTTTGAGTATTTTCCTTGAAAAATATGGGTAACATTATTTGCATATCATTGCACTGACAAAGGCACACACACATCTTTATTTACATTCTGCCCAGTGTCTCAACCTTTTTGGAAATGGGGTTGCATAAACTGTTAACTAAATGTACGATGTAGCCAACATGCATAGGGCTGCCTTTTTAGTTACATTGCCTGAAGTTGGTTATAGAGTTTCAAGACAAGTTACTATTCACAGAACTGTAATAAAATCAAGTGTCAAAAGTGTCATCTGATGAATTGACATGGATAACCCATACAGTGATTTTCAGAATTGTTGGCACATTTGGAAATTAAGAAATGAGGGGAAAAAAGGTCTTGTATAGCAGCTAGATGTTAAATTGAACAAGTGCAAGAAATTCAGCCTACTGGTTGAAACATGCCAACAATTCTGGACAGTAATTCAGATTTAATTCAGATTTCCATCTTTTCAGGAGACTGGCTTCATGGTATGGCTCTTTCAGTCTATTTAGGGTGTTTGGCTACCTAGTTGTTCTAGGTAAGAGCCATAAGTGAATTGAGAATTTACCTGAAAGTAACAAAACCATGTGGTGGTTACACTGTCCCCCTTTTTACTGCGTGCCTTCATAAAAGCAACCACTCTCCAAAGTTCAACATCCACCTCCATACAGCACACTGCTCTCTGGATCAACTTAGCCCTACTGTGTCTCCATCTGAGACAAACCTGAATAATGATACCGCATCAGGTGGTTCTTCAGGCTGACGTTGTGATTGAAACACTCTCCACACTGCTCACACATGAAGGGCTTCTCCCCAGTGTGGAGGCGCATGTGAGAGCTGAGATTTCCAATTTGGTTGAAGGAACGATCGCACACCTGGCACCTGAAGGGCTTTTCTCCAGAGTGAATGAGCTTATGCCTCTTCAGCATAATGATGTCCCTAAAGCGCTTCCCACAAGTGTCACAGGCATACTTATACGGACCTCTATGGAGCTTCAGGTGGCTGTTGCGTTTGTGAATGTTGTCGAACCTCTCTGGACAGTCTGGACAGCTGTATGGCTGTTTTTCCTTTGGATGGGTCTGCTCATGCTCCAGCTTTGATGGCCTGTTCGTGAAGAGCTTCAAACAGTATTTGCACGGGTGGTCTGCGTCCTTATGGAGCTTACTGAAATGTCTCTTTAGGCCAACCTCGGTAAGGAATCTTTTTCCGCACTCTGGACAGACGATAGATTTGGCCTTTTCACATTTGTGATCTTTCCTACCGCTGGATTTGGGTTCTGATAAAACGAGCTTGCCACATTCCTGACAGACTTTGTGAAGTGGTTTGACTCCATGCTCCTTCTCGGCATGTTTCTGAAAGCTGGCAAAGTTGTTAAAGCGAAAAGCTAGTTTTTCAAAACTGTGTGTCTCAGCATCGTCACCAGCACCACATTGGGCACAGGCGAACACTTTTTTGTGGTGACGGAGGGAACAAGAGAGCGTAGCGTCAGTCTTACAGACTGTGCACCAGACTACAACTTTACCCTGACCATCCTCTGTTAATGTGTTAAAGAGATCTTCATCCATGGATACATCAGAATCTGCTGCCACCTCATCCAAACGTGGTTCCCACTCATCCGAACTGTCCTGCTTCTTAGACTTCCTTTTTCCCGATTCCTTTTTCTCTTCCTCTTCCACACCGAAGAGATATTCATCCAAGAATTCATCAGAGTCTACATCCATTTCATTGAAGTTGTACTGCCTCTTGCACTTCCTCTTTCTTGTGCTCCTTTTCTCCACCTCATGCACAATGAAGAAGCCTTCATCCTTAGACACATCAGAGTCCGCAGCCATTTCATCCAAACTGTCCTGCTTCCTAGAATCCTTCTTTCCAGTATTCTTTTTCTCCATCTTTTCCACAATAAAGAGACCTTCATCCATGGAGCCATCAGAGTCTGCATCCACTTTATCCAAACACTCCTGCCTCTTTGACTCCCTCTCTTCCATCTTTGTTTTCTCCACCTCCTCTACAATGAAGACACCTTCATCTTTGGATATATCAGAGTCTGCAGCCACTTCGTCCAAATGGTCCTGTCTCTGAGACTTTCTCTTTCCATTTTTCTTCTTCTCTGGTGCTTCACGTTCACTTGTTTTCTCTTCAGCCCTTGATAAATATGACTCGTTCTTTTCGAGCAACACTTGCTCACAGTTCTGTTCTGTGCCTTCATTATCTGATGACACAATCTGAATCACAACCTGCAGAATATAGAAAGCCTTTCATTAGATCACTTCATCTAATGGGAAAAAAGTATTCATCTTATTGCTACATTACATTGCCAAAAGTATATAGACACCCAAACATCACATATGTGCTTGGTGAACATCTCATTCCAAAATTCATTAATATGGAGTTTGTTCCCCCTGTTCTGCTTTAGCAGCATCCACTCCTCTGCGCTTTTCACTACATTCTGGAAAAAGGCTTCTGGGATTTACTTCAATTCAGCCTCAAGTGCAAGGGAACCCAAACCTGATCCTTGAAATCTACCACCCTGCAGAGTTTAGCTCCAACCCAAACCAGCACTTCTGATCCAGGTAATTAAAGCTTTCAGCATCTGAATATTACTGCCAGGTGTAGAACTCTCCAGGACCAGGATTGGGCACCCCTGCTCAAGAGCATTGATGAGGCTGGGCGCTGATGTTGGGTGATAAGATCTGGCTTGCAATCATGATGGTATTCTGTGAGGATGAAGTCAGAGTTCTGTGATGGCCAGTCAAGTTCTTCCACACCAAACTTAGCAGACCATTTCATTTTGTACCTCACTTTGTGCACGAAGGCACTGCCATGGTGAGATCAGAATATATTCCTGTTTCAAACTGTTGCAACAAAGTTGGAAGCACACAGGTGTGAAGAATATCATTGTAGGTTGTAGCCTTAACATTTCCATTCACGAAACAATAAAAAGTATTCCCAGACCATTATTATTTTTACATTGTTTGAACGTCCAATGGCAGTATACTTTACACCACTCCAGCCAATGCTTGGCATTGTACATAGTGATCTTTGGCTTGTGTGCAGCAGTTTAGGCATGGAAACCCAATTCAACTTCCCAATGAACAGTTCATCCTGAAACTGCTTCAAGAGGCAGTTTGGAACTCTGTAGTTATTGCTTCAGCTAGAAATACATGTTTTTTACCTTCATTTTTAGCAGTTAAGACATTTAGCATCTTAGCTGTTGTTCCCCCAAAGTATTTGCACAGCAGTTACAGCTGATTAGGAAAGCTCTGCAGCAAAAATTTGACAAACCAATACACTGGACAGATGGTATCCCTTAACAGTGAAAGGTCCTGGAGCATTTCAGTATGACTCACTCTACTGCTATTGTTTGTCTAGATATACTTGAAGATATACTTGATTTGATATATCTGTTAGCAGTGTGTGTGACTAAAATAGCCAAACCCATTAATCAGAAAGGGTGTCCAAATACTTTTGGCCATGCAGTACACAATTATATGTGGTATTTGGCTTATCCAAGGGGCATTCTTCTAAAAACCTTCAGGCTCTAAGCTGGAACATGCTGTAATTATAAACTCGGTGGGGCCGTGATATGAATGCAATCAAAAGACAGCTAGTCAGCCAAAACTGACGAACACAGCTTCAGGGATTCGCTTCAATTCAGCCTCAAGTACAGGGGTTGCACAATCCTGATCCTGGAGATCTACCAACCATGACTGTATTCAGTGAGGATGAAGTCGGAATTCTGTGATGGCCAGTCAAGTTCTTCCATGCCAAACTTGGCAGACCATTTCATTTTGTACATCCAGCTACAAAACATTAAAGAAAATTTAAATATCTGGTCATATTTTTGAAAGTAATAAAGTGCATTTTCCACTGATTACCTTCATTTTGATTTGTGCATGTTTCATAGTCAGCAACCTACAAGTAACAGGTAGCTTGCTCATTACTTGCAAAGGCCTTGGGCACTGCTCACAGTGGTACTCATAGTGGTGCAAAGTTTGCAAAGTTCTTTCAATAGTTCTGGGCCCATGCGTTCCACGATGAGAAATGCAGTACTCTGTAAAAAAAAACCCTTAATTTGTTCAATTTCCAGTAAAAACAGCAATCATGTACAAGAGAAAGAAGTAAATACTGAAAAATGTGGTATTTTTCAGTGTGTGAGTGGTTGTGTATGTCTGTCCTGCCCTGTGATGGACTGGCGAACTGTCCAGGGTGTATCCTGCCTTCCACCCGATGACCGCTGGGATTGGCTCCAGCACCCCCCACGACCCTGAGGGAGAAGCGGCTAAGAAAATGTGTGTGTGATTTGTGATATTTTTACTTGATGTTTTGTTGAAGTGTTTTAATGAAGCATTTTGATTGGAAATTAAATGAAGGCTGGGGTCTGACATTTGTATAGTACTATATGGAACAAATAATAATGTAAAATCTTATTTCAGATTTGCATTCTTTGTCTCTACTTTGTAATCAATGGTCAGACGTAAGCAAACCACATACACGTATCCCTACATGTGCATTTGTAAATGTTAAAAGTTTTTAAAGGTGTTGAATCTGCTCATAACGCAGGTTGCAGGACAGGTGAGTGCATAAATACACACCTCCTCTGAATCCTCCTCCCCAGGCTCTGGTGTACTTTCTGTCTCTGGGTATGAAGCTGCATCCTCAACCTCTTGTTCTTCGTGGATGGCCTCCTCAGGGTGTTTGTGCTGTGTATTTAAGGCCTCCACAGGTTCGTCAGCAGGAGTGGGGTGACTCCTCCACTGTCTGTGAAAGCCACAGCTCTGGCAGTCCTGGGTAATTGAAAACTGCCTCTCATTTCCCTCAATGGTAATGCAGCTCTCGATCTGACAGAGTGAGCAGTACTGGAAGAGCTCCAGCAAACACTGTGTGCTCACCAGCACCTCATTACTCCTTAAAATGGGGAGAAATAAAAGATAGCACTGCTCACAACTAGACTTAATATACTAAAAATATATTTGGAAATGGTAGTAAACATATGTGACCAACGATAACATACACTAATCAGGCCTAACATTCTGACCACCTCCTTGTTTCTACACTCATTGTCCATCTTATCAGCTCCACTTACTGTATAGCTGCACTTTGTAGTTCTACAGTTACAGACTGTAGTCCATCTGTTTCTCTGATACTTTGTTACCCCCTTTTACCCTGTTCTTCAGTGGTCAGGACCCACATGGACCCTCAAAGAGCAGGTACTATGTGGGTGGTGGATCATTCTCAGCACGGCAGTGACATTGACGTGGTGGTGGCGGTGTGTTAGTGTGTGTTGTGCTGGTATGAGTGGATCAGACACAGCATTGCTGCTGCAGTTTTTAAACACTGTGTCCACTCACTGTCCACTCTATTAGACTCTCCTACCTCGTCGGTCCACCTTGTAGATGTAGAGTCAGAGACGACAGCTCATCTGCTGCTGCACAGTTTGTGTTGGTCGTCCTCTAGTCCTTCATCAGTGGTCACTGGACGCTGCCCACAGGACGCTGTTGGCTGGATATTTTTGGTTGGTGGACGATTCTCAGTCCAGCAGCAACACTGAGGTGTTTAAAAACTCCGGTAACAAAGTATCAGAGAAACAGATGGACTACAGTCTGTAACTGTGGAACTACAAAGTGCAGCTATACAGTAAGTGGAGCTGATAAGAAGGACAATGAGTGTAGAAACAAGGAGGTGGTCATCATGTTACGCCCCGATCGGTGTATATTTTTGGTCAAAAGGGACAAAAGGAACAGTAACCTACTTGTAAACGCTAGTTCCTTGATTTGTTTGAAGGCTCTTGGCAGCTGTGGATGACAAATAAATGGTTTCATTCAAACACAAACACACAGTTGAAATCAGTGAAGATCATATTGTAGTGGTTGTGTTGTGTTTATTCGATGTGCTAGAATGACCAATCACTACTGTAATTTGCATGATGCTAACGGGGTCATCATGCTACATAATGTTAGCAGCAGTACCAGCTATTACTGTTACCCAGTCATCTAAATGATTTCCACATATTATTAAAATATTATATATTTTGAGAAGAAATTGCCCAGTTCTAGATGCACACACAATGTGTCCAAAAGTATTTCTCCTAATTATTGAGTTTGGTTTTCAGCCACACCCATTACAGGTGGATAACATCAAGTACATAGCCATGCAATCTCCATAAAGAAGCTTTATCAGTTGAGTCATACAAAAGAGCTTGTGACTTTAAACGTGGCACCTGTCATAATTTATTCCCTGTTAGATCTGCCATGGTCAACTGTAAGTGCTTTTATTGTCAATGTTCCAGACTAGCCTTTGAAACAACATTAGCACAAGAACTGTGTGTCCGAGCTTCATGAAATGGGTTTCCATGGCTGAGCAGCTGCACACAAGCCTAAGACCACTATGTGCAAGGCCAAGCGTCAGCTAGGCGATGTGAAGCACTTCACTATCTGGCAGTCTGATGGATGAATCTGGGTTTGGTGGATGCCAGGAGAGTGCCACCTAAAGTTTGGTGGAGGAGGAATAATGGTCAAACCAAGTTTTTCAGGGTTTAGGTTTGGCCCCTATGTTTCAATGAAAAGTAATGTTAAGGTTGCAACCTGGGAACTGGATGGACACAAAAGGTCTTTAATTCCTTCAAAGACATAGCGGAGTTTATATGATACCCTAGATTAAATCTTCGCAGGTGGAGCACATGTACTCCATCCACGCTTCCTCTTCTGAACTGTTCAAAACAATTAAAAAATGGTCCAATGTTTGTTTTAGGCAAAGTTCAACAAGTTTTTTTGTAGAATGATGCTGAAGCCCTGATAAAAAACCTTCTGATACAACAACCAATGCTCGCTTATCCACTGCTCTGTTGGTAAAACACCGACAACCACATTTATTTCTGCCTACCTTTACGCCACGATTTCTCTTCCACTTCTGAACCCGTTGAGGCCGTACCTTCTTTATCAGAAAACACCTGTAAAACAAATAATTTGTAAGATATTGTGAAGTATCTTTTCTGGGAACCTTAAACAAAATAAAGGGAGCTACAAAAGAAAAAGTGTTAACAAAGTGGCCCAAAGTGGCCTGTAGCTTCTCTCCTAGAATGCATCATTGGTCCATCAGCCAAAGCATTGCAATACTTCCTTCCACTATATGGTGGCAGTAGTACAGTAAACTTACAGTATGATACCGCAGACCATGTTAACATTAGTTAAGGTATAACTTTTTCTGTGAACAGACCTACAAACAGATGAACAAGTGGTTGGTTAGTGTAGTGGTTAACACCTTTGCCTTCTACACTGTAGACTGGGGTTCAATCCCTGACCAGGGCAAGCACCCTACACTATACCAATAAGGATCCTTGGGCAAGACTCCTAACACTGCCTTGGCCTACCTGTGTAAAATGATCAAGTTGTAAGTCGCTCTGGATAACAGCGTCAGCCAAATGCCATAAATGTAAATGTAAAATGAACTGAATGAATTTAGTCATGACTACAGTGAGGATCGACAACAGATGGAAATGAAAGAGACATGACAATCATATATACATTGTCTCTAAGAGCAACAGCAAACGTGCCTCATATGATGAGAAACTGTAAGGAATTGTTTATTGCACACATTATGAAATAAAGCATGCGCATTAAAACAGATATCAAGGGTCAAAGCAGATGGAAGCGACTCAGGTCTTGCAGCAGCAACTTTCCTATTACTGTCCAATCTGGGTCCTCTTTAAAAGTAAGTGTGGACACCCCTGTGTCATATAATGGACAGAGCAGTACTGCGATCAACACAGTACAGTTAATTCAGGCGTTTGAAAGAGCACCAAGTTAAACTAATAACGACATCCTGCCATGTTCCCTTACTGTACTAAATTCATGCCATCAGTGTCTATTAGGTGTGCTGCAACTATCTTTTACATGGCATGTACGAATTTATTTGTTTGTTTTGTTTTTTTCTTCTGCTAAAAAAAACAGAACAGACTTTTCTGGTCTATGTTGTTCTGGTGTTGCTTTAGCTGTTCATGCTGGCTGACCAACGTATCAAAAACACAATATGTGCTTGTTTTCTGGTGATCAGCCATGCTAGCTGATGTTGCTTTTTCTAGTGGGGTTATCTAAACCAGTGTTTTCAATCCTGGTCCTGCACTTTTTAGTGTTTTTCCTGCTCCCAACACCCCTGATCCAACCGATTAGCTCATTAACAACTCACTGCTGAGTGCGTATACATGAACTCAGTAATCCCACCATAATCGGATTTCTGCAGTTATCTGATTATTCAAACGGTCATGTAAACGCCATACTCCGATCTAGAAATCTGATTAAGAAATCTGGTAAAGAGGCTGGATTTTAGCTCAGTAATCAGATTTCTCAGTGCATGTGAACTCTTACTCTGATTTCTTTCAGATCATGAGCATGCGCGAAAACAGACCGGAAAATTACCAAGCAGCGTTGTGCCAAGACGGCAGCAAAACACAAAGTGCAGCACTGAAACCAAATACATGCTTGACGAAATGAAGGATTTAAATATTCTTCATCTTCTAGATGAGAAATGTTCATATTTTCAGGTAAAGCGGCGCAATCTTAAAAAAAAATGACTGCATGAAGTTTTAAATTCATTGACGTCACGTCTTCTTCTAAGTTAAGTGACACTTTTTTTAATCCGCATTTAACCCATCCGTGAAGTGAAACACCACATACACACTAGTGGGCAGTGAGCACACTTGCCTGGAGCGGTGGGTGCCCGGGGAGCAGCTGGGAGTTAGGCGTCTTGCTCAAGGACACCTCAGTCATGGACTGTCGGCTTTGGGGATCGAACCGGCGACCTTCCAGTCACAGGGCCAGCTCCATAACCTCCAGCCCACGACTGCTCCATCTACCTTCTGTGAGTTCATTGGCTGGTTTCAAAGCAGAAATCTACTGTCTGACTCCTGTAGACCCAGAGTCGTCCCCCACTATCTGATTACTCACATGCATGTAAATGTGTTAATCGGATTACACACAAAATCAGATCTTCTGCAGTTCTCAGATTATTAAAACAGGTTCTCATCAAAACGGGTGAGTTAAACCAGGATAATGCCGAGCAGTGGGCCTCCAGGACCTGGGCCAAGACACACTCCTATAATCCAGGAATGTCTGTAGGTCTGAACACCTTCCTTCCCTCCCTAACCCAGAAAGCAGTGAATCAGCCAAGACGTGTTTATGTCTTGAAATTTGCCTCTAGTTTTGCACTGGAGCTGTGAGGCTAACAAGTAATGGAAGCCAGTGGCCCACCAAGTAGCACTGTGCAAGACAGCTCACCTCAACTGCTGCCTCAAACCCTGCTGGGACATGCAGGGCAGTGATTTCAGACAGACCTGGTTTCTTGGTTTTGGACACTGCAGCGCGTTCTAAGGACCTCACAGGGCACAGTACTGCGAGGCTAAAGTTGGCTTCCTATTCGAATCTCCCCGTTCCACCTTAAACGGTGCAGCAGTTACAGCCTGGCGCCTCGGGCTTTCTAATAACTGCTGCACTATTTAAGGTGGAACGGGGAAATTCGAATGAGAAGCTGAGTTCATGACAATAACAAGGTCTACACTGCCTCACAGCAAAAACACCAGCTCACCTCCGTGTCACTTCCTCGAGGTAGACTCCAGGAGAAAACCGAAGGCACGGCTGAAGCGTTGAGCGAGTTATTCAGGGATCTTTCTCTGTAATCCTCCGGTAAGAAGTGGTCGCTGCACACCCGCAGGTTCTTCACACTGTCTCTGTTTATGTTCTCCGAGGCCAGCCGGTGCTTTATGACTGAGAGCCACAGCCTGCAGATGTTCAGGTCTTTGGGGAACCTGTGGAAGCGCTTGGTGGTGCGCTTGGCTTCGCTTCGGCATCCAGACACGCAGCAGTGATTGACCATCTTCAGAGGTTAGTCTGAGGGCAGCGTCTGAGCCCAACTGCTGTGTATACAGTTAACTCGGCACAGCTCCACCGATTCACTGGCCAGCTCTGAATCATCAGCGAATCGCTTCTCTGAACCGGAAATGTGTCCCAAATGTTCCACACACAGACGCGGGCTGTGTCCCAAACTGGAGGCATCTGCCTCGAGGACTCGCCACCCGAGCTGTGTCAGCGAAGGGGGTGGGGGGCACTTCGATTCATTTTAGCGAACCGATTCTTTCCAGCTGCTCGATTCAATGAATCGAACGTCCAGTTCACCTGGTTCGTTTTCATGGGTCCTTCTAGGGTTCTTTAGTACAGGGGACCGTCCTGTTTAGAACCATGAGTTCTGTATGAGCTCTCTGCATGGTGAAATGGCTCTTCAGACTGACAGAGTATGTGTCGTATGTGGTTCTTTAAAGCACCAAAAAGGGTTCTGCCAAGCTGTGGCAATAGAAGAACCCCAAACCATTTCCAAACAGGTTCTATATAGACCCACATGCAACACATTCTCCAAGCAGATAGTTCTTTTGAGTGTCCATGTACACCAGTCATAACATCCTGACCACCTCCTTGTTTCTGCGCTCATTGTCCACTGCATCAGCTCCACTGACCTTATAGGTGCACGTTGTAGCTCCACAGTTACAGACTGTAGTCCATCTGTTTCTCTGATACTCTGTTACCCTGTTCTTCAGTGGTCAGGACCCTCATGGACCCTCACAGAGCAGGTACTATTTGGGTGGTGGATCATTCTCAGCACTGCAGTAACACTGGTGATGGTGGTGTATTGGTGTGTGTTGTGCTGGTACGAGTGGATCAGACGCAGCAGTGCTGCTGGAGTTTTTAAACACTGTGTCCACTCTATTAGACACTCCTACCTCGTCAGTCCACCTTGTAGATGTAAAGTCAGAGACGACAGCTCATCTGCTGCTGCACAGTTTGTGTTGTTCATCCTCTGGTCCTTCAGCTTTTACAAACCGCACAGTAATGCAAAACATTTGCGAAGGAACGCGTTTTATTTGACTTGTTTTAAGGACATTATATCAAAGTTGGATCAGCCTGTAGTGTGTTTTTCCACTTTACTTTTGTGTGTGACTCCATTGGTTAGTAAATTAGATTTCCATTGATTTTTGTGAGCTTTTGTTGTCAGCACATTCAACTTTGTACAGAACAAAGTATTCAATGAGAATATTTCATTCATTCAGATCTAGGATGTGTTATTTGAGTGTTCCCTTTATTTTTTTGAGCAGTGTATATATACATATATAAAAAATATAGATAGATAGAAATTTCAGATTAAAGAAAAATACCACTTTTCAAAACTAAGTTCAAAGTTTGGAGTAAAAAACAAATTTCTCATTTCTGTTAAGACAGTTTACTGAAAAACACAATAAAATGACAGTTTCTTCTTTACAAATATATGAATAATTGGAAAAAACAAAAGAATGACTGAAGTTGCTGATCACAGTTGGCATAAATCACATCAACTCCAATCACAATCAACTGGACTGCAATTCAGCAGATAGTCTTGCAGGGCCAGCCATGATCTACCAACGAGAACACTGGGGGCAATTTTTAAACTTTTCCATAAACAAGCACATCCAAAAATAACATTTTTAACATGCACTGTATTCTCCACACACAACTCACATCTGCCTGGAGGGATTTTTCAGACAAGCTAACTTGTGTTACATCTATGGGCTAACAGGTTTGTTGTCCGTTGGACAATATTGATGAGCGCGCCATTGCCCCCTACTTTGGGCTCCACCTTCACATGGAGTTAGACTGGTTTAGAAATTTCACATTCAGTTTGTTCCCACCTAACAAATCTACGCACCCACCAACATTAAGCCCAAAATGTCTCATGGTTGTCCTCATTATGAGATCACAGCTGGCCCAGAGAGACCACAGAAGTGGAAGTCAAGATGAAATTGAACCTGAACTCAAAGTTATCTGTATAATGTAATGTATAATGTGGGTGGTTGGTTAGTGTAGTGGTTAACACCTCTGCCTTCTACGCTGTAGACTAGGGTTCAATCCCCACCTGGGTAACCACCCTACACTACACCAATAAGAGTCCTTGGGCAAGACTCCTAACACCACCTTCGCCTAGCTGTGTAAACTGATGAGATTGTAAGTCGCTCTGGGTAAGAGCGTCTGCCAAATGCCGTAAATGTAATGTAAAGCTGTATACAATGTACTGTACACCCTTGCCTCCACAGTCAAAAGCTTGGCCTTTAATCGTTCCATGAAATACTTCAAAGCAAATATGAATTGCTAAACAATGCAATCAGCTCTGGAATTCAGACATGGAAATACTCAGAATTATGTACATACCAAATTGCCATTCAGTGTACACTTATGCTCATTGTTAATGATAAATCAGATGTTAACTAAAGTTTAAATGTACTAGAAATACATTTATCCAGCCTCCTTTGAACAGCTCAAAATGGTCTCACTAAGGAAGCCTAGATAACTGCAGCGATATTTAACGATGAATCATGTATAGAAAGTGGTGCTGCCTTAAAGACAAAACCAGCTTGTACATAATCTAACTGCTTTCACTCACAGCAGTAAACAGATGTCCATGTTAATGAAGTGTTTTAACAATTTCAATTAAAACGATTAAGAATAATGCACTCAGATGATTAATTTATGCATGTGTGTACAAAAACATGGTTCTCGCAAACTGTCTAAAAGCTTTAAAGTAATCAGAAAAAACAGTGTGTGGCCATAATTCCTTCATTTCTACCACCTGGATTCATTTATTTGACATACTGGTGGCTGCATAAGCATACATAACCATTTGTTCTTAAAAAGGTTTGGAGAAATCTTTTCAATTTGGTGCTCTGCATGTAAATTTTATCTGCATCTTGAAATCCATACAATAAAGCCTGGATACAATCAATCTATAAAACAAAACAAAACAAAAAAATATATAGATTTTAAACAATCTACAGAACACACCAGCATTTTTCAATGTTCACAAATTTGAGAACTGTTCCATAAGTGCAAAAGAAGTGCGGCATGAAAGAGGTTACACTTTTTTTTTTTTAAGATAAAGGGGTAAGTTGTAATTTGAGCCAATTTATGCTTTTCCAGCTTCAATCATTCTTTATATGCATGATTAAACCAACCTGGAGTGGGGAATTAATTGCTGTCACAGCCTGAAGTTGCTCAAAGAGCTTAAAGATATTAAAATAAGTTACAGTTCCAAGACGTGTGACAAAGAAATGTCAAAGCATTCTATTCTGTCATCTTGTGAATGGGCATGGAATAAGCCATAAAAGTGAGTAGGGATAGGCAACTACACCACAATACACCTTGAGCATATCGCTGCTGTAGGAAGAAAACCTTGCATCACCATATAAATTTCATGATGAATGGACCAAAAGAAACAGAACAAAATTACTTGGAATAAAGTCTGGTTCCATTGACTTACATTAGCCACCTTTACATGCAGCCTAAAAATACGTTAATAACCCGACTAATAGCTCAATCGGGATATAATACGTCCATGTAAACACTTCAATCGGAATAGTCTAGTCCGACTGAGGCCATTCGGAATACAGTTTCTATCCGAGTATATCTAATCCTGTAAATAATACATTTTACGCATGTGCATCGCGTCATAGCAAAAGCACAGAACTCATAAACCGGTTCTGGCAAAATTTTATAATGTTTAACATGGTGGAGCAGAAACCGGTCTGTAGAGGAGACGAAGTTTATGCTTTGAGCTTTAATAGACGGCGATGGGATGGACGTCCAGCCCGTGTCTCAGAACACGATGTCCTCCTCTTGGCCTTCTTTAATAAGGACATGTGAAGAATGTTTTCCTGAGTCTGACGTCATTTTAAAGCAATTAAAAACACAAGCACTGCTCACTGCTGCTCATCTCACTCTGACTGGACTTACGAGATGCCAGCTGTCATGGAAACATTTACTCTAAGTGGTTCTCCACGCAAGCGTGTCATTTACTCAGATTATTTGTAATGAGCATGTAAACAAAGATTTTCCATCGGATTGTTGAGTAGAGTGAGCAAATAAAAATCTCAGTCTGAATCTGTAATTGAAATGTATTCATTCAGATTGGCAAAATCTTTGCATGTAAACACAGCCAGTGAAAGTAAAGTAGGTTTTTTCCTTCTCCTGTAAAGTTATCTTTTTCGAGATACGAGGTTTTATTCCGACAACAGCAATATAATGGATGTCAATAGTACTTAGACTTAGAAACTGTATGTTTCATTACTAAAAGACCATACTTAGTCCGGATTAATTGGACGTAGTGCAGCTCAATGTGTGAAACGGATAAAATCCTTGTATTTATAGTTTTTGATAGTACTTTTTTTTTTTTTCTTTTAATGTGGCACTGACCATTCTGTCTGTTCTAACATAAACCCCAGAAAAGCAAGAGTACAAGTATAGCAATGCTGTGTTGTTGCCTTATCTTGCAGCCTTACCTGTGACTTTTGTCACTTATGGTAAATGAGGTTAAATTGAGGTCTGTTTACCAGTTTGGCACTGCACTGAAAATAAGCAAGAAATCTAACCTTTCAGTGAAGTAAACCTTTAATAGTGAGGTAAAAAAGTTTTCCTTACTTTTACCAAATGTGCCAATAATTCTGGGGGGCAAAGAAATCCAGATTTATCTATATCATTCAGTCTCTTGAGAGTTTTGTTTGGTGGTATGGCACATTCAGTCTCTTTAAAGAGTATGGCTCCCTCATTTCTCATTCAGTCCAGAGCCAAGATTAAAATTACTGACAACTTAAAGATAAAATGGAACAAAAACACAGTAGTTGAATTGTCCCTTGTTCTGCTGAGTGCATCCTGATAAAGATTTCGTCCTTTATCCAAAGTTTAACATCCACCTCTATTCAGTGTCCTATTCTCTGCATCACTTTGGCACTGTCTATCTCCTGAATAATGATACCGCATCAGGTGGTTCTTCAGGCTGACGTTGTGATTGAAACACTCTCCACACTGCTCACACATGAAGGGCTTCTCCCCAGTGTGGAGACGCATGTGAGAGCTGAGATTTCCAATTTGGTTGAAGGAACGATCGCACACCTGGCATCTGAAGGGCTTTTCTCCAGAGTGAATGAGCTTATGCCTCTTCAGCTTGATAATGTCCCTGAAGCGCTTCCCACAAGTGTCGCAGGCATACTTATACGGACCTCTATGGAACTTAAGGTGGGTGTTGCGTTTGTAAATGTTGTCAAACCTCTCTGGACAGTCTGGACAGCTGTAGGGCTGTTTTTCCTTCGGATGGGTCTGCTCATGCTCCAGCTTTGATGGCCTGTTCGTGAAGAGCTTCAAACAGTATTTGCACGGGTGGTCGGCGTCCTTATGGAGCTTACTGAAATGTCTTTTTAGGCCAACCTCGGTAAGGAATCTTTTCCCACACTCTGGACAGACGATAGGTTTGGTCTTGTGTTCACACACATGATCTTTACAACCGCTGGATTTGGGCTCTGCTAAAATAAGTTTGCCGCATTCCTGGCAGAGCTTACGGAAGGGCTTGGCTCCATGTTCCTTTTCAGCATGTTTCTGAAAGCTGGGAAAGTCATCAAAGTGAACAAGTAGTTTTTCAAAATTATGGGTCTCAACGCCGTCACCAGCGCCGCACTGGGCACAGGCGAACACTTTTTTGTGCCGATGGAGGGAACAAGAGAGCGTAGCGTCAGTCCTGCAGACTGTGCACCACATCACAACCTTACTTTGACCATCCTCTATTAAACTGCCGTCTTCACCCACAGATACATCAGAGTCTGCAGCCACCTCGTCCAAATGTGGTTCCCACTCATCCGAACTGTCCTGCTTCTTAGACTTCCTCTTTCTCTTTTTCTCCACTTCTTCCTGCTCGCTTGATTCATCTTCAGTGCTCGATAAATACGACCCGTCTTTTTCGATTAACATCTGCTCACTGTTCTGTTCAGTGCCCTCGTTATCCGAAGACACAATCTCAACCACAACCTGCGAGATATAGAAAGCCTTTGATAAGGAAACTGGGGTCATAGGAACAAGTAAAGAAGTGTTCACATGTTAATGTTTGTAAAGGCTGTCAATAAGCATTCTACACTTATAGTCCTCGAAGTTCTAGGTATTGACCAGGTAAATGTGAGGTACAAACTCCAAAGTATGAGAATTCATTTGAGTAACATGGCGAGTTCTAAGACTTACACTGAAATGTCACACAGGTTCTACATACTGACTGAGTATGTGACAGGTACAGTCACCAAAGTGCTGGGTAATTATTTGGGGGAAAACGATAAGTTCTAAGACTGATAAGATGATAAAAGATGTGGTAAAGTACCCCATAACTATTTGGAGTAAAAAGTACAAAAATACCCTACGTTTTAAATTACGGTCACATTTTTAAATGGGAAAGTAAATAATAAATAGGTACATACTATATAAGACTCTTTGGATTTCATTTGTGTACAATCTTTCTACACCATATAAGTACCTGGTACCTGCTACTCAAAATAACTGCACACACTAAGGAATTTGTACCACATACTTATCCACTTAATAGCCAGAAGCTGTTACATTACAGTGTAGTTCAGTAAGACTGCCCTGGAACTTACCATCACATTACCTTAAATAAATATGTAGTACTTTGTACCACACATTCATCTGTTTAATACCTAACATTTAAGAGTTACCAACATAGCAATTTAATTAGTTATATGTTGTGAGTGGATGTGAATGCTGTCCAGACAAGGCTAGTCAGGCTGAACTTTAATACAAAACTCCCAGCTATAAATACACACGGATAAATTTAAGTATCTGGTCACTCTGATGACAACTGAACGAATTCAAATGGGAAGAATTTATTTTAAAGAAGATAGAAGATTTTCCCACCAGAAAAATGCAAGTGCTGTATGAATAAAGAAAAGAAAGAAAAGAGAGAAACAAAGAACATTTTTCACTGTGCTGCACAGTGCACCCTTCTGGCTGGCTGGCTGGGTACACTCATATCCAATCGGGGGGCCTGGAAAACTTTTATGACCAGCTTTAGCTTCACCTTACAGGGTGTTTAGCTTAAGCAGAGAGGGTTAGCCAGAAATGTCAGGAATGTAGAGACAGAGAACAAAAGAAAACAAGAATATGCTGGATCTTTAACATATAAATGATACCAGATAACAAAGAAAAAATACATCTGCTTATAGTTAACTCATGCACATTTGATAATACTGAAGATTTCTCCTTAGCCTCAGTAAGATCAGTGCTTAAACACATACCTCCTTGCTATCCCCATCCCCAGGCTGTAGTGTGCGGTCCACCTCTGGGCATGATGCTGCACCCTCAGGGTGTTTGTGCTGCGTATTTAAGGCCTCCACAGGCTCATCAGGAGGAGTGGGGTGACTCCTCCACTGTCTGTGGTGGCCACAGCTCTGGCAGTCCTGGGTAATTGAAAACTGCCTCTCATGGCCCTCAATGGTAATGCAGCTCTCGATCTGACAGAGCCAACAGTACTGGAAGAGCTCCAGCAAACACTGCGTGCTCACCAGCACCTCATTACACCTGAAAAATGAGGAGAAATAGACAAGATCATTGTTCATAACCAGACTTTATTTGCCATTTATGTATGTGGAATGCATGTGAATGAGTATGACAAATGGTAAAATGTAAATTCAGTATGCTGATGTTCAATGCAAGCAGTACTGCAGTCTCATGGCAAAGTACGGAAAACTCACTTGAAAATGTTCGTTCCATGACACGTTTGAAGGCTCTTGACAGCTGTGGAGGAACGTTGAACCGTGTTCAATCCAAGCACATAAATACATGGCAAAACTGAACTTGTGGTTGAACGTTTCAGCACAATACTAGTATAAAAGTCTGCATAATGCCAACTGTGCTAACACCAACACAGATTCAGCAGCAGTCTGAATGCTCCACGTATGTACACAACATTATGTTTTCTGGCACGACTGGCCAGAGCTGTTGTTTACTTTCACCACCTTTTCACCACCATAAAGACTCATAAAAAGTCTTTAATTTGTTGGCAGAAACAGCAGAATTTGTGGGCCGTAGCCCAAAAAAAACTTTGACTTGCCTCTTCATGAAAAAGTTTAACTTCTTACTTTTTTTAATAAAAACCTTTCACGGCGCTGTATTATTCTGATCGGCATCTGGACTTCCCCACCTACAACTTTTAGACATTTGACCTTGTTAGCCTAAGAACACAGGCCTTAAATTTTGGTCTGCCATCAAAATTAAATTAGCCTAATACTAAACATTCAGGTTGCTTGCTTCTCTTAGCACAATCTTAAAACCAAATGTTCCTTGGAGGACAGAAGGACCCAAGCAGGCAATCTGCTTTGTGCATAGAGCCCATTACTGCACTGTTAGTGTTCAGAAATAAACAAGAAGAGCCAGAAGTTAAACTGTTTTTGGGTCCGACTTAGTGGTGAAAGACAAAAGTGGGTCCCGAGGCAAGATGGAGAATCACTTGCCTACAGCATTTCTCCTTTACAGGTGGAGCACATGTACTGTACACTATCCAGGCACCTCCATCACTGTTCTAATCAAATGAAATACCAGTGGTTAAAGTTCAGAGATTGTTTTGGACAAGGTTCAGGGTGCTTTGCCCCAATATAGCAAGGGCTTGATAGAAAATTATTCCACTACAACAGCCTACACCCATCAGGCATAACACTAGGACCTCCTTCAATGGTCAGAACCCCCATGGACCCTCACAGAGCAGGTAGTATTTGGATGGTGGATCATTCTCAGCACTGCAGTAACACTGACGTGGTGGTGGTGTGTTAGTGTGTGTTGCGCTGGTCTGAGTGGATCAGACACAGCAGAGCTACTGGAGTATATAAACACCTCTGTGTCACTGCTGGACTGAGAAAAGTCCACCAACCAAAAATGTCCAGCCAGCAGTGTCCTCTGACCACTGATGAAGATCTAGAAGATGACCAACACAAACTGTGCAGCAGCAGATGAGCTGTCGTCTCTGACTTTACATCTACAAGGTGGACCTACAAGGTAGGAGTGTCTAATAGAGTGGACAGTGAGTGGACACAGTGTTTAAAAACTCCAGCAGCATTGCTGTGTCTGATCCACTCATACCAGCACAACACACACCAACACACCACCACCAGTACGTCAGTGTTACTGCAGTGCTGAGAATGATCCACCACCCAAACTGTGCCTGCTCTGTGAGGGTCCATGGGGGTCCTGCCCACTGAAGAACAGGGTAAAAGGGGGTAACAAAGTATCAGAGAAACAGATGGACTACAGTCTGTAACTGTAGATCTACAAAGTGCAGCTATACAGTAAGTGGAGACAATGAGCGTAGAAACAAGGAGGTGGTCATGATGTTAGGCCTGATCAGTATATGGATGCCTGCCTGCTCTGCTGCTAGTAAGACACAGATAACCAGTTTTATTTCTCCCTACCTTTACGCCACGATTTCTCTTCCACCTCGGAACATGTTGAAAGTGGAGTAGGTGTATTTTCTTTTTCGGAAAACACCTTTAAAATCAAGAATTACATTAGGTACTGTACATTGTTCGAATGATTAAAAAGTGCAGTGGTCTTTGCGTGTGGTGTCATCTGACTTTCAGCAAAATCTGGAGTTCATTCACCAACGAATCTGTTCCCTAAAACTGGACTTACTATCTTCAAATGTACTGAACTGAGCGCCGTGTCCAAAACATCAAAATATGAACCACCTTCTGACGTCTCCCTTCACTCCTCGTCCTCGGAGCCAAGACGGTACAGGATGATGTTGTTGATGTTGAATGCTGTTGATCGGCGAGTCTAAGGGCTGGACTTGGCTCATCCTTGGGGCTACAGTCCTGGACCTGTGAGGTGAGATAAGTCATAATGTCAGAGGAGACTGATAAGTTACAAGAGATACTGTATCGAGCCTCTATGCAAGAGAGGTTACATGTGTGCTACCTTCACAGTAGGCCTGGGCGATATGTAAAGATAATCAGTACAGTGTTTATTACATGTTTGTTCTGTACTATCTGTTCTGCTGCAGTTGTTTTCTGGGGTTTATTTCTACAAGGAACCTTATTGTGAAGCCTTTTTCTCTTAATGCTTAGTTCAGGAAGAGTGTCAGTTTTATCGTTAGAGGAAAGTTAGAGTTAGTGAGTCTTACAGCGAAGAAAGAAGCAAATACAGCCTCAAAAGCTGGTGTGAAAACCGCTGTGTCTTCCTCTAAAGCGTAAAATGCTACAGTACTTACAAGCTGTTTAACAGTACATTAGTTTTCTCTAGTTCTCTCTCTGTTCTTTTCCCAAAACTCTGATTATCACCTTCTACACATCACCATCATCGATGATGTGCGATTACATCGCCCTATTGCCCAGGCCTACTTCACAGCTTCGTTACTCCAGTTTCTCCACTCTGATGCCTGACATATTCAACAAAAGCTTAGTGATGCTGTCGAAACAAAACCTTGAATCTCCAAAATGATAATGTTATAGGAGATTTTAAGTGTTTCTATTGGTCCACTCACCGTAAACCTGCCAGTTTTGGGCAGCTGGTCATTTTCACATCGTATGGAGATATGAGGTTTTGTTCCAACATGTACCAGTGATAGCAGTGGCTGTAACACCAGTGACACTTTGGCCAAAACAGGGGATCATCTCAAAAACGCCTGACACCTTCCTTAAAAATGTTAAATTAGTACTCAGTTTTGTTTATGGCATTATTTTTTTTAAAGATCACATACTGTGGTTTTAGAAAGTGTTACACCAGCGATAGAAGTTCAAGCACAAAATACATACGTTTGTGAAAAAAGAGAATGTCTCAACTCCCCATTGAAAGTTTTGAAGTGGCAGTTCTCCACTGACTTTCTGATCCAGAAGGAAGGTACACAGAATATGAGCAAATGCTTCAGAAACATATTGAAGTGTTCTGATAAAACAGCTGTGACTAAAACATTCTTCATTGTTCAGTGCTCGTCTCTTGTCTAAATCGACAGTAAGCTGTGATAATAGTACACAAAAACTTTGCTACCAGACCACCATCTTCTGCTGTTTACTGTTACGCGAAAGAAAATCCCCGGCTCGGCCAATCAGATCAGACCTCGTAACCTGTAAGCCAATCATATCAGTCCCTGGGAAGGGGGGGGGGGGGGGCGGGAGTCTGGCTCTGCGATCTAACGTTGTTTAGCAACGGCTGAAGTTGTGGCGGTTGCTAAAAGCTCAAATAAACATTAGCCCATTTTTCTGAATATAAAATATATAAAATACACCTGGCTACAGAGTGAAATTAGCCGCCTACAGTATGAAGTTGTGCCCATTTATGGTCAAAATAGCTGGATAACCAGTTTTATACCAGTTCCCCAGTTAGCCCACAGGTTTACGTGAGGTAAGTGAAACGGGACAGGTTAGCTAGTTAGCTTAGCTAGCTGGCTATTTTAGCGCAAGTGTGAGTTTTTGAAGTGTGAACGAGCGAAAAGAAATGTCTAAGAAATACCAGTGACAGCTCTTCATAATCTTTATTTTCCTATTTCTCTTCAGTAACTGAATATCAGCGCATCCGTGTAACGCCAGTGTCCGCAGACCCTTGTTTACAGTAAGTCGGGGCCAGTGAAGTGGTCGTGGGGGTTAGCACTGCTCATAACGCAGGTACACCCACCCCTCCACTCCTCAGCCTGCAGACGGGCATTTCTCCGTTGAAGGACAGTCAGGTGAGAAGATTTTTGCCAGTTCAAACGGATTGATCTTACATTAAGATGAGTTCTGGTGAGATTAATAAAAAACTTAATAACAGAGGAGAGGAGAGGGAGAGGAGGAGGCTGACCGAGCAGGGCTGAGGGAGCAGGTCTGATCAGGTACTGACCTATAGTCTGTGTTTTAGTGATAAAGCTATTACTGACTTGCATCTTAATTAATTGATGGGATGGCTTGACCTCAGTACTGTTGCTTGATCTCCGTCTTAAATGCGTGTTATAGCATTTAAGTTGTTAAATCCGTGCCTAATTCTACCTAAAGAGACAGAGAACTTGTGCCAGCTTCACCAAGCAGTCATATTTTAATGATGCACTCTCTACCCATTACTACATGGGTATCTCCAGGGGCCACCCTCATCCCCCTAGTAGAGTAAGCCCCCTTATCACTAAATCACTAGTGAAGCCCCTGGACGCAGCGAAGGACTTCTGGAGGGAATACATTAGATTGATCAGGGGGATTTATAAGTGCTGGAGCTAAAGACGGCAGGTAGGTAGACCTCCAGGAGCAGGGTGGGTGACCACTGACCAAAAGCCAACCCCCAGTCCTGGGGACGTACTGGCCCAGCACAGCTGATCCAGCTCATCAGGTAATCATCAAGCTCTTCATGAGCTGAACTAGGTGGGGTGATCCCTGAAACGGTGTAGGGCTGGGGGTCCCTAGGACCGGCGCTTCACTTAACTTACCCCAGGAGGCTGGACAACCCCGACTGAAGGTACCGCCGAGTCCCTCAGAAAACGCCTCATAGTCCGGGTCGCCAGCTCCATCTTCTCGTAGTAATCACAGGGCTGGAAATGCTCCTCGCAGACCACTTTGCCTTTGAGCTTCTCCACCGGGGTGCTGGTGTCCACCCCGAGGGCGATGAGCCACAGCTTCAGCCGCTCCTCGTCCCTCAGTGGAAGGCGGTGGAACATCGTAGCCGACCACGTCTTTTGTTTATTAAAGCACGCTTTGACAAAACACTCACGGACCATGATGGAGCTGCTGCAGGCAGGCAGGCTCTTACTGAGCGGCTGATTCATACACGGGCGCTTTTCTCAGCCCTGCTGCTCAGACACTACGACATGCAGGTCAGCTGGTACCCACATTTCCCAGGAACTTTACTATCCCAGCACAGCCTACAGACTGAGCCTCGCCATGTTTGTGGGGGCGGGCACTAGTATCCATTACTGGATTGGACGATGCACCTGTCAATCATCGATGCAGCCAGCCAACACCGTCCACCCACAGATACCACAACACAGTTATAAATGGGAGAAGCGTTCAGCCGATCAGAGCATCCTCCACTAAACCCTTAAAAGAGATGGTTCTTCAAGGCTTCTTTAGTAAAGGAATGGTCCCATTTTCTATTCCATACAGAACCACTTCATGTATGGTGGTTCTTCAGACCGATGGACAATGTGTTGTATATGGTTCTATATAGCACCAAAAAGTGTTCTGCAATTACGAGATCAAACTTGAAACAACAGAATAACCATTTTTGGTGCTATATAGAATAATTTTCAAAAACGTTCTGTGTAGAACCATATACTTTTTTTTTTTTACCATGGAAATAACCATTTAGTAAATAAAATGGTTCTATATTGAACCATAAACACTCAATAGAACCCTTTGCCTGACGAAAGCTTTCTTCGGATTGAGGAATGTACTGTAGATGGTTTATAGAACCTTTATGAAAAGGGTCCTATTTTAACAAGCCTGACATTGTAACAGTAGAACCCTTTTTGGTGCTATATAGAACCACCTACATTCTCCACCAACCTGAAGAACGCTTTTATGATGCAAAGAACCCTTTAATAGTTTATACAGAGCTATATAGAAGAATTTTCTTTACTAAAGAAACCTTCAAGAACCATCATTTTTAAGTATCAGTGCCCTGATGTAATATTTATTCGGAAGCCCATCATCTACATTCACTAATAAAATGACTTTTGTACTTTATTAAGGATAATAAAGTGTATACATCAAAACACTACTCATAAATTATTTGTCCAATCCAGAAAAAAAAATCTGGGAAATATAAATTACCCTTAAGCGTCCTCCAGCCTGACATTTCTAACAAAAGGCAGACGTTTGAATCAAGTGGGTAAATTCAAACTTCTGGCTTGGAAGAACACTGAAGAACAACATGAAAAAACTGAATCATCATTTTCAATCACACATTGAATTTGCTTCTTTGCCCATATCAGCTTGTCTATAGAAATAAGCCTACATTTGTAGTTCAGTTCAAGCCTACTTATACTGTACTTATGCTGTGCCTTGTAGGTGGAGATGAATGAGCACGTCACTGCAAATCATCTCAGACAGAAACACTTTGTCCTACCTACTCGTTTAGAACGGAATCAAATCAAATAAAATTTATTTGTATAGCGCTTTTTACAACGGATGTTGTCACAAAGCAGCTTTACAGAATTTCGGAAAAGACAAAGTTTCAACAGGACTGTAAGAATGTACAGAAACCCCCCGGTGGGCAAGCCAGGGGCAATAGTGGCAAGGAAAAAGTCCCTCAGAACTGAGGAAGAAACCTTGGGAGGAACCAGGCGAACCTTGGGAGGAACCAGGCCAAGGATAATGATTCACAGCCCTTTATCAATGTCAAGACGCTAATTTTGTTTAAAGTCTGCTATCTTGCAGGACAAACAATTAAGGAAAACAATGGACGTGGGCGGTGTGAAGGTTAGTCAGAATAAAATAAAGCCTGTAGATCAGGAGTGCACAACTCTGGTCCTAGTGCCGGTGTCAAGCATAGTTTGGTAATTTACCTGCTCAAGCACATGTTATTACACTCATCTTTTAATT
This sequence comes from Pygocentrus nattereri, assembly GCF_015220715.1. Classification (NCBI taxonomy): domain Eukaryota; kingdom Metazoa; phylum Chordata; class Actinopteri; order Characiformes; family Serrasalmidae; genus Pygocentrus; species Pygocentrus nattereri. Next base: position 8,959,231 of record NC_051212.1, read on the forward strand.
GCAAGGTTTAGTGAGTGTGTTCGAGCAGGCGAACCACCAATCTGTGACAGACACCGGCCCTCCAGGACCAGAGTTGTGCACTTCCACATAGATGTTGACTTATACCAACTAACACGATACTAGGGGTACTACATGTGCATTATCACTGCAGTGTACATTGCCCTTCAGATTCCTATCACTGTCTGTCCAAATCTATTAGAAAGGCACATTTTCAGGGCTGCTAAGACAACCTAGTCTGACTAATTTAGAAGAATTTTTGATGTATTATTTTTCAAGTAGAGTAGGACCAGTTTTCATATTTTTAAATCCAGAAATAAATTGCTATCAATTTAACAAACTACGTTTTTTTGGCTGCTTCAAAACACAAAGTTCAGTCTTTAATGTAAGTCTAAAAATCACCGAAGTCTAAAAGGTACTGTGGTCTTCTATATATTACAGACTGTGCAAGCTATGATTTCTTATTTCTCAAAGCAGCACAGGTTTTCATCCAAATGAATAACATTACTATGGGAATTACAGGAATGATTTAACTAAAAATCTTAATTTGCTAATGACAAAATACTAACAGCTACCAAACTAGCATGCTTCAGTCAAAGCTGGTCTTTCAGGTGAGCACAGAGACTATGCCTGCAGTTAGTTCTGTGGTGCTCTTGATTCCTCCGAATGAGTGTGCAGTTCTGCAACTGTGAAGCCTTTCTTCAGCACTGCTTTAGTCAAGACATTCTTCAGACAAGAACTATATATAAAATCTACCAAAGCAAGGATCGCAGATGTACTCTACCAGACTCTACCTGGCTGCAGGAGAAGTCCCAAGCAGGTCAGCAATAATTCATCACTGAGATAATCAGACTGACATGTTTCGTCTTGCCCTAAATATCCATCAAAGCATCCCACTGGCAATCAAGATCAACAATGGCCTTCAAGCTCAAGGCATTGGAGGCAATGTTTCGTCTTAGGATACTTACTTTAATTACTAGCTATTAGGATAAATACATGCTCTGTTTAAAAGGTTTAACCACACGACAGAGGCTTAAAGGGAAAGTGCATTTCTCCTGTCCATGTATAAAAAAAAGTGATTCTTCCCTCTCATTTAATTATCTCTGTATCCGTTTCAATAAACTCTGAGTTATGGGCACAAGCTATAAGTTGTAGCTCCATGTTACAGAAGTCTTGGAGAAGGGATGGAAAGAAGTGACAGGAGTTGACTCAGCAGGAACGCAAGGAAACGACAGGATGCCAGCTGAGGAGCATGGTGAAGGATGCAAGCTGTGCAGAATGGTGGAGAGAGGCAAAGCTGCTGAAGATCCTGGCCAACGGCATTGTGACTTAATGTAATCTCACTTCCATCATTTTTGGCCCATGCTTGCTAGAGAAAAGCCTGATTAACAAGAATGGCAGGAGACAGAGGCGATTTGGGTAGATTGCTAGGGTTTAATCAAGTCTGCGCTGTGGGTGAAGACGGCCAAGACTGCAGGCAAGAGCAGGAAAAGCCATACTTGGAGTGGAATGCCACATCTGATAGCTGCTTGGGCACTTCAAGGCTCAGTGGCTGCAGAGTCGGCACACACAATGCAAATTCAGGGCGTTTTGAAGGCCAAAGGAGTCATAATATATTAATAACAGTAAGACTAGTAACCTACTAGAGAGATGTAGTTGATAAACTGGTAACCCAATGCATAATTTAGCTAAAGAACAGGAAACCTATTTTCTGTTATCAAAGTTTATTTAGAATTAAAAAAGCATCAAAGAAGTTTTGTGGTTTTGGCTGGACAGACAAATGCATTTGTAATCACCTAAAAATACAAAAGAAAAGCCAGATTAACTAAATTACACATGAAGTCCAATCAACTTCTTGAGATTTGGCATAGAAGATGAAATTTGAGTAATCATCTACTAAAACTGGACCCCAGTTGTACAGAATGCAAACCCTTGCCATCCACATTGTGAGCTCTGCCATTGTTGCTTTTGTGGAATATTTTTAAACAGAGTCCAAGTCCAAGAGCCAAACTTACAGGCATTGAGATGCTATGACGCACAATAAACTGAGATTGGCAAATTACATTGTGCTCAACACTTTCCATAAACAGGGTGATCTTTAAAAAAAAATTAAAAAGCATATTTACATTTGAATTATGTTTTGTCCATAGTGGTAAATGAACGTACATGTGTTAACCATAGGTTCTTATTAAAATAATGACTAATAATTATATGTACTTTGTTTTTACATAAGGTCCTTGAAGTGATTAGAGAATCATGGTATGGAAATTTATTTCCATCACAAGGAACTGTGTACAGTCAAGAGTAAAGCTTAAATAAGCCTACACAAGCATTTCTTCTTCAAATTAGGTTTGATAACAGTCTAACAGTCAGTTAGACAATACATGTACAGATTCGACAACCACCCACAGAACAAACCAGCATTTTCAGGGCTGCCACAGGTCAGGCAGCTGCTTAAGTGCTTAGAGATATCAAATGTTTTAAATATCTTTTGGGAAAATTTATTTAAACTGAAATTCCCTGAAGAATAACTAGAGAGTAAGCCACAACATTAGCTATGACTTATTAGTATATTTTACTCCATGCACTAATCACCTTTTCCAACATAAAGCATTCTTCAGATGCAAGATTTAGCCAACCTGTTGTGAGGATGTTGCTGTTTTGGATACACAGCCTGAAATTCTTCATAGATACATAACAGATACATAGATATAAATTGGAGACATCAGGGCCATTACTATGGGGCAATTACTTTTGTGTCTCCTGTGTTGTGAAATAGCCAACTGGGCAGAGGAATTTAGAATAACTGGTACCCGGAGATAATATTTTATATTTTTTTCTTTTAAACAGCTTAATCTTGCACTGCAAATATTCAAGAAACCAAACACAATAAGCACCTAATGAAATTGTTTCATAGACTTTCTTCTTTATCTTTATCAAGCATATCAAAAATTTCACCCAGCACTGTACTTCTCAGTCTGATTAATATAATTCAGTCTCTTTTTATGTGTTTGGCTGAATGATGTGCCCCTATTCACTTTAGTGTTTATGACTCCCTGGTTGTTGTTCCAGCTAAAAGGCATCATTGAATTCGCAGAGAACTTAAAGAGAACATGAACGAAACTACATCATAGCTACATATTTTACTGGTCCACTTTGTGCCTTCATCAAGGCAACCACTGTTCAAAACTATTCCCTGTGCACTGTTCTCTGGATCACATTGGCACTTTGTGTCTCTGTCTGAGACAAAACTGCATGATGATACCGCATCAGGTGGTTCTTCAGGCTGACGTTGTGATTGAAACACTCTCCACACTGCTCACACATGAAGGGCTTCTCCCCAGTGTGGAGGCGCATATGAGAGCTGAGATTACTCATTTGGTTGAAAGAACGATCGCACACCTGGCATCTGAAGGGCTTTTCTCCAGAGTGAATGAGCTTATGCCTCTTCAGCATAATGATGTCCCTGAAGCGCTTCCCACAAGTGTTACAGGCATACTTATACGGACCTCTATGGAGCTTCAGGTGGCTGTTGCGTTTGTGAATGTTGTCGAACCTCTCTGGACAGTCTGGACAGCTGTATGGCTGTTTTTCCTTCGGATGGGTCTGCTCATGCTCCAGCTTTGATGGCCTGTTCGTGAAGAGCTTCAAACAGTATTTGCACGGGTGGTCGGCGTCCTTATGAAGTCTACTGCAGTGTCCCTTCAGGCCAACCTCGGTAAGGAATCTTTTCCCACACTCTGGACAGACGATAGGTTTGGTCTTGTGTTCACACACATGATCTTTACAACCGCTGGATTTGGGCTCTGCTAAAATAAGTTTGCCGCATTCCTGGCAGAGCTTACGGAAGGGCTTGGCTCCATGTTCCTTTTCAGCATGTTTCTGAAAGCTGGGAAAGTCATCAAAGTGAACAAGTAGTTTTTCAAAACTATGGGTCTCGACGTTGTCATCAGCGCCGCACTGGGCACAGGCGAACACTTTTTTGTGGCGATGGAGGGAACAAGAGAGCGTAGCGTCAGTCCTGCAGACTGTGCACCACATCACAACCTTACCTTGACCATCCTCTATTAAACTGCCATCTTCACCCACAGATACATCAGAGTCTGAAGCTACTTCATCTAAATGTGGTTCCCACTCATCCGAACTGTCCTGCTTCTTAGACTTCCTCTTTCCTTTTTCCTCCACTTCTTCCAGCTCACTTGTTTCCTCCTCAGTACTTGAAGAATAAGATTCATCATTCTGCTCACAGTCCTGTTCAGCACCCTCATCATCGGATGACGCAATCTGAACCTCAACCTGCAGGACATAGATGGCACCTTCATCTCACTCCTCATGATGAATTGACCAACAGAATTGCAGAAAACAAAGTGCTACATAAAAATGCATTAAAGATAAAACATTTTTTCTTCTCTGTTTAAGTTTCCATTCTAGAGTTTTTTTTTAAACTACAGTAGTAATTTGCTCTCCTTGTAGTTTTTAATGTTACTTCTGGTCCACTGAAGATGCCACTCTTACAAAGAAATATCTGCACATATGTTATTTTACTGGACAAATGAGTTTATAAATACATACCTCGTTCGCCTCCCTGTCCCCAAGTTCTGCTGTGCGTCCTACCTTTGGGGATGATGCTACATCATCATCCTCATGCTCTTTCTGAAGGACCTCTCCTTGTTCTGTGTGTTCTTCATGGATGGCCTCCTCAGGGTGTTTGTGCTGTGTATTTATGGCCTCCACAGGTTCGTCAGCAGGAGTGGGGTGACTCGTCCACTGTCTGTGAAAGCCACAGCTCTGGCAGTCCTGGGTAATTGAAAACTGCCTCTCATTGCCCTCAATGGTAATGCAGCTCTCGATCTGACAGAGCGAGCAGTACTGGAAGAGCTCCAGCAAGCGCTGTGTGCTCACAAGCACCTCACTGCCCCTGAAAATAAGGAGAAGTAAACATACTTTTGTTCATTTGCGTATTTCAAATGACTTAATATGTATGACAAAAATGTTTCAGATCAAACTAAACAAAAAAAAAAAAACCCTGCAAAATGCATGACTTACTTAAAAATGTCCCTTGATACGTCTGAAGGCTCTTGACTGCTGGGGAATAAAATGTAACTTCATCTAATTATAATGTTGTAGACTGTAACTGCGCTATCATGCAACACAGTGAGCCACCAACACAGTGTCAGCAGCATCCTCAGCTGTTACTGTAATTCACAGTAATCTAAAGCACATATATATAGCTGGGAAGATGAGGGAAAAAACAATTCAGGACAAAATTAGCATCAAATATTGACATATTAATTATTTAAACCCATTTTTTTTACAGTTCAACATTCAAAATATTTAGTCTGCTTTTCATGTGTGCCAGGAGGGGTAAACAAAGCCTAGCAACAACGTGTAAATATTTGTCTATAATACAACAACAAAAAAATATTACAGATATCATTTTATTGGTGTGACAACTAGTGCTCCAGTGTTTTACTCATGACATGGCTCAAGTAAAACCAGGGCTGGAGTTTCAGATAATGGATCAGAGAACAGGAAGCGTATTTATACAAATCAGAGGGGAAAAGGGGGGAGAAAAAACAAACAAAAAAAAGCCAATATTTATTATTAATAAAGCGCCAAATGGTCCCAGCTCTATGTATGTATACCCCATCCATGCTCCGCCGTCTCAACTGTTCTGACCAAACAAAATGATCGCAGTGCTCGATGTTTCAGGCAAAGTTTAACAAGCTGTTCTGAAGAAGTATACTAAGCCTAAAAAACTTCCATTAGTACATTCCATTAGCCTGTCTGGATCTGGCAAGACACTGACAACCAAATTTATTTACCTTTACCCCATGATTTCTCTTCCACCTCGGAACATGTTGAGAGTGGAGTAGGTGTATTTTCTTTTTCGGAAAACACCTTTAAAATCAAGAATTATATTAGGTATTGCACACTGTTTTAAAAATAAATAAAATGTGCAGTGGCCATTGGTCTTGGCATTTCTCATCTCCAATTCAGTTTAAATAAATCTCAGGAGAAGACAAACTTCATTTGTGAAATAATCTGTGTCTAACAACTGGACATCTATGATTACATTTCCTCAGCTACCCCTAAAATCTATCATCAAAATATCAACCACCTTCTGTCGTTTTACTTCACTCCTCGTTCGCCGACCCAAGACGGTGCAAGATGATGCTGATGTTGAATGCTGTTGATCGGCACGTGGGAATTTATGATCAGGTTGGGGCACTCTAAAGGCTGGACCTGGCTCATCTTTTGGGCTACAGTCCTGGACCTGTGAGGATAAAAGTAAGACATAATGTCAGAGGCCCTGGATAGTTACACATACATCACATTTTCTCAGACACACTCACACCCAGGGGTAATTTAACATGTCCAATTGGCCTGACTGCATGTCTTTTGACTGTGGGAGGAAACTCACGCAGACACGGGCAGAACATGCAAACTCCACACAGAGAGGAACCTGGTCACCCGGCCGGGGAATTTAACCCAGGCCCTCCTCGCTGGGAGGCAACAGCGCTACTCACCACGCCACTGTGCTGCCCCTAATGATGGTTTCCCACCTTTTAAGATCAAATAATAATGAGGAACAATTTACTTGAACCCAGCTACATAACCATGCCATGAACATGTTATGGGAGTTTTCATATGCCATCAAGAGTTGTCATGAGAAACTTTTACGGTGATAGAACAGTCCCATCTTACCATTATCAGTAAGTGCCATAAGAGATGCTATAATGTTTGATGTCATGACAGCTCATGTCATATGATCATTTTTCCTAAGTGCACTTATGCACTCATCAAACCTGTTATAACAATTACCAGTCATGGTAACATAACCCTGTTATATTACTGGACATAATCGGTCATACAACCTCCATCATGACATATTTAGTATATTTAATATGTAGAAGAGTTCACGTAAACTTTACTGAATGAAGTTAACTCTTTGCCACGGCCTCAATTACAGAGAGGTGATCTGGAAAAGTTTTACTAAGGCAATGCTATTTAGTCTCCATCAAGGCAGAACCTAAGGTACTTGAAAAAAAGATCTGAAGGGCCCCAACCTGAATCCTTACAGGTGAAACACTGAAATTACTCATGTTATTAATACTTTTTATTAAATGACATTAATAACATTGTTATTTTGTTATTGCTGGGATATCACAGTCATATTGAAATTCAAACCAAACTCATGGCTTCTGTGAAATGCAACACATCTGTGAACTCACAATGTAAATGTAATAATTAAAGTAACTTAATTTTTTGTTTGACTAACTTGTTAAAATTAATAATACGATTCTAGCAACTTAGTGACCGAAAGAACGAGATCGTGGATACAAGCGGCCAAAATGAGCTTTCTCCACAGGGTCGCCGGGTTCTCCCTTAGAGATAGGGTGAGAAGCTCGGCGATTCGGGAGAGGCTCGGGATAGAGCCGCTGCTCCTCCACGTTGAGAGAAGCCAGTTGAGGTGGTTCGGGTATCTGGTAAGCATGGCCTCTGGACGCCTCCCTAGGGAGGTGGTCCAGACATGTCTGACAGGGAAGAGAACCCAGGGAAGGCCCAGGACACGTTGGAGGGATTATATCTCTCGACTGTCTTGGGAACACCTTGGCATCCCTCCGGAAGAGCTGGAGGAGGTGGCGGAGGAGAGGGAGGCCTGGGCCTCTTTGCTTAGGCTGCTGCCTCCCACGACTCGGATAAGCGGTGGAGGATGGATGGAGTCTAGTAACTTACTATTTCTTCTGTAATCTGTAATCGACATCTTTTACAATGATTTGGCTGTTTCAGGCAACCTAGCCTCATTTGATCACCTCATATTACTGATCTCATCATCATCTTCACTTTCAGACACTACTCCTCTACTTTACTAACCCTGATCAAGGATGTGTTTCGGGGCGTCCTGGGTTGCCTGTCATTTTACTGCTCATACTGCTCATCTTTTCAGCCTCTGACAGCACAGATGCATAATGTTGGTAGGACTATAGGAACATATTGGCATTATGTGGGTAATACAAACATGCATGGAGGTTGCAAACAAGTTAAATGATTCATTTTGCATTTACATATTCCTTTCTAACTTTGAAATGCGTCAGCCTGGCCCACAACATAACAGGAGGGTTAAATAAAATGAACTCATTTAAATGTACAGTGCACATTTGGCGTCTGACGTTTGCTTCTTTAGCACTGGATCCATGAGGCTAATGCAGCCAACAAGTAATAAAAGCTCACTCAGCAATGAGCACTCAGCAGACTGCAGACCTAAATCATCACACACTCGTCTCAAACCACTTTTAGCTGATAAATGATCTCTATTAGACTTGCTAATGTGGTTTCTGACACTGTATGACACACTGTTGTCAATACAAATGGACACAAGGCATGTGGCACAGCTCAAAGGTGCAGTGGTTGAATGACTTGTTTCCAGCACACAGCTGCATAACTCCCTGGCTCACTATTGTACTTACCCCTGCCTCACTGGTCTGAGGAGGTAGCGTCAAACTCCACGGAAAAACCGAAGGCACGGCTGAAGCGTTGAGCGAGTTATTCAGGGATCTTTCTCTGTAATCCTCCGGTAAGAAGTGGTCGCTGCACACCCGCAGGTTCTTCACACTGTCTCTGTTTATGTTCTCCGAGGCCAGTCGGTGCTTTATGACTGAGAGCCACAGCCTGCAGATGTCCAGGTCTTTGGGGAACCTGTGGAAGCGCTTGGTGGTGCGCTTGGCTTTGCTCGGGCACCTCAGCACGCAGCACTGATTGACCATCTTCAGAGGATTGAGGAGGTCGCTGAGCACTTTCTGATGACCTGACACAAACCGTTCAGCTAATTCGGCTGCAGTTTGGTTTACAATGCTGGCTCAGTTCCCACCTGCGACTTCTGCTTCTTCTCTTTCTGACGTTTGCACACAAGCTAAAAGTGCATTACTGCCACCTAATGAGCGAGCCGGTGGACTGAAGATGTTCAGTGGTCTAATTTTTTAAGAGTGATCATAACACCATAATTTGTATGCAATATATATTGTAGCGTCGGCCCAAAGGGGGACGGTGCTACTTCCCATGAGCCCCTGCGGCTCCGGTATTGGTTCCTGTTATGTGTAATGTTGGCGCATGTATTTATTAGTTATGTGTGTTATGTAGCTTGAGTCCTCCCTTATCGGTTTATGTAGTTGTACTGTATAAGTTGTCACCTGCCGTGTGTGTGTGTTGTATTGTTGTTGATGCCATTCCCTCGTGTGCTGTGTGGGGGAGAGGTCCACGTTGCTAAGGCATCGAATTAAAAGAGCCTTTTTTCTGTCAAAATGGATCGGTTCACTGTCTCTCCCTCCTCCACCACGCCACAATATATAGGGGTATGTTTACCACTGTGTTTCATCACCTCTTCTTTTAACAAAACTCTGTAAGTGTTTGGGAACTGAGGAGACCAAGTTTTAAGTTTTTAAAGTATAATGTTTTCCCATTCTTGAATTTCAGCTTCTCAACAGTTCTGGATCTCTTTTGTTGTATTTTTCATTGGGTCCATCACTTTTAGTGTCCTCCGGAAACACTTCCATTGTATTATGGCTCATTTCCATTGTGTTGTTATCAGATTCGTTTCTAAGGTTGCATTTGTTTTCTGTGTTTGCTTCACGTCCCTGAATTTGCAGTGTATTTGTTGAATGTAGTGCTTGTTGTCATTTTGATTAAAGTGTGTTCTGAATTTGTACAGCATGTTTGAATTTGCAGTGTGTTTGTAAAATGTAGTGCATGGATATGTTTTCCGACTTTGCAGCCCCTTTTTAATTTGCTGCACGTTGGGTTTTCTCGGCCACCATATTACTGAGCAGTCCCTTCTAAACCCGGATAGTCCCATCTGACTAGGAAGGGGAGTTGGAGGTCATGGACAAACCCAGTTGATAGAGGCCACTGTTTTATTCCATTTCCTACCCAGGGGGACCGTGGGACCCTGTCTCATGTCTCCCTGCACACAGGAAACTAGAATCTTATTGGAATCTTGTGGCCGTTGAGTAACAATTCACATGTCTGGATATTTGGAGAGGGGGGCCGATATAAGTGACATCCAGCCAGCCAAGTATTGGCCTTTGTGGCGTGGAGGGCTTGGGTTATGTGGGCATGGACTCATCTCGTGATGTGCCTACCCCTGCATAGTCTCATGGGGGCGGGGGCGGGAACTCCAACTGGGACTACTCTCAATCCATGTGGAGTTGATTGCTCAGATGATAGAACTGTCTCTTTTTGATTTAGTTGAGGTTCCTAAAATACAACTTTACTCAATATTTTGGTTCAACTATATAAACAGGAAAACGCAGGTGTTTAAACTACTAACAAAAGTTTTTTTGGTTGTTCCTCTGCATTTTGGGAGTAATGATTTATGTGTTACAAATTCCATTAGACTTAGCCTGTGCTAAAACTGCTAAAGAGCAATGAAATTTAAAATGCCCAAAATTCTAGTCAGAATCAAGTTGCAGTTTGCTGTGGTTCCCAGTACTAAAGAATCAGCTTATACAGATGTTTAGAACCTGTGTAGAACCTTCAAATCTAGTTACTTCAGTAAATTCTCAAATGCCTACTTTTACAATTCTTTTTGTAAGTTTTTAGATGTTGAGCACCTCATAGAACTACCTAAATCCTCCACAAGGGGATGCCATGAGCATTCAGATAACGTGTGATGTTTCATAAGAGCAGTGCTTTGCCTCAGTGGCACTGGGTGCACTTCTTTAAAGCTTCATCAATCCTAAGACTGGACGCTTTAAAAATAAGTAATATTTTGTTATATAACATGTTCACTGCTGCATACTTAATACTATAATATGTGTTCCAGTGTTCCTTGTTTGTCACCTCCTCTCACTCCTAGTTTCCATACTATGTATGTTATGTTGCCTAGTTGTGTTCCCAGTTTGTTTTATTCCTACAATTGGCATTTGTGTTTTTTCCTTCAATTTCAGAATCAGAATCAGATGTACTGTCCAAGTATGTTGACAAAGCATATATAATGATTTATGTAGCCATATCTAAAATGAACAAATAGTGGAACTAATTAAATTTCATTAGTTATATTACGTATTAAATAGATTCATGTGTAATTTTACACATTATATACATTTTATACACTAGCTTAGTGCTGTAGATAGAAATAACCTGTCTACCCTTCTGAAATACAAAAGTTACATTTATGGCATTTGCTCTTATCCAGAGCAACTTACAATTTGATCATTTTACATAGGTAGGCCAAGGCAGCGTTGGGAGTTTTGCCCAAGGACTCTTATTGATATAGTGTATGCCCAGGTGAGGATTGAACCCCAGTCTACAGTGTAGAAGGCAGAGGTATTAACCACTACACTATCCCGACCACTATCCCAAAATGTTTTGTTTCTTCTCATGATCTGTGATGATGTTGATGATGATAAATATGTTGCAGTAAACCCAGAGAATTATTTAAAACCATCAATTCTGCTATCAATCCACCAATTTTTACCCTGGTGAGTCCTCTAGAATTTGTGTGGATTTTCAGCACTTTCTACCACCAATGACACCCCTCTAAATTTGGGGTGCGCCAACAGTTTTAGTCTCTTTGAGCCCATCTCCTTTTCATTTTTTGAGATTTTTCACTAGGAGTCTACATCCTCTCCCGGTGACATCATCCCAACTCCACTTTTGAAAGAAATGTTTGACATAGTAGGCCCCTGTCTATTACTCATAATGAATACCTCCCCATCGTCTCTTCCTGGCACTGTTCCTGCTTGTTGTAAGCATGCTGCTGTCCAGCCTCAAAGCACAACCTTAACTCTACTATACTTTTGTTCTAAATTTTGACCACTTTCAAAACTACCGTTTCTCTCTAAGGTACTGGAGAAAATTGTGCTTTCACAACTGCAGGATCATTTCACTAAAAATGAAGAGCTTTGTTTTTGAACATTTTCATTCTGGTTCTAAACCCTACTACTGTCTGCCCTCTTAAAGGTGACTAATGACCTGCTGTTTGGTGTTGACACAAGAGAGTGTGCTATTCTGGTTTTGCTGGACCTTACATTTACATTTTACATTGACCTTTACAGCATTTAGCAGATACTCTTATCCAGAGCAACTTACAAAATGTGCTTTGTTGTCAATGTCAAGAAAGTATTTTTGCTAGAAACACATAGGTAAGACAGAAAGTGAATCCTGAGCTCAGACACTGGCAGAATTACAAAAGCCTGTGTTGATACCTAGAGAAAAGAGTTAAACACGGCACAGTGCAATACCTTTCATTAAGTGCAGTACAATACATTACAATGAATACTTACTGAGTGCTCATTTAAGTGCTGTAAAAAGAAATGTGTCTTCAGTCTGCGTTTGAAGACCACAAGAGACTCTGCTGTTCGGACAGCCAGTGGGAGTTCGTTCCACCACCTGGGTGCCAGAATAGAGAAAAGGCTTGATGATTGTCTTCCACACATTTTGAAAGATGTCTGGTTAAGTTAAGCTTTTCTTGAAGTTCGAAGTACTCGAGGTACAGTTCTGATTTTGTCCAGTGCCATCAGGTAGGGAGGGACTGGTCCATTCTTGGCTTTGTAGGCCTCAGGGTTTTAAATCTGATGCGGGCAGCTAGAGGAAGCCAATGAAGGGAATGCAGCAGTGGAGTCACACAAGTTAACTATGGAAGAATGAAGATGAGCTGTGCTGTTGCATTGTGGATGAGTTGCAGGGGATTGAATACCTCGATAGGAAGACCAACAAAGAGTGAGTTGCATTAGTCAAGACTTGAGATTACAAGAGAACGAACAAGCTCCTGGGTGGCCTCTTGAGTGAGAAAGGGTTGAATCCTTGTAAAGGAGTAACTTGCATGACCAAGTCAGGTTCGCTGTACAAGCTGAGGACGATAACTGGCCATCTAGAATCACACCAAGACTTCTTGCCTCTTCAAATGGAACAATCAGAGAGTTCTTGAATGAGATGGTAAGATCAAGATGAGGACCTGTAGTTGCAGGGATGAATAGCAGCTCAGTCTTGCTAGGTTTGAGCTTCATCCATGAAGAGACATCAGTCAGACATGCCAAGATGCGACTGGAAACCTGCATGTCATCTTGGCATCCCTACATTAGTTCTTTGTATAGTACAGGATTCTATTCAAAGTTATTTTATTTGTGATTAAGTCACTAAATAGATTTGCACAGTCTTGTATAGGAGATTTCCCCAAACCCTATCCTTTCTTCAGGTCCCTGATGTCATCAGATCAGTTTCCACTGGCTGTGCGACAGTCTTGACTGAAACTCAAAGCTGACTGGGCCTTTGCTGTTTCGGAGCCTAGAATGTGGAACAGTCTACCTCTGGACATTAGGTCTGCACCCTGTACTGATGCTTTTTAGTCTACATTAAAAACTTTTTTTAACGATTAGCCTTTGATTCAGTGAAGTGATTGTAATGGATCTTGTTTTGTTATATATATTTAGGTTCTTTTAATCGTATCCATTTGTACAGCACATTGGGATAAGTGTGCTTTACCAGTGAATACTTACTTACTTACTAAGTTATGTACTAGAAAGATATCCTTTGTCTGAATCTTTTCCTGGTTTTCTTTGAGAACTACCTGAATCTGAGTCAGTTCTTTATATGTGAGCTTCTTGAACTCAGTGAGTTCTTGCAGATTAGAAAAGCAGGCTTTTTTGATTGTTCTTGGTCAGATCTCTTTCAGTCTTCTCTAAGCTTTTGATCTGGCCTTTCAAAGATGAGAAGAAGTCCTTTAAAATTTCCTTTGTGAGCTGCCAAGCATACTCATACACTCTAATATGTTGTGATTCGTTTTTCAGCTTGGCAGAGCTCAAATAAGAAATAAACAGGATCAGTTCTATTTTCTTTCCTGCTAAGGATACTTGCTTTCTTGATGGCATTAAAAACATTTGTTGGGGTTCCTCCACCTGAGTTTGTGGTAAAAATCACAACATTATCCTTTATGTCTTTAGCAATAGGGGCAGAACTGCACCAAAAATGTAATGCTGTCTGTACCAGAAACAACAATTTCTTACACTCCACTGTCGTCTTTAAGCAGTTTCCACAAATGTTTAGCCATCCGTATGTCATATTCTGCTCCAATGGTGTCTCCATAACCTGGAGTATCAATGATGGTAACAGAGACTGGGTTCTCCTGGTGAAAAACCTTTAAACTGTGATTTCAGATGTTTGAGTTTTTGCCCGATCTGCTGTTTGAAGTTCAGGTTGATTAAATTCTTTTAGAAGATTAAAGTCTTCTGTGATCTCAAACCACAGATCATCATCAATCTTCACGCCTCGTATGTAATTTATTATGCTGTTGATAAAAGTGGTTTTGCTTGCTCCAGTTTCTCCCACCAACAGTATGAATGCTTTTTGCATTAAGTGATACTTTATTAATCCCACAAACAGGGATACTGCCCCAGTATATATAATATACTAATAATAGTGGGCATCTGTAGGCTGGAGGTTAGGGAACTAGCCCTGTGGCTGGAAGGTTGCTGGTTCAAACCTCAGTGCTGACAGTCCATGACTGAGGTGTCCTTGAGCAACACACCTAACCCCCAATTGCTCCACGGGCGCCGTGGATAGGGCTGCCCACTGCTCCGGGCAAGTGCGCTCACTACCCCCTAGTGTGTGTGCATGTGGCGTTCCCCTTCACGGATGGATTAAATGTGGCGGTGGAATTTCCCCGTTTGTGGGATAAAAAAAAAAGTAGCTCAAAACACAAATTGTCGATAACGTTTTGCACAAGCCGACAATTGATCATATAGTTTCAAAGTAAGGAAATTTAATGGCAATTTAAGAACAAATCATCTGAAAGTTCAATTTACCTTCCAGTTTGCAGCCCTGGACCAGTCTACTTTAGGGACCTTATAAAAGCTGATTATTCTTCCCTCCTGGTCTTCTGTGTCCTCTCTTATGTCCATTCTAAACTTCAGTGGTGGTTCAGTTTCTTTTTCATGTATTAATCCCATTCTGTACAGCACTACTGCTCTTTGTGAAACTTTGGCCCTCTTCCATGCTGGGGAAAAAAGTTAGACACATTTCTACCAAAAAATGAACAAATAAATTTACCAACAGCAACTTTCAGGCATTGCAGCTCTGCTGGCTGACGTTCTGCTGTGCCAGAAGTGGATAGGCCAACAGCACTGCTTTCAGTTGCAGTGCTTTCAAAACCACTGGTAGTGATGTACCTTCTTCAGTGACATTCCTGCTCATCATTGTGGAAATCATTTGAGGAAAACTACAAAGAAAACAATTTTGAAAGTAACATCTTTTATGAATACTGGACACACACACACACACACACACACAGATTTTTATATTAAAAATCTATGCACGTTCTTATGACTTGTTTATGAGCCCAGGCTTTAGACTAGTACTTTGCAAGTATTGCTTCTCCCAGTAGAGCTACTGAGTGTTTCCATTTTTGTCCTTTTTTGTATTTTGCCCTGTTACGAACCCCAGGTGTAATCACACTACTTTTTATCTGTTGTATCCATTTCGTGTGTTTTTCCATCAGTGTCTTATGTGCAGGTACATGATTGGCCATCGGGAGACGTTCACAGCTCTTTCCCCTTTGACACAACCTGGAAGGACACCTGTTCATCAACCCATCACTTTTCAAACACTCTTAGCTTCACTATGTGTGTAAAGTCTGAAAGTTTGTAAAAGCTTTGTCATATTTTGTGAAACTCTTGTGAACATTGGAAAAATAGGGGATGGGTGCCACTTTGTTTTGGGTACCCTTTTTTTTCTCCTGTGTAAGGTAGAGAGTTTGTCTTTTTGTTTCTTTCATTTTTAGGTTTAATTCGTTTTTGTCATCATTAGCAGTCTGTTGTTTCGGCAAATGCTTGTCACCTTGACTTGTTTGGGGTTTTGAAGAAAATAAGTCTGTCGTTTTCTGGTTTAAATGGTGTCTGGTCTGGTTCTCACTTTCTTTTTCACCTTCTCCACTGGGGACCTTTGAATGGTGAAAAGCTTTTAAATGAGGCCTTTGCTTGGGTGAGTTGCAGCAGAAAGCCTGCAACCTAGCAGTTGTGCAGTCGCGCACTGGAATTCCTCTCAGCTTAAAGATTTGAGTGTGCCATGCTACTATGCTGGCTTTGTTATTGAGCAAATCTACTACTGTTACTGACCCATCTACCAGCCAAGGTACCCTTCCTGAGTTGTGTGCACCTCAGCAGTCATTCACGGCTTCTGATTTTTGTGTGTGGTGGTGTTCTTGGATGCAGTAGCATCAATGCACTTGCTGATATAGCCAGTCACTGATGCTGTATATTCTTCCAAGTTAACAGAGTCCCTGTCAGTGACAGCCTCCCTAAACATGCCCCGTGCAGTTTGCTCAAAACGGTCTTGAAGAGCAGAGATGGCTCCCGCTGGCCAGGTTTTTGCCCGCTTCAGAATTGGTTTAAAGCAACTGATAAGCAGCCCGTATGCAGGCATTTGCATTACAAAACCATTGTCTGAGTAGCCGAGATGGAGGTGGGGCTTGTGCAGCTCTTGGCTAGAACTTCTGTTTTTATATCCATAGCAAGTTGTTCAGCAGGAGTAGGTTTCCTCTCACTTTGCACAGCAATATAAATGGATTGGATTGCATGATCACATCTTTGCTGATCCTCAATCTCACTCCAATTATATCTGCAGACTCCCTTCCGTAATCTTGTCTGCATCACTCATCTCAGGCTCTTCTGGGGAAGGAATTCTTAACAAGGCATCAGTGTTGATGTTTTGCCTCCATGGCTTGTAACGAACATCAAAATTGTCCTCTGCCAATTGGGTCATCTACCTTTATTCAGCTGCTCCTAGGTTAGCCGTCCCCAAATGCAGATGGAATAAAACATTTGATTAAGAGGCTGGCGAATAGGAAGGAAACTTCAGCTCCGTTTAAAGATGAACATCAGCCATGTCCACTGTCAGTTCGATTGTGAAGGGAATGAAAAATGCCGACTTCCCTTTCACAGTCTGGAATGGTACAAGTTCTGCATGTCTCCCATTTCCATTGCTGTTGCTCTATTGTTGTTTTACTGAGCTGAAATGTGGACAGCTGTATGAGTCAAGACTGTTATTTTTAGGATTTTGGAATTGGTCTGTTTTTCCGTCTACATTTGCTAATGTAGGATTTGCATTTGAAGGAGAAGACAACACTATTTGAGGTTCACAGTATTTCACTTCCACCTACCAAAGTCTCCTTATTCAACTATACCAGTATAAAAACAAGTTTCCATTCAATGTCACTTCAACAAAATGATTCGTACAATGGACACTATGTTTACCATTAAGTCAAAAATTAAATGAAACTTTTGCGCCCCTGGTTTGCAGCATTCAAGTTCTGGCCCATGTACCCAAACTCATCAGGTGACAAGGACGAGTTTCGATCAACCCATCTTAGAAAATATCAGAGAGGTTTTAATGATAAATTTATGAAATACATAACTGTTTAGTGGACAAATGATTTTGATTATACTGCCCTATTAAGTCTTCCGTCATTCAAGAGATTTTGGCTACAAGTATTTAGTTTAACCTGTGTTACAAGTCAGGTCCCTGAGATACATCTAAAAATTACTTCTTCTATCTGGATTTTTTTTTTTGGGAGGCCTGTTCACATCATGATTGTCCTTGACCCCCCTAGACCCACTCAAGCTTGTACTCAGATGACACATGCCTTTTTTTTGTTCATTGTGAAATCTGTTATTTTGTCTTCCTTTGGCTTTCATGTTGCTCTATTGATTGATGTGAGATGCTTGTGAAATTAATGCTTTTGTATTTAAAGCTTACCGGATCACAAAGTGTAATTATAGTGTAAGGGTCAATTTCCCAGACCCACATTAAGCATATCTCTAGACTAAAAACAGAGATTCACCATTGGCAATGCAGTTAGTCAGTGATTGGGCTCAATCCATGTCTAGGAATCCAACCTCATAAGTCCTGCTTGTTGTGTAGTGGTGCAAGACCATTTCAGTTTAGATTAAACCTAGAAAAACAAATCCCTGGTTACCTTTTCATTCTGCTTTATTTAATCCTTATTAGTGCGGGTCCAGGTGTAGTCAAATTATAGCTATATTACTTGTTTACCCTACTGTCTATTTTTGTTCACAAAAAGACTAGTGATGCATTCATACAGACTTGTGTGGGTATCCATGGTAGTTTATAAAGCATCCAGACTCCAGTTATTCTCAGCTTTTCACACCCTCATTGTTCTGTTTCTCTCTCTCTCTCTCTCTCTCTCTCTCTCTCTCTCTCACATAAACCATTTGATATACTGCCCCACTCGCACATGAAAGCAGATATTACAACATTTAGTTCAGGCCACCCAAGCTGATTGGTTGAGGAGCGTTCTGTGCTGTTACTTCACCATAACATCAGTTTTTTCACATTCACTATATCACTCTGGTGAGACGACTGATTGGTTTAGTGACAACAACTTGCTGTGTCATGGGGCGACAGTATATTACTGCCTGCAACGTTGTTTTGTCCAATTCACACACCTTTCTAATTTTAGTGATTTCATACTTATTACCATATGCAAATTGGCAGGAATTTTTTACAGACCATTTGAAAATGCTTCTATCCGGAGCACATCAAACGCTCTTAAAGAAACACCTACGTTCATTTTTATTTAGGAAGTCCGGAAAAAGAACTGACTCGCCAAATAAAGCAGACAAAATGTGGAAGAACATTCTGGAACATTCTTGTCTCAGTAAAAGTTTTGGCTCTGCAACCAAATGTTTGCATTTATTTCAATCTTTGGTCAGTGCTTTGTTCTAGAAAGAAACATGGTGTTCTCGAGCATTTGATTTAAAAATATTCCACACGATTACGGTTATGACATTTTCTTTAATTATACAGGATTGCCAGAGTTGACCAGGCCAAATCAGAACGGCTAGGCTGTGACTGGACAATCAGCATTTAAGGGAGGCATTTAGTAAAAGGTCTGTTATGACTGGTTTGATTTATTTGTGAAAATGAATCATGTTCGTTTGGATATTAAGTGAAATCTAGTTTAATACGTCTTAATATTTTGCAGAAAGTACTGGAGTAAAAAGTTGGGTGTTCTATTGTAAGACGCAGTAGACAAAGTAAATGTCTCAAAAATGGAAACACTTTATAAAACTAGATACTTGACAAAGAACGTAAGTACAGTAAAGAAGTATACAGTGCCATCAAGAAAACAGACATGCCTTGCAGGAAAGACGGTAAGAACCTTGTTCATGTTAACAAGCGCTTGCTGTATGGAAACTTTACCTGAGACTTTAGATACACTAGCATTTTGGAAAAGCCGAAAGCTTAGTACATCCGATGTGTTGTTTATATTATATGTGTGTGCCGTCGTTGAGATTTTGAGTACTACCTTTGAGAAAGTGGTACTGGTATGCTTTGATAGTCTAAAAGGATTTGAGAACCACAGCTTTAGCTTTTGTGCCCTGGTACACAAGAACTCTTTCACAGGGTTTCTAGCCATAATTCTCGTCCTGGAGGGCCAGTGTCCAGCACATTTTAGTGACTTTTTTTTCCCCTTTAGGTTTATTACCAGGTCTAGACCAGGTAATAAACAGAGGAGTTGAGCCAGGTAAGCTTGAGCAGGGAAATCACCAAACTGTGCTGGACTAAGGGCCTCCAAGACCAGAACCCTGCATTATAACCAAGTGGCTCTGTGTTTTAGAACTTTTCAAGACATTTAAGAAAACTCTGAAGACCATTTCGTAAATTTATGACACACAAAAAAGAGACAACCACTCAGAGTGAAAGCGAGTTTTTCCCATTCATTTTATCAAAAAATAATCTGCAATCCATTAACAACCTGCTGTTGTTTCTGACTTCAAAAGCTCATTCATTGACATTCAAAAACAAAAGCCTAGAAATCACTGAGTGAAGCTGAACTGTTACTCGGGTCGTAACCAGATTATGAAGTGTGCAAATTATTCCTCTCCATGTAGCAGTGTAGCGGCATGTTTGATCATGTGTGTGTCATGTTTTCAGCTTTGACTGATCCCTCCGTGCTTAGCACAAGAGTGGATGATTGTCTCAGAGTCCACAACCCTGTTCTGGGTTCCCGCAATCGCGGGCAGTTTTCATTCATCCACAGGATTAATATGGTATTATAACGGGAGTTAGAGTAATAAGCTGAACAGACTCCTAACACTGCTAATGAGAGAAAGCTAGTAGCCACCATTCAGCCGTACCTACAGATATCAGCAGCGTTAGTGTTTCAGTCAAGTGAGTCCAGAGATGGTGGTGACTTCAACCCTGCCAGCACTGAGTTCTGTGGTGGTCTTAATGAAACCCTGTACGGTGGGCCCAGGCCGCACCAGTGGGCCACTGCTCTGCGCAGGCTGGAGGAGTTGCTGGACCACAGTGCAGGAAGGCTTGGAGTGCCGCCGCTTGAGGGCTCTCTTCTCCGAGCGGCTCTTTGGAGGAGGGAGACCCTCGCAGAGGCGGCCGCAGGTGGAGATGCCGCAGAACGACGGATCGTCTGATTGGGAAGAGGCCTCAGAGCTGCCCTCAGATGGAGGGTCTCTGAAGGTGAAGGGCGAGGGGTCAGGGCCACAGGATGACAGTTTTAAGTCCAAGCCCTGAGGAGGGAGGCTGTTACTCTGCAGTCTCCCATTAGGGATTGAGGAGAGTACAGCTGGAGTTATTGTCTCTGGTTTTATGGTGGATTTAATTTTACATCGCTTTTTCTGTGATGGAAAAGAGAGAAAGAGAAAAGTTCATATTTGAAATGGTTTCATCAACCTACAAAACAGCCACAAAGTTCTTGTGGGACTTTAAAAGCAGCTGCAGGGGCTAAAAAGGACTTCAACAAAGAGCAGGGCAAAAATATGTAAGTATAATTGATGGATTCTGACTTGCGCTTTAGCATTTTGTAGCAATCCACCAGGAAAAGAAATGACCATCATACCTTTTTATTCCCTGTTGTATTCCTGTGAGTTTCTACATTATATGCTTCATTTGGACCTACAAAAGCACCATATAAAATGTTAAAACTAATTAAATAAATGGATGATGTAATATAAACACTGGCAAGCAAACATGTGACCGATGGTTTAAGATGAATAAACTTCATTTGTTTACTTTCTTCTATATTTAATGTAATTGGAGAAAATGGATAAATTGGTTGTAGACAGGGCTGAACAAAGTACAACACTCCTGTACTTGAGTAAAAGTAGACATACTCTTGGTAAACTATTACTTAAATAAAAGTACAAGTATTCTTGAGTATGTACTAGAGTGCCTAGAGTAGAAAAAGTAAATGTACTTGAATATCAAAAGTACTTTCACTTCACTGTGTAATACTCCGGTTAGCACAGATTGTCTTAAAGGGGAATTCTATTGATTTTTCACAATCTCTGCAGAATTTAATGGTTAAGAAGTAAACAAACTCATTCAGAGCACTCTGAAAATTCACTGTATAAAAATGTATTGTCTCTGATTTCATGTAATGTTCATAATGGAAAAACAGTGCTAAGTCTGAAGAAGGAATTTTTTCCTTCTTTACGTATTTCTCTGCCATTGATATATTTTAAAAACATGTTTTAGTCCAAAATCTTATTTCAAAATGATCATAAAACATCATCTCAGACATCAGGCAGTGTATTCAGAACCATTTCATCTAATAGTTTTCTATGAAGGAGCTTTTAGAGGCATTAAACTCAACAGATGTCTGGTTCCTATCACCACCACTGTGGACAATTCGGACTCAGAATTTCACATCAACCCACTCCAAATTATGTTATTTATATCTTACATTTTCACTTATGCAGACATTTCTGAAACATCTCTATTAAAAATAGTTCAAATAGTTAAAATATTCCACAGCATCTAGCTGTATGTTTACTTTCCAACACATACGTACATTTACAAACACGTGCTTAACACAGATATTTGTATTTTAACTCAAGTAGTATTTTTCTAGGACCATTTCTAAGAAGTGTTGTACTTTGTCCACATTTACTTACGGAGATGTAAGTGTATAATGTACATTTAATCCAATCAGTGTTAACACATTTTTCATTTACAGTAGAAGTGCAGTCTTTTCATCTCTGTTGCAGGCCTGCTTGAAATACTGCATTTATACCTTCAGCAGCTGAAATCTGCAGTGATGACTGTGAGAAGGGATACGATGCTCTACGCTTTAGGCTCACATCTTCATAGTCAAATGAAACTCTGAAATAAAGAGAATGTCTGCATTAGGCTGAATCCAAACAACATAAAAAAAACAACACTGGCTTGTTTACAAGCACACGTAGGCGTATAAACGTATGGATGTGCGTGTGCACACGCTCACCTGTCAGGGCAGCAGTAGCTGTAGGTTTTGGGTACAGCAGAGTCAGGCTCTGTGGACAAAGTCTCAGCCGACATGCGACAGAAATTAATGCAGACGGCCAGTCCAAGGAAAAAGCAGAGGACCAGCGACAACAGCAGGTAGCTGTGCCTGTCAGACACCTGCAGAACAAACCACTGCTCAGACATCGTTCCTTACAGACTAGATGGGATCTCAGAATTTACTCTTCAGACTCTCAGAAACGTGCCAGCTGAGAAACAACTAGGTTATTCACATATACAGCAGTTCAAACTTATCTAAGTTACCTGACTATTCAAATAATACATGTGTCAAATAAGATTTAACTGATAAAATAAATAATGAAATAAAACGTGCATC
Source organism: Pygocentrus nattereri (assembly GCF_015220715.1). Lineage (NCBI taxonomy): Eukaryota > Metazoa > Chordata > Actinopteri > Characiformes > Serrasalmidae > Pygocentrus > Pygocentrus nattereri. The sequence goes on from NC_051212.1 coordinate 8,981,861, forward strand.
TTCTAAATGAGCTGCAGCCTCACTTTTGGTCTCCCACTTCAAGATATAAATATTTGTTGATTTTTCAGCTGTGCTACAGTGGTACAATCATCCTTTACTGAAAGTCTTATCTTGTGTGGCAATTAAAGAAACGAGTCGAAGTTGTAAATGGAAACGTTTTAGATAAAAACGTGACAAATTTTTCCAGTTTCCCATCATTTTGTAGGTCAACTGCCAGTATGTTAAGTGATATGACTAAAACTAAGGTAAACCACCAAAATTGGCCCTCTCATGCTAGCAGAAAGGAATAAACCAATGTTAAAATTTCAATGTTTTATTTATTATTTAGTTTTTTTTCCCTCATTTTAGTTATAACACTAACATGTTCTCATTTGGATATCTGAATATGTTTATTTGAAAATCGTTAAAATGTATATGCCTAGAAGCTACAGCTTTCACTGTACAATTAAGTATAAACATACAGGACAGACCAACTGGGTTAAATGTAAGGTTTTTTTCTTTTTAAGGGTTTTTCCATCACATGATTTCTCAGGCACTAAAAATAAAAATAATACTAATAAAAAATAATAAAAAATTGAGAGTCCCTACCTCTCTCTGTAGCTGGCTCACTCTCACAGACAGGTTAAGAATGAGCTGAGTCATGTTCTCCAGCTGCCCCTGCAGTACTTGAATGGACTCGGTCTGCTTCTGGTCCTACAGGGAACAAAGGAAGACAAAAGGATTTCAAAGCTAAAAGTATAAAATGCAGGTCTAGCTTCTTGGTTAAGTGCACCGAGGCTTAAAGGTATCAGTGTGTTTATCCAAAGCTGATTCAGAGAAGATAGTCAATCAACAGGACAGCATTACAGAGAACAGTAAACACATACATATATACAAATACAATAATACAGATTTTTGCTGACCTGTTCTTCAGCAATCCTTGAAGTGTTCTGGAGTTTGATGATTGTTTTGTTGAAAGCTTTCTGCATCTCCTCCATCTGCTTTCGATACCTGAGGAAAAAGCCACAATGAATGAAACTAGCAAAAGAAGGATTAAAATAGACACCTCTAAAAACCTATATCCTAAACCACTTTCCATTTTTAAGATATTTGAGTGATATGACATTCCGTACACAGCCTGCAGGGAACTATAACCATGAGGGTGTGATGTAGAAGATTAGTGATGAAACCAGCCAAAACCAGCATAACCTGAAATCTGACTCACTGAAATGATAACTAAAACACAGCATACATATCGTGATTACAGGGAGAACACTAAACCCTGTAATGCTGTAGACCAGAGAAATTCAGTTTGATGTGCTATAAAGTATCACCATCATAAACTGCTTAATCCAGATGGTCGTAGTAGCAGTTGGGAAAGCAGAGAATCCCAGGCGCCCCCGTTCCCCACAGCTTCCTCCAGCTCATTCCGTGAGCCGCTCCCAGGCCAACTTGGAGATATAATCCCTCCAGCATCTCTTTGGACGACCTCGGGGTCTCGTCCCAGTAAGTAAACTTCAACCGGGAGGTGTCCAGGGCGCATCCTAATCAGATGCCTGAACAACCTCAACTGGCTCCTCTCAATTACACAAAGCTCATGACAATTCATCAGGTGAGGGTTGGGATGTAGACCCAGTCTGGTACTGTGACCACATTACTGCTGCTGCCAGTCCCAGCCTTCAGCTGATCTCACAATTCCTTGTGAACAAGACCCCCAGATGCCACCTGCGGCAGGACCTTTCTCCTTACCTGGAGTGGACATGCCATCCCTTTTCAGGCTAGGACCACAGATTCAGACTTGGAGGTGCTGATCCGCTTAACAGTCAGCTGCAAACAGGTTCACCTGTGGGTCAGAGCCTCCTTTCCAGGACTCTGGCACACACTATTTGCCCCCCTTTCTTAAAACAGGTACAACCACCCTGGAAGCTTTGAGTTCTGGTAATGGCTAGAGCTTGAAATATTTGTCTGCACTCAAAAGGACCCAACTGCTCATGCCAGGTTTAGTTGGGTTTGGGTTTCATTTCTCAAATGTGTGTCCAGCTTGAGTTTAAGTAACTAGGTGCTCACAGCCTGACTACATTTTGGTCAGCTGATTTTTTTATATTATCAATTTACATAATTTTAAAATTGTATTTATCTGTGAACTAAAGACAACCATTGTTATCATCACATGATCATTTAACCAGTGCCATCACTACAAATGTGAGGATACATTCAGGAGGCAGGTTTGATGGTCTGGTTTCTCATTTACTTGAATTTTAATTAGAATTTTCTTTGTTCTGAGCTAAGGTCAGTTTCAGACTAAACACTTGATTAATTTTGCTGAGCTGTATTTGGGTTTGAAATTTCAAACTTTCAGGACCAATTAAAGCTCTGATGAGTGCTGACATCATAACAAGGGGAAAAAATGCTTTGGCATTACATCCAAGTTAAAAGTTGATTTTCCTCCAAATAAACCTTGTTAATCTTAAGTTAATTTCTTGAAAATCAAGAACAAAAATCAGGCACTGGCCTTCTGAAGAGCTAGGTGTTACCAAATGTCTGATATGCTGTCTTTATGACTGAACTAGTATTCAGTGAAAGCAGTAGTTACCTCTGGCTGAGCTGTTCCAGGTAGCGCCCACTGAGAGACATGTTCACCTCAAGGGCCTTGATCCTGTTGTTGAGCCTCATGAAGACCGACTCCTTCTGGTTAGAGCCATGGATCGGCGCATCTGTGGAACTGGGCATTTCAGCATAGAAGTCTGAGGAGGATGGCTGTCCTAATAGTCCATTACTCCCGTGGCCTCCTAGAGCAGCTTCCTCAAGGAGCTCTTCAATTTTGGGTTCTGCTGCAGCCACTGAGCTCTCTAAAGCTTCTGTTACTGCAGCAGCTGTCAGTGACCCAGCAGGGGCTGCAGGCCTGGTCTTTGTTGGCTGAGGAATGGACTGATCTGCATGAGTGGACAGACGAGTAAGTGGTGTCTGATCCACAATGCTGGACAGTCTGATACTAGTGGACAGGATACTCATTTCAGTGGTGGACTTTCCTGCAACAGATGGTAGCTTCTGGTCACGATCTACCTCATCACTTTTGGTTTTTAAAACTGGAGTAGAAACTGATTCCAAGTGCTCAGTAAGGAGAGGAGTCTTCTTGACTTCTGCTGGTTTCTCCTTGGTCTTCTCCTGGTGAGGGAAGGTGACCTCAGGTGGCTCTGTGACCAAAGAGTCCAGAAAGTCGATTGCATGAGTGGCTTCAGAGGCAAGGGCATTCATGGAAGTAGGTTTTGGAAGGGCTGAGGTCAAACTAGGCTCAAGCTCAAGAGATCCGACCTGAGGCTTCTTTTCTCTTTCCTGGAAAGAAGATACTAACACTTCTGTGGTGGAATCTTCTGAGATGGAGGGCGTCTCCACTGTCAAAGTGGTAGGCGTCTGTGTCAGAGACGATGTGATCACGACTGGAACTGTAGCATGTGCTTCCTGTGAATATGTATTAACTTCAGACTGCAAATCTTTTGACATCTTACTTTTTGTCTTTATTTCCTTCTTCTGGAGAGTAGGTGGTGGAAAGCAGCTCTGCAGGAGGTACTCTTTAAGAGAAACAACGCAAGAGTATGAATCGAGAGAGAGCACACAGCAGTTGTTACTCTCTTTAACTCTTGAGTACTGCTGATACGGTTCTGACTTCACTTTCTGCTCCTCTTCCTGTGGTATGGAGCTGGATGGCTGTTCTGAATGGTGTAGTTCATCTGAGTCCTCCTCCTCCTTGGGCAACAGAGTAACTATCTGTTCTTCATCAGGAGGAGTTGGGGTGAGGGACTCTGGGATAAACAGCGTTGCGGAGGGAGCCTCTGAGAGCGAGGCTGTGGGTTCAGGTACCGTCTGGTCTGCATCTCTTGTGTCTTGTGTGATGGAAATTGTCTCTGTGATTTCACTCAAGTCCCGCTGGTGCTGCTCTAACGTCTCTGACCTGAATAACAGGAGACAAATGCAGTGACAGAAGACCTCCCAAAAGATTAAAACACCTAACACCAAATGAAACTGGTGGAAATCCATTTGCATGGCACAATGCTAATTTGTCCCTATTAGTCTTTATTTATTACCCCCAACTGCTCCCCATGCGCCGTGGATTGGGCTGCCCACCGCTCCGGGCAAGTGTGCTCACTGCCCCCTAGTGTGTGTGTTCACTAGTGTGTATGTGGTGTTTCTCTTCACGGATGGGTTAAATGCAGAGGTGGAATTTCCCCATTTGTGGGATCAAAAAAGTATCACCTACCTTAACCTACCTTAACCTACCTTAACCTACCTTAACCTACCTTAACCTACCTTAACAACCAGGTATCGATCTAGCTGTTGAACTGAATTCAAGCTAATAACAAAAAATTTGCAAATGATGTATGAGAGAATAACTCCGGCACATTTGTAATGATGCTTCTTAGTAATATGAACTGAGTTTACATAAAAAAAAAATGTTGAGCATTTTCTTGTGGACATTTTAATTTTATGGCTGTATTTTAAAATGTAAAACAAGTTATTCATTAGGCCACTAGAATCAAGGGCCTTCCTTTATATTTATATAGCCAGGCAAAAACGGAAACAGGCAAACAGTCATACAATGTAATTCAACTTGCATTGACATTATTTATTCAGTTTTCATAGTTATTTATGATGTTTCATTTTTACTGTCATAAAATACTTCAAGCAAGTATGCAAATCTATGTAGAAATTTGGACAATATGATTTTGAACTCTTTATTTGAAATGCAAAAAATACATAAAATACTAAAAATGGAAACCTTGCTATGGTTAGTAAAATGTGAAAGGCAAAACATTCCCAGTAATGCATCTACTAAGTACTGAACAGGCTTGATTAGCTGTATAATTAAACAGTACTGTACTTTCTGCAATGTTTAATAAACATCCAAAACATTTCTTCAATTCCCTTACAGTCTTTTCTTTGGTAATTCATTTTGCCATGCAGTTATCAATTATTTTGAACACACTTAATTGCCATGAGTACTTACATAACGTAGGAGGTGGTTGGGGGAACTGTCTGAGGAGTTCCTGATGTTTCTGTTAAATTCAGATTCAGGGAGGAAAAGTTGCCTGCCGAAAGAAGCAAAACAAACACATTTTTGTCTCAAAGTCTCAAACCTTTTAAAATCTAATGACCAATTATTTCACATTCTCTGCTTATTGTATGGGTCAGGTGTTTGAAGCTGTCTACTCTATGTATACACAGATGTACCTCCACTCCTAGCTGCATCTTCTGGATTTCCACCCAACACGTTGGCAGCAATGTTGTTTACCATATTAAGAATAACATCTGTAAATACATACAAAAGATACATGACAAAAGCAATGCTTAGATAGTCAATCAATGACTTGATTGTGCTACAATGCATTATGTTTTGGCATTATCAGTTAAGTAAAGTAGCTAGTTTTATTTTATTACTTTATCTACAGTGGTTCATACTAAATATCTTTATTTCTACCATGGTTCATGGCAAATAGTAACATTATATGGCATGTTAGTCAAAACACATGCAATTTTCAGATTTAAATTCTCAAACCATAAATGAGCAAGGACAGGAATGCCATGAAACTCAATGAAACTTACCCTTAGCAGACCCAATCAGATTCTTTGAAGATTTGTCATCTGAGGGCAGATATCCAGGAGGGTAATCTACAGGTTAAGAGAAAAATCAGAAATTAAACAGTAATACCAATATCTTACAAGCAACTACAAATAGCTACTACCATTTAAAATAGGTACATCACTACATGCTATAAACAGAAATGTGTATGACTGAAAAGACTCTCCTGATCACGGTCATGCACACAACTATACAGTTAACAGCCCCTCACCATAGTCCTCATCTTCAAAGTTGAGTCTTTCAGAGGGCTCAGAATTTAGTTCATACTCCTCCATCATACTCGTCCCAAAAACCCTTAAAACACAAGAGAGAGGAACAAATATTGACATGAGCAAAATGCATCAGACTACTAATGAAACTTATGTATGTATATGCTTTCAAATAGTGGGCGATAAAATGCTTAAATGTGATTGATAGTTCAATACAGAAAATGTATAAATGGGGTTTTAAAAGTTATATGAGGTAGTTTAGTAGAGATAAGGAAGCAGACTGCTTGAATTAGACGGCTGTGCTTTTAGTCAACTATGAAAAACTCCTACCTAGTGTTTCGTTGTAGCTTAACATTAAAGAACTATACAGAGATAAAAAGGGAAAAAAAGAGATCTCCTCACTAACCACATTTACTGGGGTCACTTTTACAATAACTGTTCTACAAGCTATACATTGTCAAACCCTTTAGATATTTCTTTTGTCTGTACAGACTGAAATCTGGGTCTTCCCTTTACTACTGTTCAGCAGTATAAACTACACCTCAAATACCATTATTTGCTCCACAGTCATATGAGAGAAGAGCATGTCGACTAACTTATTATCTAGAATAGTAGTCAGAGCGCATAGTGACATTTATGATCTAACCTAGCTCTCAACACACCTGGATCAGGTATTCTTAACGGTTAGGATCAGGCCTGCTGGAAGCTAAGATAAAGCAAAAACGTGGACCTTGTGGTGGACCCTGAAAATGCCTGAGAATTACTGAATGCAAATTCTACTTTATACAATTATAATCCATGAATATACCCGGTGTGGCCAAAAGTATGTGGACATACCTCCTAATTACTGATTTTGGGTGTTTCAGCCACACCCATTGCTAACAGGCATATACAATCAAGTGCATAGCCATGCAATCTCCACAGACAGACAAACCCTGGCAGTAGAACGGATCATAATGAAGATCTCTGTGATTTTAAACAGTTATAGGACGTCACCTTTGCAAGTCAGTTTTGTGAAATTTCTGCATTGCTAGATATACCAGAGTCAACTGTAAGTGTGGTTACTGTGAAATAGAAGCATCTAAGAGCAACAGCAGCTCAGCCACAGAGACAGAACAGGCAAACTCAGTGTAGGGCTGCCGAGTGCTAAAGTGCATAGCACATAAACAATGCCCACCCTCTGTTGCATCACTCATTACAGCGAACACCAGCACAGGAATTGCATGTAGAGAGCATCATGGTATGAGTATCAGTGGTCTAGCAGTTGGACACAAGCCTATGATCATCATGCGCAATGCCAAGTGTCAACTGGAGCAGTATAGATATAGTATAGTATAGTATAGCATAGTATAGAACAACGCCGCCTCTGAACTCTGAAGCAGTGGAAACGCGTTCTGAATATGTGTTTGGTCCCTAAGGTGTTCTGATGAAGAGTAAGGTCATAGCTACAGCATAAAAAGACAACTCCATTGGCCTCCACAGAGCCTTGACCTCAACCCCACTGAACACCTTTGGGATTAACTGGAAGGTCAAATGTGAGCCAGGCCTTTTCACCCAACATCAGTACCTGACCTCACAAACGCTCTTTCTACTGAATGGGCACAAATTCTCACAGCCATACTCCAAAACCTTGTGGAAACCCGTCCCAGGAGAGTGTAGGTTGTTATAGCCACTATGGTTTTGGAATCCAACAGGCTCACAGAGGTTTGCTGGTAAGGTGTCCACCTACTTTTGGCCATACAGTGTACATGACTACCATCAGGATGCATCATATTATAACAACTTTTGAGGAACACTCCTTTAACCTTACCTGATCAGGCTGAGAGGACAGAAGTGCTCAGACCCAAAGTGTGACAGCAGCTCCACCTACAATCATGTGCAAATATGACCACAGAGAAGATCCATTTCATATTACATTAAGGAGATCCAGTTGTGAGAAAACAATGCAATCAAACCGAATAATTTAGTTTCAAGGTGATGGAAGACGAATTTCAGATGTGTTAGTCAGGTCAGGTGATGAGAGATAATGAGGGACATTCAGACTCCCTGAGGCATTGTGCTGAAAGTGGAGAACCTGCTACATAACACTGACATAATGCCATCAACGTAGTATAACAATAAGACCAAACATTATGGCATATGTCATGACAATTACCAAAAATGGTAACAGAACACTGTTATATTAATCAAAGTCTACTATGAGAACTCATGGAAGCATATGACATCTGCCAACCCATGTTTATGGCATGGTTATGCCAGTGTTATGTAGCAGGGTTTAATTAAAGTGATCGGTATGTGTATGGTGTAGGGATGGGACTGATGGAGCAACAAAAAGACCGAAAAGCTCTTTCGGTTTCAAAACAGTCTGCACAAAATCACAAACATTTGGAATCAAGCTCGAGTCCACGGACACAGACAACCATAAACAGGCGAGCATTCTGTAACACACATAGCATTAAAAGGCCAAGCACCTTGATTCATTTGGAAATGAGGCCTTTACCCAGACGTTCCGACAAGATCCGTAGAAAAACATTTGTCTCTGCAGGTCTAAATACCAGCAAATTCATTGCCAGCTCGTTTAAGTTTCCCAACTGAGCGTAGCAGTTAAAACATGTTAAGTGGGGAATTCAAGTACCCTTCACCTTCTGGTGCCACACATTAAAGAGCCCACATCCGACATATTTCTTAGTTTTTCTCTTTATCTCTTAGGTTTGCTTAGGCTGCTTTTGTTACCGTATTTGAGACTGATATATGTAAATGACCTCGTTTTGTCTGCCAAGATATGGGCCCTTTATTATGAGATTCAGCTCAGATAAGCCCAGTCCAACACAATGTTAGTTTAACACTCAAGTCTGTAAGTACGGGTATCCAATGCCCACGCACCAGTGTCTGCATGCACAAAGGAATTAGTGGTCATGTGTTACCACAGACATAATTTCCATCTGCACTACATGCTAAGAAGTCATTTCTACTAAAGGGCTCTTAAAGTGTCCAGTAGATTGTGATCGTGAGCAAGCAATTCAGAACTGATCTCTTATTGAAAGCACAGTGTGAAATAATTCCCTGGCCAAAGAATATCGCTGTTATTGGAAGAAAACCTCCAAAATGGTACCTTTACAGGAGAAGGTAAAAAACTTACTCTACGTTAATTAATTAATTAAGTCAAAGGAACCAGACTTTCTTCCAAGTCATTTTGGGTCATTTCTTTTAGTCCATTCATCATGAAATGTATAAACTATGTAAAGGGCAACAGGCATTTTCAAACTAATCAGCAGTAATTCCCTACATAAAGTTTGGGGAGGGGGGGGCTTCCTTTGATAATTCATTTAATATTTGGGGTAGCACTTTACAATGAGACTACTCTTATCAAGGGTTTATAAATGGGTTTTAATAAACGTTCATTCATGATTACTTTGTAGGTTATAAACACCTTTAAAATGATGAATAAGCAGTTATAACAAAGAAAATGGGTGACAATGACCTGTTGCTTGGAAAATAGTGAACCAACATCTGATAAACCTCAGATCTTGCCTCAGATCTTGAGCAAGACACCTAATCCCCAACTGCTCCCTGGGTGCTGTGGATTGGGCTTCCCACCCAAGTGTGCTCACTGCCCCCTAGTGCGTGCTCACTAGAGTGTATGTGGTGTTTCACTGCATGGTTGGGTTAAATGCGGAGGTGAAATTTCCCTGTTGTGGGACTAATAAGGGTCACTTAATCTTACTCTGTCTTCTCCATCAGCTTCATCAGATATTCATATTCATCCGATTTTTATGATTTAATTAATAATCATTTACAGACTCGTTTTAAATAACTTACATATCCCATATAAGGGCACTCTTATTGTAAAGTGGTACCAGATTTTCCTCAACAACATTTTTGCTCCCCATCAGAGGATGTTGCCAGGTTTAATTGTTCAACACCAAACTGCACTGTTGTGCTCAGTTCAAGAACCCCATGTGGGAAATAACTTCAGCACAAGAGTACGAGCTGCACACCATTATCTTCTGGAACCTTCAAGAGCAGTGGATGCCAACCTGGTCCTGGAAATCTACCTTCTTGTGGAGTTAATTACCTTTAGCAGTTGACTAACTCAATCAGATGCATTCACGTTTGTGGTGGAGGATGGAGGGATGGGCGCAGGACTAAACTATGGTTGAAATGAACTACGAGGGAAAGTAGATCTCTAGGAGGAGGGTTGGTGACCACTGCGTAGTATACATATTATAGAGACCGCTAGATGGTCAGAGATCTTTCACTGCTAATCAGAAGATCCACTGTGACTATGTTCTTGTATCTTCTACCTAACCTCCCTTAGTCTCTTCACCCACACATCCAAGCACATCTAACAGAAAGGTTGGGGGGGGGGGGCTAACCTTTATGTACTTGGTGAACATCTGAAGTAGAAGAGAGAAAAACAGAGAAAAGGTTGAGAAAAAACAAGCTGGGAAAGGAAACAAGCTGAAAGCATGTAATTCACAAGAACACTGACAAAAGCATCCTGTTTTCACACCAAGGGAATATAAATTGATCCTAAACCAACACGCCTACTCAAAACTAATTTGTGTTGTGAATATAAATTAAGAAGTACAACTTGTTTAGAAACTATCCTGGAAATGGAAAACTTTATTTTCAATTGTAAGTTGCTCTGGATAAGAGTGTCTGCCAAATGCCGCAAAAATGTTCTGGGTGAATATGTACAATGCAAATACCAAAAGAAAGCAGTGAATGGTAAATTTCAAACTGGCCTACATTTCAACAACTGTAGAAAGACAATACCTTTAATCTTCATTAACTTTACTGTTTGTTTGTTATTTTAAATATATAAAAATAGTAATATATTAAATATACGCTAATTATAAAACTAATGCCTGTAACACATTTCAAAAAAGTTGGTACAGGAACAGTTTAAGACAGAACATTAAGAAAAGGCGAACAATCCAACAGTTGTGTTCGAGATTTCTGTTTACAGAAATAATGGACATTGAGCTCTCCAAGCCAAAGAAGAAAAGGACCATCCAAGGCCTAGTTACCCAACAGCATCTTAGTGTTAAGATCATCAACTAGCAGACAGAGTGTTCAGTGTGATGCTCTTTCCATTTAAGAATTATCCTTGTGATAAGATGCTTTGAGGGAAACCCAGACCAAACTGTTACCAGCTTAAAGTTCAAAAGCCTAGGGCCGGTCACTGTATGCAGGCGTATTAGTCCCCATGACATGGGTATCTTAAACATCTGTGGCATCATTTAAGATGAAAGATGTATACACATTTTGGAGCAACATATGATGCCTTCTAGATGACTAATTTTCAGGGATGTCCTTTATTATTTCAACATGACAGCTGCAACAAAAATGCTGCATGCTTTACAGACAGATGGCTTCTATCCTATTTTTTTTAAAACACGTGGCTGGCAATCACATTTGAAATGAGCATATATTTACATAAAAAAAACAAATATATGGTTTTTAAGGTCAACCTAAATTTACTAATCATCGCCTTCTGTTTTTATTAGGATTTCACATACAGCCCCAACTCTTTTGCAACCAAGGTGTGTAGAAACTGTGTGAAACTCTCCCCACATACCTTGACGTATTTAGCGTATAAATGCTCATCCAGTGGAAAACTCTGAACTGTTCGTTCGTCACGAGCATGAAAGGTCCCAAGCTTGGCCCATTTGTTGGTTGGATATCTGTGGATAATACAATAGAGACCAATCACAAAATACCAAATACCAATATTTTTAATTATGCTGAATAATTATACTGAATAAATAAATATTTGTTTAAGGGTTATGTAACATCAGGGATAAATATGTGGATTATATAAAGACTAACAACACAAATACTTTCTCTGATACAGCCTCTTAAAGGGATTCTAGATTACAATGATGAAAACAGACGTAAAAGCGGCTTATAACCGTAACTAGAAGAAACAGAACATCTGGTTTCAACAGATATGAGATCAAATACAGCTACCATACCACCATACAGCATGCAGTAAAACTCCAACAGCAGCACCATTTATCAAAAACGCTGACATTACATTACATTAGCGCCTTCTGTACTTACAACCACTGTAATTAACAGCTGTAACCCATAATCAAATGGTCCGAGGCACAAAGAGCTTAAATTAAACTTTCTCTTGAACATTTAACAGTTGACTGTACTGGCTTAGCCTGTTTGATTTGTTACATGTGTACACTCACTACAATTCATCTGTGGGTCAGTATTAAACTGGCAATATAAAAGCGATTCTGTTTGTAAGCAAATGTTCTGACCTGTCACTGATTGAGACCAGGAAGTCTTTGGGGGTCGAGGAGAAGAGCTCAAAATTGGCAATGTCCAGCTGCTTCACCTGAATGGGCTGACACAACTCAATGATAAACCTGGAGGTGCACAGAGAGGAACAGAATGGTTGAACTTGAAGAAAAGGTGGATGCTATGGTTGAGAGAAGTGGAAGAGCTATGGAAGAGAGGTGATGGAAAGATGAGGGAAAAAGAAAACAGGAACAAAGATCAGAGTGACCAGAAGAGTGAAGTGTGGTGAGCAGGGTTAAGGAAGCAAGAAGAAGATTCAGTTAACTTCTGTCTCCATTCTGTATTAGGGCTGTTGCATTTACAGGTCAGTACAGATACAATAAGTAAGTACAGAGACAGACTCCCAGAAAAAAGACTGGGGCAGGACCCCTCCTGCCACTGACGTGGTTCCCTCAAGTCAGTACGTTTAGTCAGGGAACACAACTGTACCAAAATCCATTGAAACTATATTGTCTACGTTGTACTGACCCCACACACCCCGTCTCGTCTCCAGGCTTTTTATTTATTGTTATGTTTTAAAACATTCGGTTATGGAAAGATACAAATATGTACTTTTGACCTGCAACACATAATTTAAGGTACAGAACCAGACCTTAAAACCACTGTCGTACCATAAGATAACCCTTTATTAGTCCCACAGCGGGGAAATTCACAAGGAGCTGCTGTAACAGGCTGCCGCTCTCGCCGGCGCCAGAAGTAGTATGTACGTTGTTTGTACCTTGATGAACAAAAAAATGTACCTGCACAGCTTTATTTTTAACAGCGTATAGGCCCTGATTCACACGGCAGTGGTTGCAACAGGTTCATACTGAATGCTTGTTAGACTCACCATATCTTGTTGCTGCAGGGATTCAGCATGTACATATCCATGTTCTCCATCAGGATGGCCGAAGTGCTCTAAATAAACAAATACATAAATTATCCATCCATCCATCCATCCATCCATCCACATCATTATCAGACAAAAGTTTAGACACATGATTGTATGTTTTTCTTTCTGATTTTAATAATCTGATAATCCGATGAGACAACTATAAACATGCATTTGGAACTTCAGAGAAATCCATCTATGGAAAATTTAGAGCTTGACCAATGATCATTAGATCATCCTGTGTGTCTCTCAATAAAATTGTGTGTCCTCACTAATCAATTGCCTTCTGACAAGAGGAGGAAGACAATTAAATAATTCCATATGATCTATTTCACTGCTTTTGATCCTTATTACTCTAACTCATTAATAATGATTAAGTATAATAATAATAATAATAATAATAATCTTTATTATTCTAAAATGTGCAAAATAGTAAAATAAAAACTGTTCTTCAAGTTGATAGACCACGCTTAGCAGCAAAAGTCCTTCTCACATTCATTAATGTAGCATGATCACTGTAAGCCACTACCAACTCTATTACGCAATATCATGAGGTGGTTTTGGGTACCTTTGCCTCAGGATTAGAGGACAGAATCTTAGCTCCGCATTCCACTGAGGCATAGTTTGTAGTTTTCTGCACTTTCTTAACGGTGCTGGAACCGGCGTTATAGGACGTGTGCGTGGTTTGACCTGATAGAGGCAAATGAATGCGTTTTCAGTAATGCAGTCCACATTCAGACAGACACTTAAATGGCTTATATCATAACTGAAAACTTATTTTCCCCTCACTTTCGTGAAAGTAGGTGTTTGTTCTACACTCCTGGGCAAAAAAATGGGCTAAGTCCAGAATGTAGTGGTTTTTACTGATGGTTTTGGCTGGTATGAGTCCAGATTTAAACCCTGTACAGAATCTTAGGTCTCACACTGAACAGAAACTAGCTCAGCAATGTTTTTCAACTGCTTGAAGCTGTCAGTGCTGAGTGGAAAACCACTGACTTGTGCACTTACACACAAGACTTACAAGACAAAAGCTGTACCATATCAAATCATTTTATCCATTTGTTTAATGATTTGTTGTTCAAATCATTAAAAGCTTAATGTTTTCCACTTTTTTGAGATTGGCCCATTTTCTTGCCCAGAAGTGTAGTATGTAAAAAAACTGTTATAGTTTCAAAAGGTACTGTTCACCCCCCATCTCAGCCGGAAAAAACAGGCTGTACCGAATTCAATGTTTCTCTAACGTCACGAAAACCAACACCCATATGACGGCTTATTTTAGCCTACAGCAGTTTATCTTCCATTCATAATGAAGTTTTAAAGAGTGTTTTGGTTCAAACTTTTTTTCTGAATGGATCATAATACAGGGCAGCCGATCAGAACAGAGGTCATTTACATATCAGTCTTAAAGGCACAGCAAACAAAAACAGCAGCAAATCTAATTCTAACGGATAAACATTGGAATTGGAAGGTTGGAAAAAGATCATATAAAATGAATGATGCGCATAAAATGCACATAATTCTTTCAGAGGAGGAAACAAATAAAACACAAAACAAATGTAGGATTTGGACCCCTTGATACACATGAGGAAGGTCTAGAAAACATTGACTGATGTGAACAAATAATATCTTTGATGTCTCTATTAATCGAGACCACCAACTCAACTTACTTTTTTCATTCTCCACCTCCAACATGATCTTCTTCCACTCATCAAAAGTAGGAATGTCTTCTTGGTCTTTGTTGGGAACTGATGGATCCGTTTCTGTGGTGGCGTGGACGTTCTGTTGAATGTTAAAGTTGAGCAAGTTAGGCTACTCACATTGATCATAAACACAAAAAAAACAAAAAGATATATAAAATAATAAATATAATATATGTAAAGATGTCTTTGCTTATCAAAAATCATGATCTTCTCCAACTCCCCAGCTACATCCACAAGGGAAAATGTATATTTTATGCTTTGTCTTGATATTTCATTTATATATAGAGGCAGTCTAGCCAAAAATATTCAAATGAGCAAGAATGAATAGAAGCCCGCTGGAGTGATGAAAACACCAGAGTTACTATGACTTCTAAAATATTGGTATTTTTTGACTTTGACGTTTGAATTTTTGGACCACATTCTTTTAAATGTTCGTCAGTTTAGTCCTTTGGGAGGGCTTACCGGGTCTTTCGGCAGGCTGGAAACATTAGTTCCTTGATTTACTCTGTCTAAACTAGCCTTGGTACCCTTCCCTGTTCCAGGTGTGCTGGTCTCCAACACCATGGGAAGACTACTGCAATACACAAACAAGAGAGAAAAAAAAGGAAGCTGGTTAAATGAATGTTTTCAACAAAGACCAACAGTACTAGCCACAAATCAGACTAAATGTAATACAAATTAAACTGCTAGTTGCCGGCTTTCCCTCTGTACTATTTTACAGAATTGTCAATACATTTTCGTCATATCGAGAAAAAGGAAAGTGGCTTGTCACGAAAGCTGACATAACCCTTCGTAACTGTTTATAAATGCTTGATTCAATAAGCGTCAGTATTTATAACGGTTACATTTGGCAAATTTCTTTGTTTCTCTTTCTTTGTTCTCGAGAGTGCAATCTGTACTCTTTCTGTGCAATATTATATAATATATAAGCTGTCCAAGGAATGTGCAACTACAACTGCTACCTCACCTGTCTATTGTCTATTGACTGTTTTAGAATATATAGTTTTATAGTCCTTTTTCTTTATATTTTAGATTTTTGATACTTTTTTCCCCTTAAATCTGCACTTTATATATTTCAGCCTTATGTTTAAATTGTTTTGTATGTAGGAAGTGCCGTTGGATTGCTGCTCAATTTCGTTGTACACTGTGCAACGACAATAAACGCATCTTATCTTATTTTATCTTTTGATCAAAGCCAGCTAAAGTAGCCTTTATGACAGATGCGCCCTTTGTAATAAGCATTAAGTGTTACTGGAAAGTGCTTCATCATCTGAATGATGAACAAGTGTTGCGTAACCTATGCTACAAATCTACATGTTCTTGTGCCATAATCTGGCTACTGGGTTAAGTGATGAAATGTGGCTACTTTATCTTAAAATCCATCAAATAACTTCCACAAAAACAGAAAGGGCTTAACAAATGCTAGCATCCACTGCCATTTCAGGAGACCTGCAGAAGCTGTGACCAAATGAAGAAGCTCACATTCTCAGCATCCGATTCATGTCATGAATCACCTAATAACTGGGTGAAGAGTAGGTGTCACATTACTTGTCATACCTGGTAAGGTCCACAACATATGAAGGATTGTCCCCTGCCTCACAAGCAGCCGTGGTGGAGACAGCAGCAATGGAAGCAGAGGTGCAGGAGTCATCGCCACCACTGTGAAGAGAAAGAAAATCCTGTGACTCACATCTCTCCGGTCGGATGCAGGAGCAAAATGAAAGCATCGGAGTAAACAAAGATGTCTCGAAACAATAACTTGAGAATGATGTGAAATTCACAGGATCTGATTTTCAGACATAATTTGGCCAGAATTTGGTTTTACGGATTAAAATTAATCTGTGCAATAGCTGATGAAATTGCGAGATTTTAGGATTTAATGCAATCCAGAAGCAAAAACCTGACCAGTGGCTTTCAGATCATTGTCTGGTATCTCGATGGATAACTTAAGGAAACTCATCTCTTTGGTATTTAAAAGAACATTAAAGAGGCAGATGCCTCAGCCGTCACCAGTTCATCTCCTGGTCATTTCTGTAATGAATTCCTCAGTGCTCTGAAAGGCCTCTGACCTGCAGGGAGCTGGTCCAGGTAAGGCAGTGGTAGTGGAGGACAGTCCCTCGTAGACGGAGGCAGGCTGAGGAGCAGTTACAGACTCAGCAGGGACAGGGGAGAGGTCGGTGGTCTGCTCTTGGGGAATGGAAGTTTCTGGTGCATTGTGTTGTGAATCTTGCTCAGGTACTGAAGACTCTGAGGTCAAAACAGACTCTGCTGTGGTCCCACCCACCTGTAAATCCTTAAAACAACAGAGGTTTCAACTTTACGCAGCACCACCAGATTCTGGAGGCATATTCAAGGTCACAAAGGGTGTACTAACACACATTTTCAGGCTGAGTGTGATCTCTGATTACGGGGTTAAGATCCTGTAAAGTCTATTCTTTGTGACAAAGCTTGCAAAATATATGGGTTAATGACAAATAAGGTTTCCGAAATGACGCTTTTTAAAAAATATTAAAATCTGCATAAATGTGCATTTATATCTATACGCATTTTATATCTTAAATGTCGTTTGTTTTATCAAAGCTTTTAACTGCCTATTTCAATCATTAAAGCTGGTCTGATTCCACCATCTGGCTTACCGGTTCTGCCACCTGACTTTTCACACTAATTTTAAATTAAATGGGAATCTACTTAGACACCCATAGAAACAAATAAATAATTATTACTATAATAATTACAAATTTTCTGAATTTTCCTGAGGTCAGAGCGTCTCACATAGTTAACTGAACCATTCTATCCACGACTCAAGAATCACTTTTTTTTCTTTTTTTTTTTTTTACAAAACTTGCACCATATCTGACTGTGCACTAACTGTCTATACGTCCAACACACCTATAACATGTGCCTATGCACATCTTGTCTACGTTTGACACCTGTACCTACTGACTGCACATTTTGTCTCTTTTACTGTCTTTTGTCTTTGCACTGTTCACTATGCATCTTTTACTACTGCACTGGAACGTTAGCCCGATAGTGTTTTGTTATACTGTACTACCCTGTATTGTATAATGACAATAAAGCTGAATTGAACTCAATTGAAGGTCACTTGGGGATTCCTAGGGATTCTTTATAATGCAATACTCGGGCAGCTATTTCGTAAAAGCAAGTCAAAATAAAAGTTCTTAGTCTTTTTGTTGTGCTGAGCACTTTTTTCAGTGAGCTGAGCACTTTTAAAGTTGCCTTATTTTGCAGTATGTTTTTAGTTAAAAACTTTCTGAAAAAATATGCCAAATATTTTATTTAGAATTTTATTCAACTAAATTACTTTTTTTTTTTTTAATTCAGCATATACAGCTACATGGTTGCTCCACCTAACATTTTGGACTTCTGGAGGCAAAAAGAAACTAATACGAGTTTTATACCGATGCACTGAACATTGTTTCATCTAAGGCAAAGCAAGTTTATTCATATAGCACCTTTAATACATTGCAGTCATTCAAAATGCTTAATTAAAAGAGAGAATACAAACACAATTAAAATTAAACTTTAAAAAGCATCATAAATCAAAGAAATATTTAAATTAAAACATGGTTAAAATGAAAAAGGTATTATTGAATAACTTGATATACGCCATGTACTAATTATAACATATTTTGCGAAAATAATAGACTTGGACACACAAAATGCAGATCATATCAACATCAACGATGTTTGTGTACCTGGTCATTCCTTCTCTTTGGACTCATTCATCATATTCCTGAAATTCTAAAGTCTAGACTTAATCTGTGAAAAGTGTCTCTTACATGTCTTAGTGAGATATAAAGGGGTATTTTGCAGTGGACATAAAACACCATGCTGCTGTAGTGAGGAGCCAAAGGCTTACAGGGCTTTTACCATGTGTAATCACGGTATCCAAAGGCAAACATTCAGACATTCTTCTGGGAACAAAGAGCGGGAAGAAGATCACAAGGATAATCCTTGTCAGTAAATGTCAAACCCAATATGGCAGTACCTTTTCATCTTTCTCCTTTAGCCCAGTTTCCTGCGTCTGTAGCTCATCTACTGGACCTACGTCCGTCTCTGTACTGTGTTCCGCAGTCTGAAGGTCAGCTGGATCCAAAAAGACCTGCTTAATAACCACAAAAATGCATAAACACGAATGAAAAGTCTGCGTATTGCATCAGAAAGCCAAAGCTAAAAGACTGAGATCAAAATCTGTGTTACAACAGCAACTCATCCAAAGAGCTTTAATGATATTTATAACAGGCACAGCTTGAAGACTCAAGCCTGATATTCTACTGCTCCATGTTAATGTTCAGAGAGAAAAGGGAGCCTAATAATAGCTTTGCTTCTCAAATCTGTACACAGGTATGTGTACATGAACATATGTATCTCAGAGATGCTTGTGTACCTGGTCATTCCCCTTCTTCTCTTTGGACTCATCCTGCTGTTCTGTGATGTCCTGTGTGGTCGGTGCTTGATTCTGTGGGTCAGGTTTATTCTGCTCCGAGCAAAGGCCATGTTGAACAGGGTGCCTGGAAAGGATCCACAACAGGTTTACAGTTAACTACATCACCCCGTACAGGCCACTTTTCAAAATGCTGTATGACAAGATTTTTAAGTTTTCTCTCACAAAAGTGGTATTAAAAAAAAAAAGATACAATAACCACTGTATTATCTTAGTTATGTCATTTCAAAGAGCTGCAGCTGATGTCTCGGTAGCTTGCCAGCTAAATTTCCTGTTCCACCTTAAATGGTGCAGCAGTTACAATCGGGCACCTCAGCAGTCAGAACCGCTGACTTCAGCTTCAAATCACTGACGAATTAGGAGGCGGCGATAATAATCGTCACATCCCCAAATCTTTGAAGGCAAATGATGCCCTTAATGTAACTACAGCCCAAGTAAGTCAGTTCCAAGGAGCAAGGTGACACTCGAGAACAAGGGGAAGGGATAAAAATAAGAAACAAGATTGGGCCCCGACACTCTTTCAGCACATTTCAGCCATATTCAAAGCAGTGCAGTCTCTCTTAAAGCCGTAACTAAAAAGGTAAAACGCTGGAGCCTGGAGAAGCAGTAACTAAAACAGCTCTGCGTGACAGCTGCTCGGGACAAATCACCCTCTCAGTAGCTCAAACTGTCTATGCTACACAGTTTAAGCTCAGGCTGCCTCAAATAGGCGAGCTGCACATAGTGAGGCATTCCTTCCAAAGCAGCCCCCACCCCCCCACTCCAAACATCAGCTGCTTTTCTGGAAGGACTGTCTTGACTCTGTGACGCAAGCTCGGATGAAGTCCACCTTTTGACCAGACTGCAACACAAATGTGATGTCACCAACACACGTGTGAGCTGTTAGTTAACCTTTGAAACGTTGGCCTACAGCGTGAACTACGCAACACCGGCAGAAATTAATACCTGGGAGAATTAACGAGTTGAAATGAGCCACATTCACTAGTAAATATCCAGACACCTCGTCTACTTGTGATTTCAGCTGCTTTACGGTTCACCCACTGCTGACACAGGTGTTCAGCGGCGCACACAGAGCTCGTATAATCACCACAGCAAAGCACTGACCAATGGACACACTGAACACAACGGGATGCTCTGGAGCAGCTGCACATGTGCCCAAGGTAACCATGCCCAATGCCAAGCTAGAAGGGTATGAAGCCCCCCAGTACTGGGCTGCGGAGCAGTGGGACTGCATTCTCTGAAGTGATGGAGCTCCATCCAATACCTTCAGGATGAGTCAGAGTGACCAGAACTGATCATCCAACATCAACATCTGACCTCACTAACGTTCTTTTGGCTGAAAGCAAACAAATCCTCACAGCAATGTTCTAACATCTGATGTAAAGCCTTCCCAGAACAGTAGAGGCTGTTTCTGCAGCAACTGCCCAATGAACACCTTTGATTTCTGAAGAAACACTGGACGTAGAGATTTCTTTGGCCTTAAGCAGTGCAGCCCGGAGACCGAACACTATGTTCAGGAGATATTTCCCATTAGGCTGAATCACTACGCGCCTGTCATTTGAAACCCAGTGTGTGCTGTGAGCAACAGCTCTAATGGACAGGAATTCCCCTTCAGATAAACATACCACTGTGAATCTAATACTCTACCTGCTGAGTGTAGGAAGCTGCTAAATTAAGTCAGACAGTATGCAGGGCAAGGCATCCCGAAACAGCCAGGAGAGGAATGCCTCTACACTGGGCAACAGAAATGTGCTTTGGGTTGGCAGTTATGGCACTTCTGACTAGCAACGCACGAGTAGGCGTAGATTAGATATGGTTTCGCCTCTGCTGCACTTTGTCTGGGTGTGACTCTACACTCCATCAGTTTACAGAGCTAAAAGCTCATTCTGACACTTATTAAGAACAGCTGCATCACTATTAAGCTGCATCACTATCAATGCAGCTCTAATCATAACAGATATAAGCTGGTCAATGACAGTGACACCAGTGCAGGACAAGCTACACATCTAAGACATGGCCTTAAAAAGAGGGTTCCTCAAGGGTTCTTCAGGGGTTCTTCAGCAAAGGGCATGGCTCGATTTGGAATCATGAGTAACCCACAGAACCATTCCGTGCTTAAATGGTTCTCTGCATGATGAAATATGTCTTCAGACTGATGGATGGTGTGCTGTAGCACCAAAAAGGGTTCTTAATCACAACAGAAGGACCTTTTTGGCGCTACATGGAACCATTTTCAAAAGAAAGGCGCTTATACACCACCTGAAAAACCACTGCACCACACAAGGAGCCATTTACGTATGAAGTGGTTCTACATAGAACTCACTAACCGATCTTTCAACCAAAGAACCATCTGTCTAAGAGCGCAGCTACTGTCACGGTTCTGCAGCGATACAGCTGCACTGTGGAGCCACCTGTTGAAGTCAACCAACCACCTCTCCAACTGCGTCAAAGCCCAGCAGTCTGAAGGAACCTGGGCGAACAGAAGGTCTAGCACGGCAACTACGAACTGACCAGTTATCTAGCACGTTAGAGCTAAAAAAGTGCTGCTTCTGTCTCCTGAGGCATCACATCACTAACGTTTGTTTACACCAGCCTGCTTTTTATCTTAGCTTAGCCGGTCAGGCTAGCTGGCTGGCTAACCTGGCTGGGCAGTTGACGTTGTCCTAATATATTAAATATTTCTAATAAACACGCCTTATTTATTAATATCAGGGCTGGTGAAGAGTATTTAGACACATTTCAGGTTCGCCCAGCAGCTTAAACGAACAAACTGTCGAAAAGAGTGTCGGTTAGCTTAGCTTAGCTAGCCACCTAGAACCTATAGGAGGGAGCGAACCTGACGTAAGCTAGCTGAAATATGTTCAATAACAGTAATAATAATTAATATTATTAAGACCTATTTCTTTAATGAAAGCAGTCAAACGCACAGGGACACTGAGACACCGCCACTGACATTATCTAATAACCTGCTAGAGGAGTTTGCCAGCTTCTTGTTCGAATTTCCCCGTTCCACCTTAAATGGTGCAGCAGTTTCATTCCGGCGCTTCGGGCGAACTGCTGGAACAGCTGCACCATTTAAGGTGGACCGGAGAAATTCGAACAAGAAGTTGGCACTGTCGAGATGTAATCTCATAATAAGTGGACTACAGGTGAATCCACTCACCAGTAACACAGCAGTACCAGGCTGAGACAAAACAGCGCGAACTCGAGCCTCTTCATTATCGACCAAACGCGGAAAGCAACGACATCGCTGCTGCGGTTCCTTTCTTCCGAAAATATGAATCCCGACAGGTGAGTTACAGCCCAAAAGCGGCGCCCCACAGTTCTTAAGCGGAGTTGTTGGTATTCTGTGCGTTGTCCTCCTCTCCGGCTCTCTGGGCGTCCAGGTAAGTCTGTCAGAGGAGCGAGCTCCGGCTGGTTACGTGGACAAGTGACAAGTGAAAGCGCCGCGCAGCCCCGGCCGAGCGACTCGCTCAGCCAATGAGATCGCAGGAAAGCCGTGACGTGACCAGAACGTTGGCGCACCTTACTCAAAACCACTGACCGTAAACACAAGAAAGACAAAATAAAAGTTTGGGGCTCAGTTGAGTTGAGGCTCCAAAACAAGCCTAATGCCTGGAACTAATGCCTTTAAAACAACGAATAAATTAACTAATGAACTGTGGGGGCCACTCATTGTGGGCTGGAGGTTAGGGATCTGGCCCTGTGACCGGAAGGTTGCCGGTTTGATCCCCAGCTCCAACAGTCCATGACTGAGGCGTCCTTGAGCAAGACACCTAACCCCCAACTGCTCCCCAGATGCTGTGGATAGGGCTGCCCACCGCTCCGGGCAAGTGTGCTCACTGCCCCCTAGTGTGTGTGTATTCACTAGTGTGTATGTGGTGTTTCACTTCACGGATGGGTTAAATGCAGGGGTGGGATTTAAAAAGTATCACTTAACTCTCATCGTTACCCGTACAGATGGTTCTTTATGCCCTGATAAAGGCAATGGTTCCATATAGAACCACTCAAACAACCCTGTACATGCTAAATTGGTTCTTTGCATAGTGAAATTGTTCTTCAGATTGATGGAGAATGTGCTGTATATGGTTCTCTCTCTCTCTCTCTCTCTCTCTCTCTCTCTCTCTCTCTCTCTCTCTATATATATATATATATATATATACATATATATATATATATATATATAGTATATAGCACTAAAAAGCACATAATAATAGAACCATTTTCAAAAAGGCTCTATGTAGAATTGCTACAGCACATTGTCCAGCACTCACAATTATCACTTCAGCATGGAAAGAACCCTTTAAGCATCCCAATGATTTTTTTGAGTGTTCATAACTCCATAGAGAACCACTGTCTTTATTAAACACTTAAGGGACCATCCTTTTAAAGAGGGTATTCCTTGTGTGCACATGTATCATGAAGAGTAAGGCATGTATTTCAAAATGTATGTACATATATGTAAGTATTAAATACTGGATGTACAGGCACAGCCTGTCTGACAGGTGACTGAACACATATGCATAATATATAGATCTCTTACATACTACATGGGTCATACATACATGTCTGATACAAACACTGAAGCATACACTTATAGTGTCCTACTAACAGGCAGCTAGTGTATGTGAGTAATATACGCCATCTGTATATGAATAATACTTTCTGTCATATATGTTAGCCCCCTAGATGGCCACGACGTTCCGGCAGGAGCGAGGTTTTCTTACATCCATAATCTAAGAACAGCTCAACCAGTTTTTCCTAAAGCCCCTGTAGTTACTGAATAAGCCTATGTAATAAGCCTGGGATTTTAAGGGATCAAATGTGTGTCACATGTATGTCAGCGCTGTCCAATTAAAAACATCCCTTCTCTGTTTTATTTGTGAATTCTACCGCATCATTTGAGCTCAGCAGCTCCTTTTCATTGTGACCAATAGAAATGCTCCAAAATCGCTTAGAACGAAATCTCTTTCCATTAACTTGCTTCGAAAGTAAAGAGCGGTTTTTGCCCTCTCCTGTTAAGCTACTATTTTGGAGGTACTTGTTTTTCTTTATGTTTATATATGTTGAGCATGTCCCATATTTAAAAACATAAGCCCAAGGGAAATCCATGTCTGCTAATGTACGTCATACATTTGAAGCCCAAATATCGTCTCATATCAGCTTCACATACGGGTCATCGCTTTCATGTCAATACCTTCTAATTGTGTTTCATTCTTTTCTGATTATTTACACTCTTTGAAGTCCAGAGCTGGACTTTACATTGTGTGAGCATCTCATAATAAATGGGCCAACAGACATGATCCGAAAGCCATCTGGGTTACATCATCGTACCCTACAGTTGAGAGTTTTCAACTGTGCTCCAAACGGTTAGAAATAAAGGTTCTCTGCAGGTACATTTGTTCATCAAGGTCCAAACAGTGTAAATGTCCCCTCAAAGGTACAGCAGTGGTTTTAAGGTCCAATTATGAACCTTAAATCAGTTTTTCCAGGTGAAAAGTTGGTATTTGTACCTTTTCATAGCCGAATGTTTTAAAACAGAACAGTAGAATAAAAGCCCTGGAGGCGAGGCGGGGTGTGTGGAGTCAGTACGGCTTAGAAAACATCATTTCAGTGGAGTATGGTTCAGTTATGTTCCCTGATGTTCAGTTACCCTCCCCTTGAGGGTCCCACCCCAGTGACAGGAGGGGAACTGCCCCAGTGACAGTTTCAGACCTTTATTTCTGAGAGGACCCAAGGTTTTCTCACAGTTGTGATGATATTCATCTTATAGTAATTACAGGATAATTCATATAGTTCTTGAATTTTAACCTTAAAGTCTACAGGCTGATTACGTAGTTATAAGTCTTAAGACTTGTTATACAGTAACTACTGTCAATTATTCAGTAGCTACCATGAAACGAATATGTAATAAATGTCAATAAAACTGATATGTACTTATGGGAGCGAAGCCCGCAATCGACCTTTATTTGAACTCAGAATACATCGAGGGACACCATGTAAGCGGGTAACACAGGAATCAGGGTTTAATTATCAAATGCTGTAATTAAATAAGAAATTAATACATCAAAATAAATTTAATAATAAAAAAGGCACCAATAAACTTATCAAGTAAGGATGATGAATAAAAAAACAAATTAATGAGATAAAAGAAATAGATGCAAGACAATAAAGTGACAATAACAAAATAAAACTAATTAAAAGAAATTAAAAAAAGGTAAAAAGTAAAAAAGTTCAAAGTACACAAGTAAAAAAGTCAAAACAATAGCTAACATATTACAGCTTATTATTCAGTAACTACAGCGACCTCAGTGCAAACTGGCTGAGCTTATAGAAGTGTGTAATACAACTTTGGGCCCACTGGTGGCCCTGTCCATTTAAGGTGGTCTAGACGTGCTGGCAGGCCCTTTCGTGCTATGGAACTCCTCGTCCCATCACATTAGTGACGGCTCATCCGTTACCTCTTTTAAAACTGACTTGAAAACGTACCTCTTCACTGCGGCTCTTCATCCTAACTGCCTCAGCCTTGTTGCAGGTTGTACTTGTACTCCAACTTCTGTCCTTTTACTCCTCTGGTTTGTGTTGTTTTTGCCTCTTACGGTCTTTAATTTGCTTTTCCTTCTACTCTCCTGTGAAAATAATAACCTTTTTCTGGGTTTTTTGTTATTACTGTACTTCTTGTGTTGTTTATCTTCCTTTACATCCCCCCTGGTTTTGTTTTCTTTAATGACGTTCTTGTGTTTCCTAGCTGGCTGCTTTGCTGGCCTGTTCTGATGCTCGGTGAAGCGACCTTGAGCTTTGGAAAGGCACCGTATAAACAAATCATCATTAATGAGATGAGTAAACTCTCTATATGTCATACAGTTGTATGTAAAAGTTTGGGCACCCCTGCTGATTTGAGATCTGCGCAAAAGTAATGGCACATTTTTTCCCCAACATGTTAAAAAAGGTGCACAAAATTTGCTGATAAAAGTCAAATTTAAGAGTGTTGAATAGAAGAAGTGTTAACTTATTTTTACTTAGAAAATCAACAGCATGGTTAATTTAATCTGGGTGCAAACCTTTATATAAAGCTGCACATCTAGACTTTCTTTCTCTATATTCTCTCTGGTCTGGTCTATATTCTCTCTGGTCTGGTCTATATTCTCTCTGCTCTGGTCTATATTCTCTCTGGTCTGGTCTATATTCTCTCTGGTCTGGTCTATATTCTCTCTGCTCTGGTCTATATTCTCTCTGGTCTGGTCTATATTCTCTCTGGTCTGGTCTATATTCTCTCTGGTCTGGTCTATATTCTCTCTGGTCTGGTCTATATTCTCTCTGGTCTGGTCTATATTCTCTCTGCTCTGGTCTATATTCTCTCTGGTCTGGTCTATATTCTCTCTGGTCTGGTCTATATTCTCTCTGCTCTGGTCTATATTCTCTCTGGTCTGGTCTATATTCTCTCTGGTCTGGTCTATATTCTCTCTGCTCTGGTCTATATTCTCTCTGGTCTGGTCTATATTCTCTCTGGTCTGGTCTATATTCTCTCTGGTCTTCCAGTCAATCCAGGTTCTTCAGCTGAACCTGCCTCTGACTCACTCTGAGCTCTGTGTAAAAAGAGAAGCAGGCATTGACCCCTGAGGGCTGGCAGGTACTCCAAGCGATTTATTGAATGTTTATTCAAATAGCAACTCAAGAGCTTATTCAAATCTGAAATCTGATCTGCTGGATGCTTATTTAATAGTCAAGGGTATTTTATAAAGCAACGCCTGCAAGTAAAGACAATGCAGAAACGATGGGACTGTATTATATATATATATATTATGGAGCCTATCCCAGCGGTCATCGGGCGGAAGGCAGGAAACACCCTGGACAGGTCGCCAGTCCATCACAGGGCAGACAGACACAGACAGTCACTCAAACCCAGGGGCCATTCAGCATGTCCAATTGCCCTGACTGCAAGTCTTTGGACTGTGGGAGGAAACCAGAGATCCTGGAGGAAACCCACGCAGACACAGAGAGGACCCCGGTCACCCGGCTGGGGAATCGAACCCCTCCTCGCTGTGAGGCGACAGCGCTACCCATTGTGCCACCGTGCCGCCCTATGTTTATTCCTTCTGCTGTAAAGTTCCCATTTCGGAGAGGTTTTATTCCGTCAACAGCGATACATAAACAGCAAATATAAAATCTGACTACACCCTACTACTCATACTAATTCTGATGTACATCCATATTTTATCTTTGCTGAGTGCAAAAAAAAAATCTAAAACAGAAAAAACAACTGATCAATATACTGACACCACTAAATATTCTTTTACTGAATATGAAGTTAAATAACAAGTAGTGGCGGCACGGTGGCATGGTGGGTAGCGCTGTCGCCTCACAGCGAGGAGGGCCTGGGTTCGATTCCCCGACCGGGTCCTCTCTGTGTGGAGTTTGCATGTTCTCCCCGTGTCTGCGTGGGTTTCCTCCCACAGTCCAAAAGACATGCAGTCAGGCCAATTGGACATGCTAAGTTGCCCCTAGGTGTGAGTGTGTGAGTGACTGTCTGTGTCTGTCTGTCTGCCCTGCGATGGACTGGCGACCTGTCCAGGGTGTATCCTGCCTTCCGCCCGAAAACTGCTGGGATAGGCTCCAGCACCCCCCCCGCGACCCTGACGCAGAAGCGGCTTAGAAAATGGATGGATGGATAACAAGTAGTTCTTATTATTACTCAATAAAACAGACCTTCTTCCTCTTCTTATGTCCATCCCTGTTAAAACTGTCACTCTTTCAGGAACACTTTTCCCATAATTACTGGCACAAATAGGAATTCTTATTAACAAATCCCGTTTTGCTGGCCATGAACATGATTTTCCTCCATTGCAGCTGCAGGAAAGAGCGAGAGTTTCAAGATCATTAAGAGAGGACGCCTCCTGCTGTCCAGATTTTAAAACTTCACTCTCATCGTCTGAAGAGGCTGACAATTCATGGATCAGTGTATCTCAGAGAAGCACTGCCTCCTGGAATGCTGGGAAAAGTCGGCGAGGATCCAGAAACATCAGGCGATGATGGTCTTTGTAAATTTTATGCGTCCTCACTGCCCAATACATTTATTCTGAAGCCATTATAGCAAGACAGGATCCTCGCCGGGTGCTTCGGCAAGACATTCTCAACATAACAGATCTCCAACCAGGAGGAAATAGAGGAATATCATCGCTCTCACGGCAAAATACCTCATTCCTTACAGAAGGAAAATCTTTCTTAACTTTGAAGGGAAGTTAATGTAACAAGACTTTTTTTTCATAAAATTTGGTACATTTCTACTGAAATTTCTCATGAAATTTTAACATTAGAGATTCTGCAAAAATAAACACAATTTGTTTAGTTTATAAACGTATTTAATGTATAAAAATGGTTTTCCTAGGAGAGATATAATTATATAGAGAAATAATTATAAATATCTTTACATTACGGTTGTTAGTCAAATATTTTATGACCAAAATGATTTTTAAAAATTAAAATGACTAAACCATGAAGGAGTCATCACCAATAACATTGCATGTACTTTTACATATTAATAAGACAAGTGTTCTTATGGTGGGAAAAGTCAGAATCAGAATTATTAGAAAAATCTGAATTGGAAAAACAGAATTAGTCCTATTTAAAGAAATATAGGGTCATACAAATGCCTGAAATTTTTGTGGTAGCTTTGAATATTACACAAAGAAATTAATTCCAAATTTCGTGAGAAAAGTGGAAAAGTATATAGAATAAGGAAAAACATCCTGGACGAACATACGGGAATTACAGCAGCTGATGCTGAAACATTGATCTTAATATTGCAATATTCTGTCAGCAGTTAATCTCAATATTTAAGATGAAATTTAGACAAACTGTAAAAAGTCTTAACTGAAAAAATATTTAGAAACACAGCTTTAAAATTTTAGGCATTAAATCAAAGTTTTCCCGTTCATTTTTTTCCATGATGTGAGCTACCAGGTCCTAGATGAGCTGGCGTGGCGCGATCCATGTTCAACACAACTACCTTATTTAAAAGAACCAGACTGCAGCTTTCCGAATTTCCTATTTCCATTGAATAAGACTGAAATACTGCAACCCAAAGAACTGGAAACAGGAGCTTCTCCCATAATGAAAGCAGAAAGCAGAGCGTCAACGGTCTTGAGCACAGGTTTATTGAATTACATAAAGAATATAATCACTAATACAGCTCCCTCAAAAGAAACACATTTACAAAAGGGAGGCAAATGTCTTGATTTCCTCCGGTGAACAATATTATTCCTTTATATATTTATATATATCTATACGTATGCATGTATGCATGTGTGTGTAGGTGTAAGTAACACTGTTACGTTCTGTTGCATATTATATAGATTGTTTCTATTACTAGCTTTGGCAATACAGACTTATTCATGCCATTATAATTCTTATGAGTCGGAATTCTGAGATACAGTAAGAGACGATAAGAACAAAAAGACAAGATTTTCAAGTACCATCGTGTACAAACGGAAAAATAAATCAATAAATCAAATCAAATGCTGGGCTTTAGCAGCGCACTAAAATGGACAGAGACCCACAGATACAACACATCAACTGCCCACTTTAACTGGTACAAATCTAATTTTACTTCTAGTACACAAATTGTTGGATCTTTTTTTTTGTGTGTGTGGGGATACATCATACATCATATCGTGGAAGAAAAAGCAGATTCCAGACAGACGGAATGGTGCAGACCGGGACAAAAGGCAAAAATTCCATTGACGATGCTAAAACGGCTTGGTTCAAGGGTGTCAAGATTTAAAAGACATTCTTTCGCTTCCTGTAAATCCATCTACGGAAGTCCAATCCCAAAGAAGGAACTATTTAAAGTGGTGGTTATTCTTGATCTTTAAGTACGTACACATATATGGCTCATACATGCCACAGTTGCACAGTTACTGTAGAGCACACAGGATGCTGCAGATCTGCATGGTGTTCATATCGAGTGTTTTCTAAAGCTATACAGATGGTACGTGGTGAGGGGGTGTGTTCAGGAGCATGGTGGTGGGGGGGGGTCTATGTCTAGGCTGTAACAGACACACACACACACACACACACACACACACACACACACACACACACACAGATACAGTCACGATGGCTAATAGTGAGCTGAGGGTTCAAAAGCAGCGGGATGAGCAATCATCAAAACAAAAACAAAAACAGCAAACAAACACACCGGCAAAACAAACATGCCAACAAACGAAAAGCGCACAACACGTACAGGACACACACACCCACACCCACACCCACTTTTACTCAATATCAATTCAAGAGATAAAGCAATGCAAACACCCGCCCACCCACACAAAACACACACTAGAACAGGGGTTCCCAACCATTGGGGTGTGACTTGTTTGGCACCGGGCTGGCAGTGAGCAGGGAGAGTTACCAGCCTAACTGCTGAACCTCCTCCTTTATTATTATTGCAGTTCCTAGAAAACGGCTCCGTTTCATTATTCTACATTTTTCCTGGTTGCTTTTTCCTGTGGTTTTCTTTTCCCCCATGGAAAATGAACGCCGGAATGTTAAGAAAATTCTAATCTAACTGCCACAAATGATGTCACAATGGACATCTGTCATACTGCCCCTCATCGACATTACATACACACTAGCACATATTCATATATACACATATATTAGCAACCGCCTGGGAGCACAAAGCAATGACCTAGCAACGACCTTAGCAACCACCTGGGATGCCGTAGCAATGGCCTAGCAACACCTTAGCAACCACCTGGGATGCCGTAGCAATGGCCTAACAACACCTTAGCAACCACCTGGGATGCCGTAGCAATGGCCTAGCAACACCTTAGCAACCACCTGGGATACCGTAGCAATGGCCTTATAACATCTTTGCAATCACCTGGGATACCTTAGCAATGGCCTAACAACACCTTAGCAACCACCTGGGATACCTTAGCAATGGCCTAGCAACACCTTAGCATCCACCTGGGATACTGTAGCAATGGCCTAGCAACACATTAGCAACCACCTGAGATAATGTAGCAACGACCTAGCAAGATTTTAGCAAGCATAATCTATCCTTCCTTCCTACCTTCCTGCCTACCCCACCCCCACCCCTTCCTACCTTCCTACCTCCTTCCATTCCTTCCTTCCTTCCTGTCACCATAGGCCTTACAAACAAAACCTTGCATCTCCAAAATGATACATTTATAGAAGATGGAATAAACATACTATACTTTTAATGTAAGTCAATGGAACCAGCCTGTTTTCACGTAATTTCATGCCATTTCTTTTGGTCGATCCTTCATGAAATTTGCACACAATGTAAAGTCCAACAGGCATTTTCAAATTATGCAAAAAAACCCCAAATTTATATATATCAGCATATCAGCCTTCTACATCTCATCTCTGAACGGCCTTGTTCATGCATGTATGTTGCTACTTGTTGCTTCCAGTTGACCGCTACTGTAACTGATATGGGCTGCAAACCCCAAAATAAATATTCATTGTGACTGAGGGTGCTAACGTGCCGAATTAATTGCGTGTGGTGTGCAGAGAGAAGCTAGCGAATGAGGCTATGAAGCCATTCAATTTCTTCAGTATCTGGAGAAAAACAGAACAGTCATGGCTCTCGTGGCACCCCACCCATCCCCTGGGTCGCCACCAGTGTGTTGAAACCTTTGCGGGCTGTAGTTCAGTCTGTGCCGTTAAAAGGCTGGAAACCCCTGAACTACTAAGGAGCTTCGGCGCACACTCACTCACACTCACTCAAACTAAACATGCAGTGGACGCAGCGGGGGGTCAGCGCTGCTCTGCTCTGTTCAGCAGGTCCGGCGCTCTTACCGAAGGGTTTTCACATTGACAGGAGGGGGAAGGGGAGGAGCCTGTGCGGCAGGACGACTCAGCCCGAGTGCTGCAGGAGGCAAAGAGACACACACACGGCACCACAACGAGCACGGCTAACGGCTAACACGGACACTAGCACTAGCAGAAGGGGGCGCACTTGGCGGGTCGGGGGATGAGGACGTTTAGGAATGATTCGGGAGCAGAGAAGCTAAGACTGGGGCATGCGGGAGCTGAAGGGTCGCAAGGAGACGCTGAGCGCTGGCTGGAGATAGAGTTAGGGTCCAGGAGAAGAGGAAAGGAAGACCCGCCAGGCCACTTAAGGGGGGACCTGCCTGGTGGGGGAGGGAGGGGGCCGGCGGCTGAGACACACATGTAAGAGAAGGAGGGAGACGACAGGGAAGAGGAAAGAAAGTCAGAAGAAGCAGAAAGACACAGCAGAGAAAGAGAGAGAGAGACAGAGAGAGAAAGAGAGAGAGAGACAGAGAGAGAGAGAGAGAGAGAGAGAGAGAGAGAGAGAGAGAGAGAGAGAGAGAGAGAGAGAGAGATTAGTAAGTGTAAGCTGAAAAGCAGTAAGCTGAAGAAGAAAAGCTTTGTGAAGTAGATTAATTTCAAAGTTAATGCAAACATTTGTGTGAATACATTAGAATACATTAGAACCACACCAGGCCTTTATAATCACAGGAAATGACTTCAAACAATGAGTGCTGATTTTAGAGGCACAGGTTTTAGAGGCACGAATCACTATTGGCCCCCACAATTTGATGTAACTTCATATATTACCTCATTCTACTGTAATTTTAGATATGCTAAATAATGAAATATTGTGGTAAAGATGAAGAAAAATGTGGTCAATTATATCAATATTACACAAAAATATGAAAAATCGAACCTAAATATCATCTAAGAAAACAAATCAAGACTTTTTTAAATGAAAGCATGTGTCAAAATGATTAGCACTCCTAGAAATTCTCATGAAGGAAATAACTGAAGCCCGCTCCTGTTTATGTTTCACTTATTTTTTTAGGTCCACATGAGCGTTCAGGAACTCTGAAGTTAGGTTAAGAAGGTTATCAATGACTTCCTATTGCACTAGGGCACAAATACGAGGCAGCAAAATCCCCTTCATTCATCAACATTAAAGATGAAAGAATACACAAAGGAAAAGAGAAAAATGCGTGTTGACCTCCATAAATCAGGCAATGGCTATAAAAGGCCCGTATCCACTCTTAGGACAATAAAACAAACAGAGCTGTAGTGAACCGGCCTGGAAGGGCATGTAGGTCACCCCCACACACAGTGAGGAGGACATGTACAGAAGCAAACTAACGACTTATCTATCTATCTATCTATCTATCTATCTATCTATCTATCTATCTATCTATCTATCTATCTATCCATCTATCTGCCCACTTATCCTTCCACCCATCTAGCTATCTATCCATCCATCCAACCATCCATTCACCCACCCACTTGCCCATCCATCCACCTGCCCACTTATCCTCCCACCCAGCTATCCATCCATCCATCCACCCACCCATTTGCCCATCCATCCACCTGCCCACTTATCCTCCCACCCAGCTATCTATCCATCCATCCATCCATTCACCCACCCACCCACTTCTCATCCATCCACCTGCCCACTTATCCTCCCACCCAGCTATCTATCCATCCATCCATTCACCCATCCACCTGCCCACTTATCCTCCCACCCAGCTATCTATCTATCCATCCATCCATCCATCCACCCACCCAGTTGCCCATCCATCCACCTGCCCACTTATCCTCCCACCCAGCTGTCTATCCATCCATCCATCCATTCACCCACCCAGTTGCCCATCCATCCACCTGCCCACTTATCCTCCCACCCAGCTATCTATCCATCCATCCATCCATTCACCCACCCACCCACTTGCTCATCCATCCACCTGCCCACTTATCCTCCCACCCAGCTATCTATCCATCCATCCATTCACCCATCCACCTGCCCACTTATCCTCCCACCCAGCTATCTATCTATCCATCCATCCATCCATCCATCCACCCACCCAGTTGCCCATCCATCCACCTGCCCACTTATCCTCCCACCCAGCTGTCTATCCATCCATCCATCCATTCACCTACTCACCCAGTTGCCCATCCATCCACCTGCCCACTTATCCTCCCACCCAGCTATCTATCCATCCATCCATCCATTCACCTACTCACCCACTTGCCCATCCACCCACTCATCCATCCATCCATCCATCCATCTATATATCTATCTATGCCCTCCCCCTGACTGTGATTGGCCCTAATCACCACCGTGATTACAGTTTTGAGACTGTAATTTATTGGTCTGTAATCACTGTGTTGTTTGTTCTGGGACCTCCCTCTGGCAGTGACTGGTCCAAACCATCACCTTGTTAATTATGTGGGTGTGTATTGACTACCATTATAACATTAATCCAGTGTCTCAAAATGAGGTAAGAATGCAATCTAGAGTTCACGCTCTGAGTCTGCTTGCAAATGTACAACAGGCCTTCTTACAGTCATTTCAACAAGACACTGTCCCTGAAGACCATATGATGATATTACACTTCTGATGAATGTTTATTTTTAGTAATATTTTGAGATAAGTTGTCTTCCTTTCACCTTCCTGAATTTGGCTCTGGAAAAGCCTGTTGATGAGATTTGTTTCTGGTGAAAGGAAGATTAAGTGTGTTATCTGAATTCAGCCGCTTACTGAGAGCGTTAAATTACTGAGCAGCTCTGTTCTGCTCAGGACTCAGGATTCATTTAGGCAGCTCAGCTTCACTCAGTGAGAGCTTTCCAAAGCAAAGCTGAGCCGAACACACTCGCGAGGAACACTACTGCCAGCTCAGCTTTCCTCTGCAGGAACTGCTCAGAGTGAGTCATAAATATCACTGTTGTAAAATTGAGCATCATCTTATTCTTAAATGGATAATCATTTTATAAAATTTAAAAACATCTTTCAACATTTCAGTAGTCAATAGAGCTTGGCATCAATTTTTCAACACGGATACCAAAATCTTGAAAAAATTCCTGGATGATACTTTTTCTGATACTTTATTTTAAAGTACAAACCAAAACTAGGCGACTTACACCAGAAGGTGCTGGAAAAGGGTGTGTTTAGTCACTATAATGGAACTCACTGGAGAATAATCCAGGCACTGACACTACAGAATGCAATTTAGACCAGGGGTGCACAACGCCAGGCCTGGAGGGCCGGTATCCAGCACAATTTGGTGATTTACCTGCTCAAACACATCTGATCATACTTAGATGTTAATTGCCAGGCTAAGTGGGGTTGTTTGAGCAGTGAACATTCCAAACTGTGCTGGACCAGAGTTGCACCCCTGATTTAGACAGCCAATCAATAGTCTAGATCTTGTAACGCACGTTTACTGGCTCAACAATGCTGAAACTGCCTATATAGATACTGAAATTTGGCTCGTTATGGCACAAAATTTTTCAAAAAGTAATTTGGTCAGTGTAATAAGAATAATATTGAATTTCGATACCCAGTCCTACATTTCAACCGTCTACAGCATCAGTGGTCCAGGTTCTGCTGAAGCAGACAGGCCAAAATCCATTTCTGGCTGATGTCGGATCTCAGCATTGCCAGAGTGAGCTGCTCGGTTATTTAACATGTCCACTGGCTCGTGTCATCCATATTTCTGCTTCTTCTTCAATACTTACATCATCTCGGCTAATCTTGCGCTGCCTTGGACCGCAAATGAGCTACATTTATTTACATTTTAGGCATTTGGCTGACGCTCTTATCCACAGCGACTTACAATTTGATAATTTTTACACAGGTAGGCGAAGGTGGTGTTAGGAGTCTTGCCCAAGGACTCTCATTGGTATCACTATACCAATGAGAGTCCTTGGGCAAGACTCCTAACACCACCTTCACCTCGCCTTCACCCAGGTGGGAACTGAACCTCAGTCTACAGTGTAGAGGGCAGAGGTGTTACCCACTACACTATCCCAACCACAGGGGTTACATACTGAAATACCAGTTACAGTAATTCTGCTGTAGTGGGACTGTACTAATGTGGCCGACAGACACGCCAACCAATGTCCCAACTAGCTTGCTGGGCTTTTGTTCACCGTTAGAGCCCTGACACACCAAGCCAACTGTCGGCTGTCAGGGAGCATTGCTGGCTGACCATGTGTTCTGACAATATTGGCTAAATGAGCATGCTGAATCTGCCCTGGCGATCAGCTGTGACAGTGCTACAGATCAGAAATGAGATCAAAAAGAGCAAAGCAGGCAAAGGGCAATCGCAAGACGGTGCACAGAAAGCCCCAATCCTATTTCAGCCATTGCTCCTCACACTTAGCCTTACATTTTGTACTTTTACGTCCCAACAGTTGTTGAGACGGAGGGGTGGGGAGAAGTGTTAGTGTTATATGGCCCCCCAAACGGAAGTGTTATGAGAAAAAAAGAAAAAACGGCAAGATGGCTGCACAAGAGACCAGAGAAACCCACAACTATTAGTTAAGCTTTTACAATAACCACAGTATTATCTGTATCTTTGAAAGCATATGGTGCAACTAAAGCCCAGCAGTGAGGAGCTGAACTTTACCCTCCTCTGCTGTCACTGCAGACTGGCAAGGTCGCCTGCAGTGTTTGTCCCATTTCATAGGGGAAGATTTCAACCACTACCCCTCATAACTCAGTTCAAAGGGGCAAAGTGATGCTCGAAAACATGATGTAGGGGTGCAAGTAAGAAATGGAATTGGGCCAAAGAATGATCTTATTAGTCTCACTGTTTTATCACTAACAATGGGAATTTTGAGTATTTTCACTATTTGAATGTCTAAATCTAGAAAAGAACAGTATTTGTATTCCCAATGAGGAAAAATCTAATAGAGTTATGAATAAACATGGAGACACACAGGCTCTAAAGGTGCTCTGACAGCACACTAAAATAAAACAAAGCATGAGATGCTCGATACTTTCATTGACTTTGATACTATTTGTCATATTATTATGAAAACGTACCTACTGTGCATTTTATTTAACTGTTTAATGAACAAACCAACGCTTTTAAGGAGATTTTTACCCACCCAGCGCTGCTAAGGGTGGTTTAACTTCACTTTCACTCAATGACTTTAACGTAAACATGCACTGTTAAAGCTTGCAAGACATGCAAACAGTACGATCTTTACTTTATACGTGGCAGACGGACGGCTTCACAGACAACTGCAGCTTGAGCTGATGGAAGGTGATCATCAGCTTTACCTGGCACTAGTTCTTCCTTGTTGGCTTGGGGTGTCTGGGCCTTAAGCCTCATTAGCAGTGTTTGTTTATACCATCCATTTAAGCATCGGAGAGCGTTATTATACGGTCATACTCCTTCAGTCATCTCTCAATGATGTTACACTGCACTGTTCAGTGGAAAAGACCTGAATTCACCTCTACATACCTGTGACTGAGGAAAGAACTCACCTTGGAATGCTGGGTGGAGCCCGGTTTGGGCGGTTGGGCACCTGGGGGCTGTCCCCGCTGTTGTTGAACGGTCCCAGGGGGCCCGGGCGTGATGGTGGTGGAGGAGCCCCCCGGCCCGCTGGCCTCTGACCCGCAGACATTCTGCGTGGTGCAGTGGGGCTGGGTGGAGGAGACCTGCACAGCAGAAGAGAAAAACTAATGATTTAAATAGTTTTACAGAAAAAGATCTACAGGTAATGAAGGCCATAAAGCTACACACTACATAGGTTAAGGCAACCAGTCTGCACAATGCCATGAGTATAAGCTGGAATTACTTGTTAGCTACATTAGTCTTACTGCTACAGTGTAAAACTAAAGTGGCAAATTTCAGATATTAACCAGGTCTTGGGTGACTGACTACATTAGTCACAAACTGTTTAAACCATCACTTTACCGAGTAAGGTCCAATCCCATTTCAGCCCTTGCCCCTTCCACTTAAGCTCTTCGTCCTCTGTTTTGCGCGTTCGTTTCTAGGGGTAGGGTGTCCCGATTTTGGTTGAGATTTGGCCTAAGTCTATATCATATTTATGCTTAATCTATATCTGGGAAGCAAGGACTTTTTTGTGGAAAGGGCATTTAGACAGGACACAACATGATATCTTGTAACAGACCTGGACGACTTTCAAGAGCAACACTACAGCACTGCTCTTCAAGTGCTGCTTCAGATTTATTTGATCCATAACGGGTCATAACTGGCCACATGTTTGGAATCACTTGTTATATTGGCATTTTGTTTTATCTATAATAACAACTTTCTCAATTCAGATATAAATCTTTTAAACCAAACACCGAAAAGTAGTTTTAGATGTTTCATTTAATATTTCAAGCATTTTATCTACCTCAAGATTTGACCATCACTTTTTAAATAAGAGGCACTCGGGAGGTCAACTGCTATAAACCTTTCAGTGTTAATGACTCTGGACTCTTAACATTTCTTAATGTTTCTACAGCTTCTAACTGATTATCTAAAACCTTTGAGGTTTATAGTGAACGTGAAACCCGTGTGGTTTTATATCACCAAAACATGTAAATAGGAGCTCAGCATGGTCACCTGCGGGAGCCCCCAGGGCCAGCCTGCAGCCAGGAGCTGTCCACAGGCGGGGGCAGAGGAGTGGACACAGTGGTGGTGGAGATGTCCCCGATGATGGCCAGCGCCTCCTTCAGGGAGTGGTGGGTACGCAACACTTCGTCCCTGCGCTGCACCTGCTCCTGGGACTCGTCCATCAGAGCGTTCTGGTCCCCAGCTGAGTACAGCTGAGCCAGCAGCTCCGCATTAATGAATTCCTTTACCTGAGGAAGAGACAGGAGAGTTTCGATTAACTCACATTTACTTTCTCAGAGGTTCTCGACCATTGACTCTCTTATTCAGGTGCTGAGTTTGAAAATCTCTGAGTTCAAAGAGACCAAAATGTTTTATTATTTGGCGATTTAAACGCCAAATGGTGGCAATTAACGCTTCATAAATTCTTTATGGATCTACGTTTGACTCCAGGGGCCTGTAACTCCTCTCCCTTACACCACCAATACTGAGATTAATCATAATGTGTTAATTGACAAGTATTATGTATATGCAATGCATCATTAGAATCCTTCTTAATAGCAGTAATACTAATAATCTTAGCAGTATGAGTAATACTGTAACTAGTATCAGTAGTAGTGTAGTACAATAAATAGGAGCAATAATAGTAGCAGTAATAAAAGAACGCGTGTAATAGTAACAAGAATAGCAGCACCACTATAAATAACAATAGCAATGGTAGTAATAATTGCAGTAATAGTGGTGCAAGTATAAGTAATTAGTATAAGTAATAAGTAAAGAACTATTACAAGTAATAGTATAACAAGTATTAATAGTAGTACTTCTATAAGTAGTAATATTAGTAGTAACACAAGTAACAGTAAAAATAGTACAAATAGGGGTTGCACGACTTCAGATTTTTTGAAGTTGAGGAGAGAATGCTTTGAAACAAGCAGCTTTAAAATTCAGACTTTAAAAGTCTGTGATGAAGCCAAACTGCACAGGTCAGCAGAGAACTGTTTCCCTGGATTGCACTGCTAGGCTTCAGGGAACCGCAGGTAGGAAGAATAGAATAGAACAGAATTTACAAACATTTGTCACTGTGTCTGCACTCTGTGGAATTAGACCTCCGCATTTAACCCATCCGTGCAGGGAAACACCCACGTACATGCACACTAGTGAACACACACTCTGAGCACACTTGCCCAGAGCGGTGGGCAGCCCTATCCACGGCGCCCGGGGAGCAATTGGAGGTTAGGTGTCTTGCTCAAGGGCACTTCAGCCATGGACTATCAGCGCTGGGGATTGAACCGGCAACCTTCCGGTCACAGGGCTGGTTCCCTAACCTCCAGCCCACGACTGCCCCTGGAGACCACATAACCTCACAAATTTGTGTGTCTGACTTTGATGCTTCCTAGACGGCCTTACAGAGACGCTAACCTGGGATGGAGGTCCAGAGACCAGGAGAAATTTAGAGTGCTCAGCGAAAATAAGTAACTGACTTCAAACTTGAAATGACTACAGGGCGTTGAGCTCCTTCTCCAACAACACCTGACTTTTTATTGTAGTCTTGGGGAAACTGGAGATAACGACGTCCAAAATCTGATCTTTGGAGTACTTTAGATTGGTGGAGAAAAGTTATAGCAAAGCTCCACAGGTCAGTAGAGCATTTCCCTGGATAGCACTGCCAGCCTTTAGGGAACTGGAGATACAGACTCCAATATCACCACGTTCCTCATCTGTTCTCTTCTCTGAAGTGTCCATGTTGTTTGTGTCATAATCACATGATCAGCAACTTGTCTACATCAAGCTTAAAACATCTTCGCCGAGCAGTGAGGTCAAATCAACTAGTCTGTGCAACCCATGAGTACAGAAGTAATAGTAGCTCCACTATGAGTAATAGTAATAGTAGAAGTAAAAGGAATAGTAAACACTTTAAAAAGATTCTTCAAGGGATCTTTAGTTTAAAAAAAATCATTCTATATAGAACCATAATCATTCATAGAACCCTTTGCATGATTAAAGGGTTCCTCGCATTGTGAAAGCGTTCTTCTGACTGACGGAGAATATGCTGTAGATGGTTCTATATAGAACCATTTTCAAAAAGGTTCTGTGTAGCAACAAAAAGATTTCCTGTATTGTTACAAGTTTGACATTTTCACAATAGGAGACCCCTTTTGGTGCGATATGGAACCATAAGCTCCATCAGTCTGAAGAACATTTCACAATGCAAAAACACTTACATCATCCAAAGGGCTCTTTGATCGGTTGTACATGGTTCTACACCCTTGAAGACCAGCTTGAGAGTGTAGTACAAGGAGTAGTACTACTAGTAACAGAACTGATACTTTGACTAATAGTAATAGTCGTAAGAACAATCAGTAGATTAATTAGTAGATGAATCAGATGTGTTAGAGAACATGTTCTTCTGACTCTCCAGAGTGGAGTCCTGCTTCTCACACATCACAGATGGACCTTACGTTATTGATCATAAGGTGCATGATGGTCTTGGGCATGAGGTCCCGGATGCACTTGCTAACTATGGCCATGTAGGAGTCCACCAGGTTGCGGATGGTCTCCACCTTCCTCTCCAGCTGAGGATCCATAGAGAAGTTCTCAGCGGCGACAGAGCTTTCACTCTCCACCTGGAGAAAAACAGAGATTTGAATTCAGGCAGGCAATGTAAGGTGACAGAACAGGGAACGACTGAGAAGAGATAAAAATAGTTTCAGCAGAAAAACAAGAACCATGGAT